>NW_006912948.1:0-362872 GCF_000585535.1 Cladophialophora psammophila CBS 110553
CCCTAGCCGCTGCCTCTCTGGGTGGTGTTGGTGGTGTTGTTGTCAGTATCAACCAGAAACGCGTTCCCGATTCCCGATCTGCTGGACAGGCCTCTATGCGTTGTTACACGTACACGCCAAACCCTGAAGTACTCTGTTATAGTTGGCGACCGCGGGAAGATGATCTATTCATCGAAGATTCGAGCTCTTTACGATAATATCTTAATAAGATACTGCATTGAGAATTGCTAGAGTTGATGCTGAAGAGTGGAGGACACGACTAAACAGAAGTTCGAGGTTAACGACTAAAATTCACGTAGGCATCGGTTTAACTCTAAAAGACGGTGAGGCTGCTCATAGGGGCAGAGTCCGCTGATTGTTCAGGAAACCTTTTCTGCGAAAGAGTTTAGAACCGAAATATTGAGGAGGATTTAAGATGAATGGCTCTTTCAAGAAGTAGATTGATTAATCGCGGATGGAATACTACAGTGAAGGCATTTCCGAAGGGAAGATACCCGATTAGTAGAACGAGACGCTATGGTATTGTGACGCACAAAGCCTAACGCGGAACTCGGAGAGAAAGAAGACTACCTCTCTAAGACCTAGGAGTTCTCCTAGGCGAGCCGTCGAAAAAGCATACCCACCGAAGAACTAAGACATAAGAAGTAAGAAGACAGACACGCGGAACAACGAAGAAAAGAAGTAGAGAGACACGGAATACGAATAAGTTTTGAGACAGAGAAATATTTTAATAGAGAATTCGGTATGAAGCTGTGATAGTGATTCTAGACTATTACGGTTAGATAGGCAAAGGAGATATTATCGACGGCTAGCTATTGCTACGTCGAATATAGTCCTCCTAGCTAATCAGTGTTCGAGGTGCGAACTCAGTCGGCGCTATAGAGGTTACTCGCGTAATATTAGAGCTAATTAGAAAGGTCGGTCCTCTCGTACACGAAGATCACTCATAGATCGGGAAGGTTACGAACTAAGCATTAAAGAGCGAGATCTATCCGACTATTAGATTAAGTTCCGAGAAGAAGGCGCCTTGCTAGGAGCGCAGCTAGTTTACTTATTAATTTAGCTACTACTCAAAGAAATCGGGGGTGTGCGCGAGCTTCTAGACTAGTTCTTTCGAAGCATAGAAGCGATGGTATCGGAGCAATCTAGGATACCGAGGTTTCGGGGACTAGCTACGAGCACTCCTTCAGCGTCTTCCGCTATATTCTCATCTTCTTCTGGAGATTCTTTACAACCGTCTTCGTTAGAACTAATATAGATAATAACGACACCGAATTCGACGATAATAGCGCAGAATAGAAATAAGCTAATTACATTAAAGATACCGTAGGGAAGTAAGAAGAATTCCGAATACCCATTCTTTAAAGGCGTAAATACTACGGTATTCTTAGAGGATTTCGAGCATTTGTCCCTGCACAATCGACAGTTAGAAGAAGATCGTACTAAAGCGATCATTCGTTTTTACAACCGTTCCTATATAGTAATTATCCGTAACCTACCTGAATATAAACTACGAAATTAGAAAGATATTAAGCGGAAGATACTGAAGAAGTGGGAGAACGAAGATAAAGATCAGCTAGTATTGACCCTTTTTTATTTATAATCGCTTAAGAATAAAAAGCGAGAGAGCAAGGAAGATATGCGTATTTACCTGCGCGAATTTAAAAGGACTGGCGATGCCTTACTTAAAGAAGAGGAAGTGATCTCTATTCAATTAGATAGATGGTTACTAGAAGAGTTATCGGAGCGAGATCGTAATAAAATCATCTCAGACCTAGGCATCGATTATAGAGATACTAAAATAATTAAGTACGATAAGATTTATAAAAAGGCTGTGGATCGCTCGCAAGCCCACTACAATACTAACCGTTTTATAGACTCTTCAGGAGGTTAGGCTTTAAATGATCTAGTGAAAGAACGTAAAGAAAAGTTCTCAACATTGAGGCAGGAAAAGAGAAGCATAAAAAGTAAGAAAAAGAATAAGAAAACTGAGAAAACGGCTAATGAAGCATCTTCTCGGACTTCTTAGGTTGGATAAGGAATAGTGCTTCCCTCTACTAAGCCATTACCAGCGGGATACATTGATGAACTATCTAATCGTTTCTAAAGTGCGATGGTACTAGAAATGAGAGGCTTAAAGGAATAAATGTAAGTAGTAATAGGAGCAATTAGTGCCTTAGTGAACGCAACGACAGTGAATTTAGGTTTATCTAGTCATATATTAAATCTAAATCCAGAGCTAAGATCGAGGGTGTCCGCGACCGGAAGATCTAGCTATAAGGGAGATCGACGTAATATAATTTATTACTTTTATGGCGAGGTTAGGTATATATAGCCTCGCTATTCGCATCTGGAGGAATATCTACGAGCTGGATAGATCCATTTCAACTCGAGAAATCACATTGTAATGGAGTCTAAAGTACCGAGAAAAGATATTGAAGGAATTCGTTTCTCACAATTAAAGACTAGATTAGACCATCTTAGAGATATCTTTTATAATTTAGAAGAGCTAATAAAGAGTCTACGCGTCTCTTATCTTAGGGTAGGTCTACATAGAGACTCGACCGTAATTAATAATTCTTCGGAAGAGAAAATTGAAGAGGCTATGGTTACGGCTGCCCGAACGTCCAATAAGGGTAAAGCGCGAGAGTCTAAAGCTAAATATAGTATGGTAGGCCATAAGATCATTCTAAAACGATTAGAGAAAGAAAAGAACTATTCGATCACGAAGTAAGCTCGATTAGAATAATATATGGAAGAGATTCTTAAAGCTGCTGATTAAGCCACGGAACAACCGAGGAAAAATCCGATGAGACGGACACGTTTTATAGAATTAGAAATCATCTACGATGGCGTTACCCAAGAAGTTCCGGAAAGTTAAGATACAATAATGGGAGATGCGGAACCGAGTTCGGTTACACAACGTTAGAAAAGAAGAACGTATGTATAGGAATAAGAGTAGCTCGTGCCCCGTAAAAAGCTTTAGAAGGCACTTAGGCGAATATTCACGGAAGAAACGGTAAGCTTAGTCAATAAGATTTTAAAATAGAAAATGGTCGGAACTACTATTTAGAATGTGTTGGCTAGGTCGAAAGAAGTACGACAGAAGCTATTCTTAAGAAAAACCTAGGAGTATAACGAAGATCGTTAGAAGCTTCTACACCGTAAGGCGCGGGTCTCTAAGATGCGGCTAAATAGTGAGAGTAGTTATTCTTAGACCACCAAGTTAGCTCTTACTAAATATTCGTTCCTAGATGTTAAGCTTCGTCATAGACATGAACGAGTATTAGTTAATAGCGGAGCGGAGGTAAATTTAATCTCGAAGGATCTTATAATGAAAATCGAAATGGAAAATACGATTCGATCTACTTAAAGCGTTACTGGCCTCATTAGCTACGATGGGAGACGTAGGCAGCGGTTCATTGGGTTAATTAATCCGTTGACGTTAACTATTACCGGTATAAATATTAAGACTCCTATTCATATTGCACGGGTTATAAATCCTAGTTACCGATTAATATTAAGAACCCCATTCTAGATTACAGCGCGAATATAGATGATGCGAGACAACGATGAGAATTGCGTAATCACCCTCCGTTCACAGACGGATAGGGATATCGTTTAGATTAAGGTAAGAGAAGAGAAAGTCGATAGAAATGAGAAAACCGCGGAAATGGTGAAATTATTATATAGCGAGTTAAACTAGTTAGCGGATAGAAATATAAAAGGCCTCTATTCGCCTCCTTAAAAGACCTAATCTCTACAACGATAAGAAAAAAAGAGCTCTACTAGAAGAACGAAGACGAAGACTAGAAGAACGAAGGCGAAGACTAGAAGAACGAAGGCGAAGACTAGGAGAACGAAGACGAAGACAAAAGTTCGACATTAGTGAAAAGGGATATAATAGGCAGAGATCTATTAGATTATATATTAAACCTAATTTATCAGCACGACGGAGGGGATCTGGTGGACGAGACTACGACTAGAGTTCGTCGGGTTATTATCTCGCCGGAACTTCGAGATGAGAAGGATAGCCGACAGCTAATTAGGCTCTCGAGGCGGAGAGATTTCATTAGCTTAATTAATGACATGAGGAATAAGATAAGATATAGGAAAATCAAAGCAGCCTAAGGCTTGAGAGCTCGCGTGAATACGCTCTATAAGCGCAAGGCTAATAAGGTTCTTTCGGTGAATACATCTCAAACGGACGGAAGTACGCTAGATGAGTTAATCGACTAAAGGAAGAGAGCAATAGCTAGAGAAAGAGCTGCAGAGCTCTATTCGATGCCGTACCGCTATAGTTAGTGGATTATACCGCGATTTATAATCTTTTAAAGAGGATTGCGCTTAACGCCAACGCGACTGGAGTAGCTTTTAATCGGAGACGTTCTTTGAAAATTAGAAAAGGATATATTAGTAAAAGTATTATTTAACAGAGAAGGAGCACTTTCCTAGGAGTTCTCAGAGATTAGGAAAATTATTTAGGAAGTAGCACCACCTTAGATTATTCGAACTATTTCACATAAAGCATAGCAGACTAAGAGTTTTCACATTCCTAAGGCCCTAAAGAAGAAGATAATTGCGTTAGTGAAAGATCGGATTCAAAAAGGGATCTTTGAGCCGTGTCATAGCCCCTATCGAAATCCTTTCTTTCTCGTAGCTAAAAAAAAGGCTGAGGAGTATAGAATTATAAATACAGCTATAAATATTAATAGAGTAACCATTCGAGATGCGAATCTACCGCCTTCGTCGGACGATTTCTCTAAAGAATTTACTAGAATATATATTCTATCACTAATAGATTAGTTCTCTAATTATGATTAAGTAGAATTAGCTATCGAATGCAGAGATATAACTACTTTTTAGACTTCATTAGAGTTAATGCGACAGACTATCTTACCGTAAGGAGCCACGAATTCGGTGGCCCAGTTCACAAGAATATTGAATAAGATTTTAGCGGCGTAAATCCCGGAGGCGGCGAGATCTTTTGTTAACGATATCGCGGTGAAAGGACTAAAGACGAACTACAGAGCTAAATAAGTAGTGCCTAGGTTAAGAAAGTTTATATTAGAATACATCTAGAACCTCGATTAAGTTTTGTGCGACGTTGAGAGGATAGGAGTAACGGTTTTAGAAGAAAAGTCACAATTCTATATAGTAGGCATTAAAGTAGTTAAATATATCTGCGATCGCGAAGGAAGACATCCTAATACTGCGAAGATCGAAAAGATTATAAAATAATTAGTACTACGGAATACCACGGAGTTAAAGGGATTTTTAGGCATTTACATCTACTATCGGATCTAAATTAAAGGTTTTATATATAAGGTTGCTATTTTTTATCGTTTATTAAAGAAAGATACTAAATAGTAATAAACATAAGTAGAAGATAATACTATGAACGTATTGAAGATTACGCTAACTATCGCGCCTACACTGGTGAGTATTAACTATGAGGATGACGTAGGATTAATCATTCTTGCTTTCGATGCCAGTTTGCTAGGTTGGGGAGTAGTGCTGATGCAGTGTGAACGTAGTTCTCGAAAACGTAGATATTCTATACGTTATAAGAGTGGTTTATAGACAAAAGTAGAGGCTGGATATAACGCGGGAAAAAGAGAATACCGTGCTTTACTGAAGGCATTAAAGAAGTTCAAGTCCTAGCTATACGGTGTGACCTTTTTGGTTGAAACTAATATAGTAACTCTCGCTACTCAATTAAACCGCTCGGTAACCGATCTACCTAGTGCCTTAGTAACGCAGTGACTTACTTAGATTCGGCTATTTAATTTCGAAGTTAGATATGTCCCTAAGATTAAGAATGTAATAATAGACGCTCTGTCCAGACGGCCGGGAACTATAAGTGAGGCTGCTGAAGCAGAAAGAGAAGAAGACATCGATAAATGGGTGACCGCGTAACTCTCCACGGTGCGAGTTAGCCCGATAGTTCTAGATGAAACTCAAGGCTTACTTCTGCACAGAAAACACCGGGTTTTAGGACTAATAATAGGCTCTACCATTGAGATGCAATACGTACGGGTCTACTCTATTCGGTTAGAACTCGGAATGTCTTAGCAAAGCACTACCGAAGAGAAGAAATAGTAGATACCGTTGCGAAAGGAAGAATATTCTAAGAAATCACAGCAAATTACGTACTATCTTTAAACCTTTCGACGACTCACCGGGATAAACAACGATGACTTTAAAAGGATGAAGCGAGAAGCACTGAAATACTTTATACGAAACGGTCATTTGTTCCGAAGACCTAACACTATAAGACCTGCGCGGCGAGTGGTGAACAAGGAAGAAATAAAGTAACGGATTTTGAAAGAACTGTATAATGGAAGTGGGCATAAAGGAGTTAAGGCTACTTATCGACGCATTGCGGATCGATACTATTGGGATGGTATATATGCGATGGTGAAAGAATATAAAAAGACGTATACAGAATGTTAGTTCCGAGACTCGCGGAGAATTAAAGAGGAGATGAAGCTCACTTACGTTGATAAAAGATAGGAGACTGTTTATGTGGATGTGACGTCGATGCCAAAATTACGGGGAAAAGCTTACCTAATGGAGACTAGAAGTGCCTTCTCCGGATGGGTGGAAGCGCGCGGACTAACTAAGAATAACAGTATATCAGTGGTAAAATTCCTCTAGGAAGATCTAATCTATCGCCATAGAATATTTAGAAAGCTAGTCGTTGATAGAGGGCCTAAAAATAAGGACTTAACAATTGCTTTAATGAATAAATATAATATTAAAAGAGTAGTCACTTCTACGTATCATTCTTAGATAAATAGCTAAGTGGAAGTAAGTTATCGAGCTACTACGAACGCTCTTACGAAGACGTGTAAGAGGCCGGACCGTAAAGACTAGATGGACTATTTGTATACTATATTGTAGGCGGATCGAACAACTATTAAAGCCAGCACGGGCTTTACTCCATACGAATTAAAGTATCTCGATCGGCCGAAACTGCCCATTGAACTGGATGTTACCACTTAGGGACTAATACCATAGGAAGAGGCCTATATCACTGGAGAACTTGTGGGAATACGAGCGCGCGCACTTAAGAGACGTAAAGAGAATCTAAAAGAGGCGCGAGAACGTTTGAGACGGCAACGTAAGCGAGGTAAGGAGTATTTCGATAAACGCCATCGAATTCGAATAGAGAAGTTGAAAGAAGGAATACTAGTTCTAGTTCATAATACGTTTAGTTCAATAGATATATCAAGCTCTAAGAAGCTCTCCTTCCGGTGAATGGGCCCGTATCGAGTTTTATAGGCAAATTCGACCTACAACAACTATATCTTATATGAATTAGATGGTACGAAGCTTCATAAAATCTTTACTACTAATCGGCTAAAGCGTTTCTATCCGCGTGACTCGAATCGATTCGAGTTAGTAAAGTTAAGTGATGCGATGATAAGAGTAATAATCACCGAAGAGAATGATAGTAGCGATTCTATAAACGAGATTAAAGAAGAGCGGGGTGAATATATCGATGATCGAAATAGTTCCGGGGAATTAAGTAGTGAAGTCGTTGAAACTCGGGCTAGACGCCTATCTCGAAGGGCTCCGGCTGCTCGTATAACCCCGCTGGTCTAAGCATTAAGCGAAGCTAGAGGGGGTAATTAAGAACGGCTCCGAACTAACTTTATCATCGAGCTTTCTCTTCCTTCTGGAAGAATTAGTAGAGGAAGAGGTTTCCGAGGGTTCCGCGGACTGGGACGTAGACGAAGAGAATAATCTAAAAAGAACTCACTAAGTAAATAGAGGCGGCTTTACTCATATAAGATGAGAAAAAAGGCGAGCTCCCTGTGGCTATCCTTACATTCGCTTACCTTTCATTAAGTCTATTGCTAAAGTTTTAGTTAATTAAGTTATTATTTAGAGCAGATTCAACATTTACGGTTGGTGCTACTGTGACAGAGAGAACGGCACAGCAACACCGGTAACTCTATCATAGTTTCTCTTATGTTTTAATTCATTTAGTTTAATTTCTATAGGGTAAGCATTGTTAACTATCTACGCTCGCTCATTTACTTCCAGGATGGCTCTTAAGATATATAGATAAGTGGTAAACAGAATGAAAGTAAGAATTACAGAGGGAACAGCTTATAGTGTTTTAGTAGCCTTTAGTATAAATTAGTTTATCTAGTCACATATCAAACCTAAAAATAGTTCCGCTAAGAGGCTAATGGGCTAGCGTAAACTTAAAAAGATACTTAGTGGTAGCCTTGCGGTCCGTGCGTTACGGCGAAGCATAGATGTTGCGGCGCGCAAATCGAAATCCACAGTATAAATGAATACGATGATAGAATATAGCAACAGCAGCGATATAGAGTGATTTGTTTACGGGAACTATAAACAAGCGAGCTAATTAATTAATTAAAGAGAAGGAAGTACCACCTAGACTACAAATAACACTGAAGGCGAGTAAGGAGTCGAGCGAATGAATACTAAGACGCCGCCACCGCGACCACCGAAGCATTCCTCACTTAGTTCGCAGACAGCACTTTATAAGTGAAAGAATAGACAAGAAGGAACTAAAACCGACGTAAATACATAGTAGTGACGTTAGTATATAACGAAGTTCGCCACCCAACGAGTAGTGAGGTTAATAGGCGGCTAAGTTAGCTCTCAACTATTTCTACTGCCTCTTCCCTCTCGTCTTTACTCTATTTCGTTAAGTAATCACTCAATTCTCTCCGTTCCTAACGAATATTCAAAGGATATCTTCATTAACCTCGAAAAACAACGCTGCATCATTTTTACAGCTTCATTTAGTGTATTTTTCATTAAGAAAACTGAGCTTTAATTATTTACAAACAGTTTTAAATAATATAAGTAATCAAGACACTCCGCGAAGATCTCGTCGCGTGCAAGGGCTTACGCCTAATTCCACACCAATAACATCGCAATGATAAGTTCCGTAAACGCCTTAGCATATTACTCCGTTACTAGATCCGTTCACACCAACGCCCTTAAATCAGCAGCAGCAAGTGGCGATTCGGAGACAAGGCACTATTAAGGTTAGCCCGTGGGCAACCTAAGCTTCCTTACAAAGACCCAATATAATGGTCGGAACGCAACTCATTCATGGTTTTAGAGGCATTGCTCTTAGTACGGCTACAGCATTGAATATTTAAATATCGTATCCTCGTCATTTCTCGATTTAAAAATCACCACGGGAAATGTTAGTATTATGCCGCAAAGAAGGAATCGACGTAACCGAATGGGTCAGATAAGCCATCTAAATAGTCAAAAGAATACAACAGTTAAGTGAAAAGTTCGTGCTGAAAATCGCTAATTACATTGAAGGCGATTTAGAATTGAAGGCAGTGTTTAAAAATAAAGTGGTTAAGAATAAGAAGGCTAAAAGATTTTAAGCATTAATCAAAGAAGCGATTAATAACCGAAATAAGTACAACGAAATCAAGAGAAGATTCATTAAAGGTGTCAATCATATTAGAAGCTAGAATATAGCCCTATTTCCAAAGGATGCGAGCGGCAGAGATACGGTCAGCCGAAAGTTTAGATAATGAATAACCGAAGAATTTTAGGAAGGTATCGTGATACAGTGGTTAGGCAATATAGCGTACACACTAGAGAAGCTCTAGTGTATAAGAATAACGCCCAAGCTACGGGACGAGACACCCATGAATGTGTTACGTCAAATTAATCATTAAATAATGAAACGGCTGGCCGGTCTCACGGGTACAAAGTTTTCTCAGCCAGCACCGCAACGAATCGATATCTTTACGGCATGGTCGAATCTAGACGATTTCAGAAACGCCATGAATGATTATGGGTATCCATAAGTTACAGCTGCGCGTTTGGAATATCATCTTTAGTCAAAGAATAAGTTACACTAGCTAAATGGTGCAGAGCTACTAAATGTATATAATTTAATCCCCACCGAGGGTCTCCCAGGGGTACCGATTAGCTAAATTAGTTAAGTCGAATAAAACCTCATTATGAGAAAGAAACTAACTACAAAACCGCCTACTAAGAAATCCACAGAGAAGAGATCTAGTAAGACATCAGCGAAAGGCGAGACCGAGAATCAGTCAAAGGACTCCTAAGAACAAGCGACAAAACCTCCGCCTTTACCGACCGTACCCAAGAAATAGCCGGAAGGAGAGCAGAGATATTAGAAGCGAAATATCCTAAATTACTTTAAGAATAAGTCTGTAATGGAAAAGCTCACTGAAATTAAAGAAAGAGAAGTCGCAATTAAGGAAGCGACTAAAAAGCAATTAGAAATTCGAAACGAATATATCAAAACAGTAATTTAGCTCAGAAAGAGACCGCGGTCAATACCGTTAGTTCTAAGAACATCTTCAGAGATAGAAGTGAGAGCTCCTAAGCGAATACACTTCTCGTTCACCGAATAAACGTTCACGGAAGCTAAAGAAACCATTACCAATAGTAAACATCTTCGTAAAGAGTTTTAAGAGTTACCTTCGCCCTTTAATACGAGACTATATGAACAAAACCCATTAAGGAATCCTTCCAATGTGGAAAGACTAGCATAGGAGATTGTTATGGACTGGTCTAAGAGAGTTAGATACAATATCGGCAAAGGCACTTTAACGAAGCGGTAAGCGGATGGAGTGGTTTAGTACGGATTTAAAGCTGTCACACGAGCATTCCAAAGATTAATCGGAGTATTACCGACTAATATTAGTTCGAGGTAATCTCTTTAGTATTACGCTGCCCTCAAAGTAATTCGAATCATAAAAAGAGTAGAGGCTAAAAAAGGCACGTTAGAAATTCAGCGAATTCGAGACGCTTTGAAGAAATTTAAAGAGCACAGTCGCGGAGCAAAGAAACCTCTTCGCGGCGGGAATTACTACTCGAAAGAATATATAATTAATAAGAAAGAATTAGAACACCTTTTACTTAGTGCGGATTATAACGGTTAGTTATCTATGAATTACGTTATTAGAGGCATCGCGGCCTACCGAAAGCACTAAGTGGAAGACGGATGAAATGTAATCTGCCCATATAACGTTCGAGGGACATTTACGTTTACAACCTAACCGCGATCGTGACGACAAGATAAGTTTACATAGAAGAAGCTAATCCCCTATCGAGAGATTAACCATTAGTGGTTAGTATACGTCGATCCCGATTCTCGAATCGTTTACGCCATGGATTCGATTAAGAAGCGCACGGTAAAAGACTCAATGATTTCGATCATTTTGGAGTATCTCAACTCTTAAGTTCGAGCAAAGCTCGAAGACGGTAGACAGTTTATATTTTAGAATGTTAATGTCAATAAATAACTAAATGGCTATAATTGCGGAATGTTTATCATCTTTTAGGCCAAAGCTCTTATGGAAAACGGTATTAAAGCTGTCAAAGAAGTTAAAATCGACACTTCCCATCGAGTTTAACTCATTTAGGATATTCATCAAGCTATTATCAGGGATGAAAAGATGCCATTATTATGGCCGTCTCGCGCAGAAACTAGTGGGTGACAGCCATCAAAGCCTATTGTGATGGCCACTCCAGATGAAAGTATTGTTGATCTCATCAACCAAGAGAATACGAACCAGATGTTACAGGCTCATATCGACCTATATAGCGAAGAGAGAATAGGTTTAGAACATAACAGTAATGATCCTTAGGATAGAACCCCAACGCTAAGAGTGAACCCTCTCTTCCCTCGCGTTACTCAGTCAGTTGAGGGAGGATTCTAAGAGCGAACCCCAGAGCCACCGAGCAACATTGGTATGGAAATAGGCTCGACCCTAAGACAGAGTGGTTATCAAAGCGGAATATTAAGAGCGTCTTCGGTGTCCTCATACAGACCGAGCAGATCTATTACACCTGCTGGTGGTATTCCAGTTCGTATTCTAGATCCAATAAGAGAGGAGAATCTGCCCCCGTTACGAGCTTCTTCTCACAGTGCTACGGACCCGCCCCCTAGGCAATAACAGAGTTAGACAATTCTTAAGTGTGCTGTGTGCTGTCGGACGAGGTCGTCCTATGAATGGGAGAGGGAGAGATATAACAAGGCAAGGTGGCTGTACTGTGATGAGCTATACTGGGCTAATAGAGCGGTGACAAGGTGAAAAAGTTATCTAGTCACATGTTAAACCTAAATAGGCTGGCAGAGAGGAGGTGCGGAACAGTTTATAGTGCTGGCAGTGTGCCATTCATTTTTTACAGATTGAGCAGAGTATTATGAATTCCATGGCTTTTAGTGCCGTCTACCTAAATTCTGAGAGTGTTTTATCAGTCCTATCCTATTCCTCGATGCTGCCGCTGTGCTAGGTGTTCGTAGCCCTAGCCGCTGCCTCTCTGGGTGGTGTTGGTGGTGTTGTTGTCAGTATCAACCAGAAACGCGTTCCCGATTCCCGATCTGCTGGACAGGCCTCTGTGCGTTGTTGCACGTGCACGCCAAACCCTAAAGTGCTCTATTACACTAGTAACTAAGGGAAAGATTAGTAACTCACCTAAGTCTTTTAACGGCGTAGAATCTAAACTTATACTCTTTATTCACTACACGGATTTATATATCCTAATGAACCTCACTAACTTCTAGAGTGACTTACAGAAAATACTCTTTATAGGAAGTTACTTCGAAGGTAATATCGAGGCTTAGCTTAGATTCTTCGTTAAGAACTATATTAAGAACGAAGCGGATGATAGAGAGAACGAGACTATCAGTCTCTTCGCTACGTTTACGGAATTTAAGGAAATAGTGAAACTAGTATTCGGGGCGAAAGATAAAGAAAAAGAAGCTTAAAAGAAAATAATAAGTCTTCGATAAATTAAGTCTATTTAAGAATATATAACTAAGTTTAGGACGCTAAATACGAAGCTTAGCTAGTAAGATAATATCACCATCCTTATCTTTCGAGAAGAATTAAAGTCGAAAATTAAGTGAGAACTTCGATATTTAGAGGAAAAACTATTAGAAAAATGAATAACTGCGGCTATTAAGAAAGATAACGATATTAAAGAATACCATTAGTATAAGCGCCCTAATATTACTCGAAAAATCTATACGATAAGAGCTTAACGAGCTAATATCTAGAAAAGGCGCGAACTCTATTACGGATTATAATCTATAGATCTAGACTAAGCGTAAAAAAGACGTAATAATAATAAAGAAAATAGAAAAGAGAAAATCGATCTTAGAAAAGGAAAAGAAACGACTTATTATAGTTGCGGTAAGCTAGGCCATTATGCGAAAGACTATAAAGATAAGAAAAAGTAGATTATAGCTGCCGAAAAGAAATCTAAAACTAAGGAAATAGCGACGACCACCCCCGAAGCCAATATAGTAGAAGAAGAAATAGTGATAGTCGAAGAAAGCATCGATAGTAGAAAAGCGATATTAATAGCGATTATATCTACGCGTATATATATCCGAACTAAATACTGGGTAAGAAGGATATATTTAGACCCCTACTGCACTTTAATACTATTAGAATATAACTATACTATATATAAACTAAAGAACTTCTCTTCTAAAATCGAAATGACCTTTAGTATAAGGGTCTACTAGAACGATGAATACCTATGGAAAAGAAGTTATCTAAACTTTATTTATACTTACTAAGAAGGCGACCCGAACATCTTAAATATTTATATATCGAAAGTAGATCCGGAAGTACTAAGGAAATATAATATAATTAATTCGTAATGTAACTTCGATCTAGACCTTAGTGAAGAATCGAAGGCTTAGTATAAGGAAGAACTAAAATCTTTTATATAAGAAGAATTAGAATAAATTCTCTAAGAAGTAATAGAAAGAATTAGAATAAGAATCTAATAAACTTAGAAATTAATGAGAGAAGTAGAGATAGCCTTAGTAGAAGAAATTCGATTACGGGCCCTTATAGAAGATAATTTAAGAGAAATCGTAGCGATTATCTAAATATCTGAGAAGAAGATATAAGCTCGATTAACGATAGATCGAATACTAGCTAAAGTAGAGGTAGAGATATAAGCGATTTTAAGAACCTACCGAGAACGAGAAGTTAGAGTTCCTCAACTCGTGGAAACTCTATCTAATATTAGTATTTAAGGACTATTTCTTTATAGAATGATCTACGTCTATTCGCTACGACTAATTCCTTATTTATATATATAGTACCTCGACTATCTATAGTTAGAAAAGCTAGATATAATCGTCGTGAAAGTATAGCGAGTACACGAGGAATCGATGAAACGATACGTAGTACATAACTACGAGATATTCGATCTAAAGAATAGAAAAATAAACCATCTCCACTAACTAAAAAACTAAGACGGTGGTAGGATTAGGGGTATCTATACCACCGGAAATATACTCTTAGAAGACGCTAACGCTAAAAAATTAGTAAAGACGACGTACGATTAGTGAGAACTAGGAAAGAAAGAAGAAATTAACGACTCGAGTTGAATATAGCCATAAGATTTAACGCTAAGCCCATATTCCTCGGAGAAATATTAGAAGACTAGGAGGTTAGTATTCTAATCGACTCTAAATACACTAAGAACCTAGTATATACTAGAATAGCGAAGAAGCTACCGTAATGAAAGACTAAAAGATCGAGATCCGATATAATTATAGGATTCGACGGCACCATTATATCCGAACTCACGTATGAGTTACGATCAATACGATTAACGATCGACGAATATTAAGAAGAACTAAACCTCGACATTATAAATATAAAATACGATATAGTACTGAGTATATCTTAGTTAAAACACTACAACTCGATTATTAACTAGGTAGGGACCTAGATACGATTTAATAATTGCGACCACATCGCGAAACCCTAGGAGCCTAAGCTAGACTTAGCTTAAAAACACACTAAAAAGGTTATTTAGATGCGACTAGTACGTGTATTTATTAATACTACAACGGAATACTTATTAGAATACGAAAGGCTAAAGTCTATATTCGAAAAGAAAGTAGGAATCGAGGCCCTACCGAAATATAAATTATAGAACTATAAAATACGACTTTAAGAAGAAAAACACCTTATATTTAAATCATTATACTCGTTATCGGAAACTAAGTAAAAGACTCTAAGAGAATATCTTAAAGAATATTTAGTAAAAGACTATATTAAACTATTAGAGTTAGAAGTAAAATACTTTATTCTATTCGTTCTAAAGAAAGACGGAAAGCTTCGATTATATGTAGACTATCGGAAGCTAAATAATATTACCATTAAAAATATCTACCCGCTATTAAGAATTAATAAGCTCTAAGATCGGCTTAAGAAAGCGTAATACTTTACAACACTAAATATTCGAGACGCGTATTACCGTATACGCATGAAGGAAGGCGAAGAATAGAAAATAATCTTTAGAACTCGATACGGACTATTCGAGTACTATGTAATGTCATTCGGGCTCACTAACGCACCAGCGACGTTCTAAACACTTATTAACAACGCGTTAAGAAAATATTTAGACATTTTTTGTATCGCTTACTTAGATAATATCTTAATTTACTCTAAGATCTATGAAGAATATATGGAATACGTTACGAAGGTGCTAGAGGCCCTTTAAGAATATTAACTATCGGTTAAACTTAAGAAGTGTGAATTTCACAAAGATAATATTAAATTTCTAGAATATATGGTTACTAAAGAGAGACTTAAAATAAATCTCAACTATATTAAAAGCGTACTAAAATAGTTAGAACCGACTACGCTAAAGAAACTATAATCGTTTCTAGGATTCGCCAATTTTTATCGAAAGTTCATACGGAACTATTCGCGAATCACCGCACCCCTGACAAATCTGACAAAGAAAGGAGTCGCGACCTTTACTTTAATAAAAGAAGCTAGGTAAGTAATTAAGAAACTTAAGGAAGTCTTTACCAAGGCCCCGATCCTCACGATCTTCGACCCGGAACAATAGACTTTCCTTAAAATAGACGCATTAGACGGCGCGATAGCCGTAGTTCTAATATAAGAAGGATAGGACGGGAAAATTAGATTAGTTATTTATTTCTTAAGAAAAATGATAGAACTAGAGCTTTATTACGATATTTACGATAAAGAATTACTCGTAATAGTGAAAGCACTAAAACACTAAAGAGTATACTTAGAAGAACTAAAATATTTAGTAAAGATTTATTTAGACTATAAGAATCTCCTATACTAAAACATCACTAAAGTACTTAATAGAAGATAAGTGCGATGGGTAGAAACTATGGCCCCGTATAATTTTAAGATCTATCATATTAAAGATAAAGAAAACGGTAGGGTAGATACTCTAAGCCGACGGCTAGACTATATAAAAGACATTCGGCTAACTCCGATGTCCCTTCTACGGATGGAAGGAGACTACATAATCTATATATAACTAATGTTAGCAGCGGGAGATATTAAAGGTCTAGTTAAGAAAGATAACTATGATTATAATCTTAACACTAATATTAAAGAATATTATTTCGTAGATAGAATATATAATAAGGTCGTACGACTTCGAGTTATAGAATATTACTATAACGACTCATTAATGGAACATCTAGAAGTCGATAAGATAATTAAGCTCATCACTAAGTACCATAACCCTTAGAAATATATAAGAAAAGATATCTAAGAATTTATTAAACAATACGAAATATATACGTAGACGAAGTATACGAGACACAGACCCTACGGACTACTACAACTCTTATAAACTCCAGAAGAAGTATAGACGTTAATTACGTTCGATTTTATTACGAAACTACTAAAGTTTAAAGAACTCCTTACGGAAGTGACTTATAATAGTGTACTTATAGTATACGATAGACTAATAAAATTCTCTTACTTTAGATTCTACCTAGAGAAGTTAACGATAGAAGAATTCGCGTACGAATTCTTACGAACCGTGTTCGCCAATCACGGAATGCCAAAAGAAATCATTATAGATAGAGATAAGCTCTTTACGTCTAAATTCTAAAAAGCCTTAATAAAACTACTAACTACGAAGTATAAATTATTTATATCGTTCTATCTATAAATCGATGAATAAATAGAGAGAACTAACTAAATATTAAAATAATACTTACGAATGTATATAGATTATAGTTAAACTAATTAGATATAACTACTATTAGTGATATAATTCTACTTTAATAACTATAAATTAGTAATAGGAATGAGTCTATTCTTTACGAATTACGGATTTCATTTACGACTCGAGGAGACGATAGACGGAAGCCCGAACCCTAGAGCCCTAAGTATAGCTCTTACTATGAGAGAACTTCACGACTAACTTAAATTAGACCTAGGATTCCTCGTAGAAAGAATAATAAAATACGTAAATAAGAAACGGATCGAGGGATCGCTCCTAGAGAAGAAAGACTCCGTCTATCTTTTACGAAAAAATATTAAAACGAAACGACTAAGCGGAAAACTAGACTATACGAAGCTAAAACTATTTAGGATTAAAGATAAACTTAGAGAAGTTATATATCGACTGGAACTATCGAAAGACATACGCATACACAATATATTCCATAAAGCACTTCTTAAACTAGCATCAAGGAACGCTAAACTAGTTAAGACACTACCGCTGAATGAAGAATTAATACCAGAGAAATATGATGTTAAGAGAATTCTCAAAAGACGCGTCATGCGTGGCACCCCTCAGTATCTGATCAAATGGTTAGGGTACGACGAGTGTGAAAACAGCTGGGAGCCGGAAGCCAACCTTTCGAAGGAACTTCTAAAGAAAGTAAAAAAGGATTACCCTGAGTGGTTCTCAACGCCAATAAAGCGTTTAGCTACCCATCGTCGAAGGTAAACTCACTATGAACTAGCGATGACTTAGGTTCATCCGGCGTATACTCCTTCTCCTCGTTAAGACGATCTAACACCATGTAAGCCCGGACTATTATGTCACTCTAAGCTTAAGTTAGCTTATTTAGCTAACGCTCCACCTAGTTTAGACGCGACTACTCTTATAGCAACTCTAGGGACTGTTGTTGCGCTAAACGAGTCATCTTCCCCGTATACCACTGAGCTCGCTAAGCCATGCGGGCCTAAGCCTCTTGCACCTTATTCCGCAACTCCGATTTTTTCCGTTTAATACTTTAGTACTTCGACTTAGAGTACTAATCATCGCATTTTATATTCTTCTTTAGACACTCGGAACAGCGGGAGACCCTACGTTTCATTACACAGATCGAGTTGGAGCGAGTATAATTCGAACAAGGTATTATGACGCGATAATTAGTGGATCGGACGTTACGGGACTGACGGAGACGTTTAAAGACACGGTCGCGGCTACGGGAAAGAAGCTTAGGAACTACGGTAAAAGGAAGAGAAAGAGAAGAAGAAGATATCTTCGGACCTAGATGAATTTAAGTTGGGTAGTGTCCCGCTTTTATATCATCGTTAAGATAAATCCTTGAGATAAGGATCTAATCGAAGGGAGGATAGTGTTAGATATAGCCTTAGAAGAGACCGGTCACGGGCTACGAAGGCGCGACTCAAGACACTCATTGGACAGATGGAAGGATTCACAAGGGAATAAGGCTGAATTACGTAATATACTCTGCTGGCTCTGCTGGCTCTGCTGGCTCCGTTGGGATAGAGCGCACAGAGCGCATAGAGCGCACAGAGCATGAGTATTATATATACACCCTCATTACCCCTAGATAGTTTACACTCCCTTCGTAGCCAACTTATGTTAACTATTGGACTTATAGTTCTTAGTGATAAGTGACTTCTCATACCTTGCGTTCTTCCTAATCAGTTCATACTATTAGGATTGTTACTAGGAACCCTAACCTAGTTAGGCCCCGGTAGGAACCTTAACATAGAACTGGATATCGCGATTTATTCAACAGTATCCTAATCTACGTTCCAAGGTAGGTAAAAAGATCTATTTAAAGCGCGTTAATTATACAACCTTAGAGATATTGAAAGCTTGGTTTAAAGACCTACGGCTGGTTAAAGAGCGATATTCGATTCTACCAGCGAATAGCTATAATATGGACGAAACTGTTAGGGATTTCTTGGCGACTAGGCAGAGTCTAGCGATAAGTGTATATAGATACCCCTGTAGTATTATAACAGAGCACTTCAGGGTTCGGCATGCACGTGCAACAACGCACAGAGGCCTGTCCAGCAGGTCGGGGATCGAGAACGTCTTTCTGGTTGACACTGACGGAACAACACCACCAACACTACTTAGAGAAGCGGTAGCTAGGGCAACGAATGCCTAGCTGTCTGGCGGCATTGAGCAGAGGGACAGGACTGATAAAACACTTAAGAATAACTAGACGGCATCCAAAGAACCATGACAACTTGTTGCTCTCTTCAAACTGTAGAGAATGGCACACTGTCAGCACTATGAACTGTTCTGCTCTCAGCTCTCTAATTAGGTTTGACATGTGACCTGATAGACCTCTGCCCTATTAGTTCACCAGCCTAGCTCTGCACAGCCACCTTGCCTTGTTACAGTATATATATTAGGGATTTCTTGGCAAATAGGCAGAGTCTAGCGATAAGAGTGTTTAGATATCCCTATAGTATATGATTGATACTGTACACGACTCTAAGCATGAGAAGAGGAGAAGAAGGAATGCGCCTCTCATGCGGGGAGTAATAATAAGGATGCGCTTCCCGAGTCGCATAAATGCTTGGCTGGTGGCCTGATTGTGATCTGAGATATCAGGCGTCCGTTGTTCCGATGTTTAGCCGAATCCGTAACAGGAATAGAGGGATCAGGAAAGGCCTTCAGAGCACAGGCGAAACCGTATATAAACAGTCAGACTCTCTCCGAGTAGATAGACAGACAGACACGACCAACGAGTTCTAATCACTCCTGTTACGTGTGCAGCAGCTCACTTCACCCCCTATCTCTCTCCGCTGACTTCCAAGTGTATGGTCTACCGCTGCATTCTTCATCGATATCGGCTTCTAGGGTCGTAGAGTGTGGCCGGTGTCTCCCTGTTTTGGGCTTCGAGAAATTAGGTGTTGCGACATCTTGAGGCGCCAAAATGCTTTGGTTCATTGGTGTAGAGGCTGACTCGAGGTACATACTGAAGTCTTCATATTAGGTCATCCAGCAGATAGTCCTTATTTAGGTGGACTTCGCTACCCAGCGCCTCAATTGCTGCTTCGAATTTTTCTCTCAACGACACTGAAACTTGTTCGCGTTATCTCTGAGCTTTCGCACACCCCTGTATGGACGGGCGGATCATCGAATAGCGACCGGTGTGCTGACTGCGAAACAAGAGACAAAGTCGTCATTTGAGTTGAAGCAGCTCGAAGGGAGTGCTCGTCACTGACCATAATACGGCATTGATTGTGGATTTTGGACGAGTCTTGGTTAGCAGACCGGGTCTGAGGGTTGGCATAGTTGTGATTCACTCGGCCCGTTTCGCAATAGATTCGGACAAGATTACCATCGTTCTGCCCCGATATAACGATAGATCATTATATGCGCCTAGGAGAGAAGAACGGTGACCCTATTCCTGTATCTTATAGCACGAGAGCTACTGGCGTTTTAAGTACGGAACTCCCACTGTAAGGATGAAGCTATCAAGAAACTTCATCTTGGTTACAAACTACCTTGAACTAACTTAAGCCCTACAATATGCCAGGGGATCACAAACTCGGCATAATAATCCTTGAGCCCTTCAATGCAGGCCTTGAATGTCGGTCGTTTTTCAAAGTCCTCATGATGAGCCTGAATGCCATTAGCTTGCGCAAATAATAGAAATAAAACTAAAGACATACGTACATCTACCGATTTCCAATTAATCAAAAGTAGCTGATCTTGGGGGTTTTCCAGTAAGGGACTGATAAAATGTCCGTCGCAACCAGGGTCATTATCCAGGATGGGAACGACAATCATTTGGAATTGAGAATAGTAGCCTTTCACACCGCCTTCAACGACTTTCGTCAGGGCAACCTCGATGGCGGGTGATCGAAGCGTCTTAGCCAAATGTGGCTTGTCGTTAAGCCCCAGGGACTTGATCGAAGCATGGTTCTGCCATTGAATTTTCCTGCCGTTCATCGCCGGCTGGATGACTTTATGAAACTCGGTGTATTCGGAGCTGGTGAAGAACGCGTGACTTGCATCCAGGCTCTCCCATAAGAGAAGAGCAACCTGGGTGTGGCGGTCTTCATGCTTTCTCCCTCTCCATACGGCTTGCAGTCCCTTTGCCCTGTTCGCAGCGTGTCAGTCAGTCTCACTTGCACCCGACCGCGAATTCACTGCATTCTGCAGACCTTTGTATTATATCAAAGGCCGGAGCCAGGTCATTGTTGATCTCGACATCGGTGTGCACGGGTCGATGAGGGATCATAATCAACTGCAGAACTTGCGATTGGTCTGCCATGGCGTTGGGCAAGTGCCTTGCACAAAACGTCGGATTTACGAAAAGAGCTCAGGAAAGTAAAGGATATCACTGGAGTCCTTAACGAAAGAAGACATTAGCAAATTTGACTTTGACTCACTGAAACAGTTGACCCTGTGAATCTTGAGGGAGAATCCGAGAGACAGCTGGGAGCTATTGAAAGGAGGTGACCTCCGCATTTCGACCGCTGGGGTGCCTCTAATTCCCCCGAAATCAGTCCGTCCCACTCACAGCAAAATACTAAAGGTCAATGTGTCGATACCGCGTCGCCATGATAAAACGTAATAGTCGGGGGACACGTAGTGTGGGCCGGGCTTCATGTTCCCCCTGCTACCAGTGCCTACCACTAGGTCTCTCCTACAGGACGATTACTCATATGACGAGGGGTATTTCCGACATGCGCGGAGTCTTGTCTTTCCGCATACTAACTAGTATAGTGATACCATAGTCCTCAATCAAACTAGCGCAGAGAATCCTCAACGAGAGCTTGGTCGTCTGAAACCATTGGCCTGCACGCTAGGGGTCATGCCTTCGAGCTTAGGAGCGTGTCGTTAGCAGGGATAGTCCAAGGGACTCAAGATATCAACACCTGCCTTTGCGATCGGGTGAGCATGTCCGTGGACTGCGCCGACACAATCTAACTTCAGAAGCCTGGCAGCCTAGTATGCTGGAGATCGCTGCTGCTTTTCTTTGTATATGCTACAATTGAACACCAGGCGGTATATCTTGATATTAAAGGAAGTTTCAGTCAGGCATAAGCTAATCAGCCTCCGAAGGCGTTTCCTGACTGTAGACACTCGAGTTAATGAGTCTATCTCTAGGAGAAATTTTTGACTAATACTCTCCTCCTTGGCCTTCATATTGTAACATTGCGTCTTCCCTCGGTGTTTCTTACATCAGGAAAGAGTCGACTACGCTCTCACAGCTTGAACAGTATGGAGATTGCCATGTTCACACCTTCCATGAGGCCTTAGACCAAAGCCTACTGCTTCACTTTCGCTGATCCTGGCTGCCATTTCACACTTTGATACTTTCTACGTGTTGACCATCAGTCTTCTCGATCTCGACCTGGTTAATATCGATCGCAGAGATCTCCACAGCCACATGGTCTCCGAACTTGGCTGCAATCTCTTCTAAAGTCAACCCGGTAGTCTAATCAAGGTTAATCAGCCAATACCTGTCCAAGAGAATTATAATCTTACCTCGGGACAGTACCAGGCAAGGAACGTATTGGACACAATGCAGACCGCGATCATCACAAAGTAATATCGCCACCCGATTGTTGCAAAGGCTTCCGCTGCCGGGCTATTGTACAAGATTGTCATCAAAAAGAAAGAGACGAAGCCGATCGTCGCACCCTCACTCCGGAGGTGAGTGGGCCAGATCTCAACGATGTAGGTATAGCCGGGGCATTCGATCAGCAGCCCGAAGATGAAAACGAAAACAAAGTACATCGCAGTAGCCGCTTTGAGACCTGCTGTGTTCGACGTTCCGATATAATATTTCTGGAGGACTGCTTCAATGATAAGGCATGCACTGCAGAGGTAACCACCTAAGGCTGGAATAGTGTTAGTTGAGCAAGATGTCTCAATACTGGGTATAATGATACTCACCAAGCTGCTTCACTCGGCCGATTCGTTCGATAAGAAGACCACTGAGCCAGGTTCCAATTGCGCATATTGTCACCCAGACTACTGAAAGCCCCAGTTGAAATACGTTGCTGAAGCCCAGCCCTGCAAAGAGCTGTGGTGCGAAGTTCGCAATGACGACGATGCCAGTCGACTGTCCCATGATCCAAACAATTGCTCCGCAGACGGCCCTTCTGCGCATGTGAGGGTTTTTCAAGATATACCAATACCCGGATGGCAGAGACTAGCGATTTTAGCATTGAGGTCATCTTCTTTGAGCCATATAATCTACCTTTTCTTCTTCAATCTGTGCTTTGATTTGGATATATTCCATACGTGCAAGTCTGCCAGTGGGATCTCTCTTTGACTTGTGCAACTTCTGGAGAACTGTCCAGGCCGCATCAGCTTTTCCATTATCCTAGAGTATGCTGTTAGCTCCAAAGTAGCATTGCGTCGAGAGGCTGACGATACTGACCATGAGCCATCGAGGGCTTTCAGGAATGAAATACATGGTCACCACCAAGAGCAATGCGACGCTGGTCAGGACCACAAATTGTAAGCGCCACTGATAGGAGTGATCGACAAAATGGAACGCGAGTGCGAAGACAGAGGATACAATGTAGGCGCCGGTGATCGAAATACCCTGGAAGCTGACCAGGAGACCCCGCGTATGAGCTGGCGCAATTTCGCTCATGTAGACTGGCGTATTCGCAATGATCATTCCAGCACCAATTCCGTTGAGGACGCGGGCAACGAGGAACATTGAGATGTGGACACTGCCGGCTTGGAGAGCTGCAGCTATCATGACAATGACAGCCGCCGCCATATTGCATGGCCGTCTCCCGAATCGAGAAGAAACGGGGCTCTGGATTATGCTTCCCATAAAGCCTCCACCAAAGAACCTAGCCAGTCAGGTCAGAGTGATTAAGAAGCCAGCGAGATGAGTCCCTACGCTCCAAGCATTCCCCCCACACGAGACGTTGAGTCCTTGGCCAAGAAGTACTCAACAAAGGAGGATTGAGCAATCGTTCCAGCAATAGCATTGTTGGAATAGCCAAAGGTAAAACTTGCGGTTGATGCTGCAAGAACAGTGAGAATATTGATCCAAGTTGTGTGCGGTTTCACAGGGGCATGGGTGTCCCCAAAATCAGTAGTAGGAGACATGGTTTCGATTCTTTGCGGGGGCAACTGAACGGGCAAAGGTGATTTCTACTGGAGAATCTGAGAAAGAATTGATGACTTTAAGAGAAATCCGGGCTTGCTAGAAATAACCTGGAGACTGGGACGGGATCTTTTGTCGTTCTTCGCCGGGCCAAGGAACGGGGGAAGCTGGGGTGTAATGTACTAAAGCTCGGAAAATCTCCTCCAAGTTTGGGATTTGATGGGATACCCCAGGAAGAAGGGGAAGGAGTGTCCTTGGGGCCATCGAACACTGCGTGGAGCTCGCTTCTGTCATGTGTGGGGAGAGATAGACTCGCCTTGTAAAAGGATAAAAAGCATTGACTATCAACAATGCCCATATCAACCATTTAAGAGAGAGCTTGCTAACCGCTATCTTTGGATACCGAATAAGCCTTCCGATCCTGCAGCTAGTCTTGCTAGACGCGAAATATTATTCCCCGGCCGGAATAATCAAAGGTGCTGCACCGAAGAATGATTGTTCTCGGGAATGAAGATGTGCGATCGTGGTGGATCACAAAAGATGTCTCTTTAGAATGCTGCAATACGGATTGCAAGTATTGCCCCCCCCAAGGGTTCCTGACCAACAATCACTCTCTTCGCGATTCGGAAAGCACAATAAGGAGGTTGGCCTCGTATTTACCCTCTCGGCTGCAATGTGTATGGTTCAACTAGGAGGAACTAGATACTGCGGTCTGCCACCGGATCAAATGTCGGGCTGATTATGATTGGTAGCTGCTGAACTGACTAAGTAACCCTGCTCGTCGGTACTTTTAGCTTGACCAACTTCGAATGGAGCATATTCCGGGGTTCAGACGCGGAGACAGATTCAAGACACCAATCTTTACAAATTACCCCATATGTTGCATTCCGCCCTATGTAGTTTGGCTTTTGACAAGTGTTGAGGTGCACTATTTTGAGCAATCTGGCCGAGACATGTCCCATCCCCGTGGTGTACCCATACTCGATAACTCTGTACACGCACTTCGCACGCTCAGCGTCACACCATAACCTCTCCATGAATGCCTCACAACCCTGGGTTGATCGTGCTGGAATGGGTCATGCGATGCTGATCGCTCGAGAAAGCCGACCCTTGCTAGGCCAATAGTAGTAGCAGGATGACGAACAAGAAGCATCCAAATACCAGTCGCGGTGTTGATAAGAGTCGCCATCACCCCTTTCATCCTGTGTCTCGACATCTCTGAGAAATATTCCTTGCGAGAGACATTACATCTTAGTGTTAGACTCATTTACTATCGCAGAAGCTTGTAGACATGGGTCCTTTTACTCTCCTGATTGCCCTTGCGCTGGTCTTCTCCTACCCGCTATATAGACTGTTACAGGTTGGCCGTCGACACCCTCGCATGCCCCCAGGGCCACCCACCATTCCAATCCTCGGCAACGCCCACCAGATACCGATCACGGGGCTGGGTAGAAAGTACGATGGCTAAACGCATGCATCTGAGTGTGACGACAGCTGACGGGATGTAGGTTCAAGACATGGGCTGATATATACGGACCAATTTTTTCTTTGAAAATTGGTCCTACCAACGTGGTCGTCCTATGTGATCGGCGAGCTATCAACAACCTCTTAGACAAGAAAGGCAGTATCTACTCGGACCGGCCATTCAATTACGTCTCCAACTTCGTGACTCATGGCGACCATTTGACCCTCGAATCTCAAGGCGCTTCGTGGAGAGAGAAGCGATCCGTCGTGACCCGAAACCTGAACCCTAAGTCGTTAGATGAGAAACACTGGAAGATACAGGAAGCAGAGTATGTCATTCCTTTTCTTCACCAGCTGTTTTTGGATATGCGGCTAAGTTGATAATGTCCAGAGCGGTTATATTCATGAATAACATTCTTAAGGACCCAGCAAGAATATTCGACTATGCCCGGTTGTATACTGTCTCAGTGGCGGGGTCTCTTATATGGGGCCACAGGGCTACAAGTCTGGAGTCGTTTTGGTACAAAGACTTTTACGAGCTAATGGACCTGGTAACATCTTCTTTCGGCGTCTATCTTCTTACTCAACCGGGTCTAACCTCGACTCTAGTGGCTTAAAGTCCAGGAACCAGGAGCCAATCCCCCAATTGACGAGTTCCCGATTTTGAAATACCTTCCGGGAGGTTGGAAGAGCAGGGCCGATAAGTGCCGCAAAATGATGGACGAAATGTGGGATAAGGCTCGAGCTATCGTCGATGAGCGAAGAGCACGCGGAGACAAAAGAGACTGCTTTATTGACGCCAAAATTGACGAATATAACGATAAAGGCTGGCCTTTATCAACACACGCCTTCAATAATCTATTCGGAGAGCTCCTCGAGGCAGGCGCAGATACAACCGCAAATCATATTCTGACATTGATTCTAGCCATGGCCAAATATCCTCGGATCCAACAAAAGGCAAGAACCGAGATCGACGCTATTTGCGGAACGGAGCGAGCTCCCTTGTTCTCGGATTTTGATAAGCTGCCGTATATCAATTGTATCGTCAAAGAAGGGATGAGATGGCGACCTACGTAAGGCATATATTGTCTATCAGCTTCGACTGTTATGATTTAGACTAATAAGTGCTAATCGATACAGGGCTCCTGCCGGCTTACCTCATTTGGTCGTTCAAGGTCTGTTAATCCTGCCTATAGTGCCACCCTATGAGAGCTACTGACAAACTTCAGATGATGAATACGAAGGAATGTTGATACCTAAGGGCTCGATGGTGTTTATCGGGATATGGGCCCTGCACCACAGTGAATCGGATTTCCCGAAACACGACCATTTCAATCCAGACCGCTACATGGACCATCCCAAGATGGCTAACGAGTACGCAGTCAGTCCTGACTATAACAACCGAGATAAGTACTGTCCCTTGTAGCTGCCTATAGTATTACTGACTTAAACTTCCACATCATTATGGCTACGGCGCTGGTCGAAGAATGTGCCCCGGCCTACACTTAGCCGAACGTAATATGTGGCGGATCGCATCTAAGCTACTGTGGGCATTCGATATTTCTGAGCCTAAGGATCCCGTTACCGGCAAGGTCATTCACCTCGATGAAAATGCATACACGTCGGCTATCCTAATGTGCCCATTACCGTTTAAGGTTGATATCGTGCCGAGAAGCCCAGAACATCTTGCATGTATTGAGCGGGAACTATCGAGTGCAATGGGTTTTATGTCCAAGTGGAACTAGCTATCAATCAATTCAATGAGAAAGTGGATTCCTTTGGAGTGGCATTGGCAGAGATAGTAACGGTCTTAGCAACCTTCAATAATGAGAGAAATTCTTCCAGAGCAAGGTGTAGTATTTAACCCTTGATTATGAGAAGATATACCTCACTATATGTACAAAGCCCTATAACGAAGTCTGGGAGCCGGAGTGGGTTGGGGAAGGCATAGATGGCTGCCGAACGGTTGCACTCTGGAAGCTCTGCAATGGGTACGACATAATTGCGTTCAAGACGACAAAAAAGAAGAAGGCCACCCGGGCATAGTCCTGGCGTGGGAATGCTCCCAATGTTTCAGCTCGACTTTGTGCGACAAGATCTTTACTAATGTTGGCATAGTTTCTGAAGAGGCTTACCGAGGGCCGTGATCGTTCCTTGAGCGCCCGCCAGAACCAATGGAGATCTGTGCGGCTGCTAAGATCCTATCAATGCCAAACTTGGAGTCGCGGGGGGAGTCATGAGTGCTTTGATAATGCTTCTGCAGCCCCCAGGGAGATTTGGTTAGGAGTCTTCAGCGAGCGCTCTGATGATTGGCTCAACATCCACAGAGGGGCTGAAAAATTCAGCCAGTAGTCACTCTAATTTGAGCCGGACTTGGGATGAATTAGCCCGGTATTTAGTCCGCGAAGCCCGGAATGTTGGCAGCCTTCCCCAGGGACAGCAAAGATTATCCGAGCCCCATGATATCAATTTCTCGGAAATACACTAAAGGAGGGCGGGCGGAGACCCCGTGACCTCGTCGTCAATCAGATCTCAATGCTGTAATATTCAAAATTATGGAACCCGCCAAGTCGAGTCGTCGGTATGAAATCCATAAGTAAATTATGAGAATGCTCGTCTCCTGCGAGGCGTAGGACCAATTCCCGCCCATCAAATTCGTAGCAACAGACCTCATATCCAAGATATAGCAGATCCCTGCTCTCGTGGATTCAACTGCACGGAGCTGGCAGAATTCAGGCGCTTTTTCCTAAACGCACAGCCGGGTCTTTGATTTTTGTTGACTCTATTCGCTTGGATGCTACTTTGAGACCTAATATCGAGCTCGATTCAGGGTGACAAGATCATCAGAGCTAAGACCATTATGTCGGTTAGAGGAAGAGTTGCCATCGTCACCGGCGCTGGCGGGGGTTTGGGTCGGCTTTATGCTTTGGAATTAGCAAGCAGAGGGGCCAAGGTCGTCGTCAACGACTACGGCGGAACCCTAGACGGACAACCGGGCACTAGTGCTCGCGCACAAACTGTCGTTGAGGAAATTAAGGCGGCTGGTGGCATCGCAATTTCAGATGCCCGCGACGTTTCTTCTCCGGCTGATGCCCAGGCTATTGTCGCCGATACTGTGAAGGAGTTTGGCACCGTTGACATCCTCGTGAACAACGCCGGGATTGCCGGCAAGATGTCACCACATGACGATGTGGATGCCAGTTCTTTTATGAGAGTGCTTGAAATTGCAGCCCTTGGAACAACACTGATGACTAGCGCATGCTACTCGTGGATGGCGAAACAGAAGTACGGCCGAATCATCAATACATCTTCGAACGCTATCTACGGGTTTGGCGCTGGAGGAGACTGTGCCTACAGTGCCTCGAAGGCTGCTGTGTTTGCCATTACACGAGAGCTTGGTCGGTGGGCACCACGAGATGGCATTAAAATTAATTGTGTCATGCCATCAGCTGCCTCGAGAATGGGAGATCTGTCTGAGGGCACGAAGAAAGTTACACGGACTTACTTTAAACCAGAGGTAAGTCTAGACGCTATGTGGTTTCCTCAATATCGAAAGCTAGCAGATGCTTACCAACGTCGCCATAGGGGGTTGTACCTTTTGTCATTAGTTTGGCCTCCGAAGAGTGCCCTTCGTCGGGTGAGGTGTTCACAGCGAGTGCAAACAGGGCAGCCCGGGAGACGTTCGCAACGTTCCCCGGTGCAAAGTCCGATACGGCTGAGGGATTTCTCGGGAACTGGGACAAAGTGATGGGCCGAGGCGAGGAGCCGTATCTGGCTGATAATACCTTAGCTCATGTGAAGTATGTCATCCGGCAGGCTCATGGCGTGGAGATGGAGGACATTGCAGAGTTTAGCATTGTGACTAGATAGGCAGGGCCCAGGCTTTCCGGGTTCGGACACTGGACATTTTGTTCGTCCGCCGTCCATTAGAAGTGGAGATAGTCCTTTGGCATTTTGTGCCGACTTCTGCACTAGAACGAGCATAAGTCAGACAATGGAAGTCTCCAGGGGGGTTTTCCCCGAAGTGACGGCCTTGGCCTTTGCTTCGTTCTCGCTCCCGTTCACCATTGACCCCAGACCAAACAATGTTCAAATAATTTCAGTCAGAGCTATGTAATATGTATGGCCATTAGTGGCTGCTATAATAGCTTCGCAAAGGACCTAACCTGGGTTGCGCGGTACAAGGGCTTTGAAGTGATCATGGCTGTCTTCTCTGGCCCTTCCCGCCTCTTAAGACTGACACGCTTCGCCGACGGTACGAGAACCCTGACACGTCGTAGTTTTAGCATTGGGCACCCCCGACGAGGTACGTTCAAAAACCAGTCTGCGTTGTCCCTGGTTCCGCTAACCTCCTAGCCCAGCTCCTCATAATGAGGCCACCTACGATGTTGTGGTCGTCGGCTCCGGCTGCTCAGGGCTGACCACCGCTTTCGTTGCGGCCAAGCATGGCCTTAAGGTCATGGTTTTGGAGAAGACACAGTATTTTGGCGGCACAACCGCTTACTCCGGCGGAGGGGCATGGATACCGGCCAACAAGCACCAAGCAGCAATCGGTGTACAAGATTCAGCGACCCAAGCTGATATTTATCTTCAGGAGGTGCTGGGTGATCTTTACGACGAGAAAAAGATCCCGGCATTCCTCGAATCAGCTCCTGAGATGGTGAAATGGATGGAGGACAATTCCGCCGTGCGCTTTAAACCTGTCCCTTTGCCAGACTACCATGTCTCGCAAAAGGGTGCCTCGGCGGGACGAACGATTTTGACTGCAAAGTTTGATGGACGCCAACTGGGTCCTTTGATCAAGCAGGTTCGCTATCCAATACAGGGCTACTCTGCGTTTGGCTCGATGCAAGCGGACCCAGAGGAGTTGCCGGTTGTGACGCATCCATTTGGAAGTATCACGAATCTGGCCCTGGTGACGAAGAAACTGCTTCGCTATGCAATGGACCTAGCTCGTTATGGCAAGGGAACTGACATGGCAAATGGCAATGCCCTTGTGGGACGGCTGTTGTTCTCTGTGCAACAACAAGGGGTGCAATTGTGGAACAATGCTTCGGCCACAAACCCAGTGATAGAAAATGGTCGTGTCGCGGGTCTGCACGTTCTCCATCAGGGCAAAGATACCACGGTTTATGCTCGCAGAGGAGTGGTCCTTGCCAGTGGCGGTTTCGGCAGGTCGGAGGAGGCTAAACAGTATATACCGCACGAATGGTGCGCATGCCCGCGAGGCAATACGGGAGACGGCAAGCGGATCGGAGTGGCAAGTGGTGGTGCTCTACCGCCCAAAAATCCGACGAATGCCATCTTCGCTCCTATCTCCCTTCTGCCTGTTTCCGATGGTCCTGTGCGTCGCTTCCCACACTTCGCGATCGACCGGTCCAAACCAGGGTCTATCATTGTTGGACCTGATGGTCGACGATTCGCAAACGAGTCAGAGCCGTACCAGGAGTTTGTCACGGCCATGCACCAGAAGGGCATTCAGAAGGGGTACTACATCGGCGACCACTCGCATCTCCGCAAATATGGTATGGGAATGGCATTGCCTTGGCCGTATCCAATTTGGAAGCTGCTGCGACAAGGGTATCTGATCTCAGCGCCCACGATTTCCGCGCTGGCCGAGAAAATTGGTATTCCTGTCCAAACTTTGGAGCAGACAGTTTCTGAATATAACTCGTTCGCTACCACGGGCATCGACACACAATACCATCGAGGCGAGAACGCGTACGACCGCTTCTACGGAGATCCCCAGGTCCAGCCGAACCCGAATCTGCAACCTTGCACAACCGGTCCGTTTTATGCGCTCCCACTCTACCCCGGCAATGTCAGCAGTCTATACGGACTGCTTACCAACAACGATGGACAAGTGCTCGACCAGAACGGGCAAACTATCAAGGGGCTTTATGCAGTTGGTTGTGATCAGAACAGTGTCTTTAAAGGGGCTTATCCAGGAGGTGGTTCGAGCATTGGGCCAGGAATGACGTTTGGCTACCGAGCAGGGCGAAGACTGGCCAAAGATGGCTCTTAAACATTCTCAGGGCATCTTCAGAAGGGAGTATTTCAGCTATATAACGTTGTTTACCGTGGTGGATCTAAAATTTCTGCTCCGTTCTGGTGTGCAACTTAAAATGAAGTTAAGCGCTTAGGCACCGAAGCAGTATGCCTGAGAGGCACTCTGCTCGCTCCGTGTTCGGGATAATGATCTCTGCGTGTGAAGGGCAGGGGTTTCTCCAGCTATTACAGGCCCTGAGGGCATTATTTCCGTAGATGTACCAATACATGCCGTCCCTCGGCGGCACGCAGAACATTCCGCGAGCGGCCATTTATTGAATTATCCTGTTTGTGGCCCGATAAGAAGATAGCAGAACTGATTTGTCCAGTGGGACTTCCTGATGCTTCAGTTTGGCAGTTCTAAGTCGATGCCAGGAGGTACATCGCGGAAAACTTACATTATTGGCACGAAGCAGTATGGCCATTTTGCAGGGGTTTCGGACCAACCGAGCACCTGGATTCCTCCGTAGCTTTCTGAGCAGCTGCCTCTTGCTCCCCTGACTTTCACGGAGATACCCCCAGTCCACAAAACACCATGCAGTTGCTAATCCACGAATCAGAAGGCATTTCCGACTTTACTCCTCGGACTATCTTTGATTAACTCGAGTGTCCTGACATGTGGTACGACACGAGCTAATGATCTCGAAACAGAATCAATCTTCCCTGCTCGAGTAACACCACATCGCCTTACTTATGGGGAGAAGACTCTCAGCAATTGAAGGTGAATAAAATTTGGAAGCCCCCATCCGAAAATTGAAGTAAGGTCGAGGTAGATCGTAAAGGTATCCAGCATGGCGAGGCTGTCTTGCTCCCGTTTGGGTCGAGTCCCTCGTATCAGACCTGCGGGCTCATCACTTCTTTCGACACGTCTGGAGCTGCCTTACAATATAGCGCTATCTCACTTGATTCACACCTCACGCGGAAATATCGTACCGGCCTCGATCAAGCGCAATGCGATCGCCAAAACTTCCAAAGTTTGGATGAAGGCGAGCAATTCCACTGGCGTTAGCAAGCTGGAAAATGATACTACACGCCGGATGTACTCGTCGGTGCAAACTTCTCATGAGTCTCCACTTGAGACCGAGTTCTTGGTTGTCGGTGCAGGCCCAGCGGGTGCAGGTCTGGCATCCTTCCTGACAAGCTATGGTAGAGTGGTCACTTTAACAGTGCCTGACTAGACTAGAGAACTGACAGGCACAGGTCTGAAAGGCGTCATGATCAGCAATGCTCCTGGTACAGCCAACACTCCTCGCGCCCATATTACAAATATGGCAGCATTGGGTACGTCTTGAAGCAGACTCTTTGCAAAGCTCAAACCAGAGAATTGCGGTGACTGAACTAGATTAAGAGTGCCTCAGAGACATTGGACTTGACAAAGAGCTGGAAAATCTCTCCTCGAAAGGGGACTGCATGATCCATACCCGATGGTGCCATAGTATGGCTGGCGAAGAATACGCGCGGATTTACTCGTGGGGCAATGCTCCCGAGAGAAAGGTTGGTCTTGTGTACGTGTCCCGAGGCATTTGTCCGGTCCTCTAACCACTGTAAATCTTTAGGGAGACTACGAAGCCGCTAGTCCATGTTCACCGGTAGATTTGCCTCAGACACTGCTTGAGCCAGTGCTTGTTCGCCACGCCACTCTGGGGGGCTTCAAGACAAGATTCGACACGACACTGCTGTCATTTGAAACTGATCCAGCGACCGGGCTGATCACGGCCAACGTGCGTGATAATCTCTCTTCTTTGCAATACCAGATCCGGACCAAATACCTATTAGGGGCCGATGGTGCACGCAGCCAGGTCGTGAAACAACTCGATCTACCACTCTCGGTAAAGCCAGGTCAAGGCATGGCGATCAACGTGCTGGTCAAGGCCGACCTGTCGCATCTAGTCAAGCACCGACGAGGAAACTTGCATTGGGTTTTGCAGCCTGACAGAAAACATCCCGAATTCGGCATGATGGGGATTGTGCGCATGGTTAAGCCGTGGAATGAGTGGATGTTTATCCTGCTGCCGACTCGAGACTGCGACCCTCACATCTCCCCATCGAAGGATGAATACACCCAGAGAGTGAGAGACTTTATCGGTGACGATACACCCGCCGAGGTGATCGACGTCTCCAAATGGTTCATCAATGAGATTGTTGCTATGAAGTACTCCGAGGGGAATGTGTAAGTCCGAGCTTCTATGAATGGATATCCTCGACGACTGATTTTTGGCTTTTTCACGAACCAGTTTCTGTCTTGGAGACGCCGTGCACCGTCACCCTCCCTTCAATGGTCTAGGGTCCAACACATGTATCCAAGATGCCTTCAATCTGGCCTGGAAACTGGCCTATGTCCACCGCGGCCAAGCGGATCCTTCGCTACTCTCAACCTACAGCATCGAGAGGCAGCCTGTCGGCCACCAGATCATCACCCGGGCGAATGCCGGATTCCGAGACCATTTCAAGATCTGGGAGGCGCTGGGTGCGCTCCCACCGGATGTGGAGAGTCGTAAGGCCATCCTCGATGAACTGAGCGCTCCCACCATGGTCGGGAGTGAGCGCCGGCGTCATCTGCAGGAAGCCATCACGAACTCCTGCCACGAGTTTCACGGTCTCGGCGTGGAAATGAACCAAACATATAGCGGGCCAGGTGTGTACGCTGCCGACGAAGCAGAGCCCTATAAGCACTCCGGACGTGCCGCCGAAGATCCCGTTCTCTACTACGAAAAGAGCACTTATCCCGGATGTCGTCTGCCACACGTCTGGCTCAACAAGGCCGTTCCAACGGAGCCCGTTTCGACCATCGACCTCTCTGGGCACGGTGCATTTACTCTTTTCACGGGTACTGGTGGGGAGCACTGGCATGAGGCGGCCACACGTGTCTCCGCCAAACTCGGCATACCCATCACCGTACATTCTATTGGATTCCGACAGCAATGGGAAGACGTTTACTATGACTGGGAGCGGGTCCGTGGCGTTGACGAATCTGGGGCCGTCTTAGTTCGACCTGATCGCTTCGTTGGTTGGAGAGCCCCGGCAGTACTGGAAAGTCAAGAAGCATGTGAGACAAAACTCTCAGATGTGCTGGGCTCAATTCTTGGGCGCAGCGCTATCTGAGCCTTGGGGTCGACTGTAGGGTATTCTTGTTGATGGGACAGTCTCAGCTGCCGTTACGGTTGGAGCCACGGCTGATATTTCAATCTCATACACGCATGCTTTGATACTCGATATGCTCAGGAGGGTTACGTGCCTATGCCTCGAATCCCAATCTCAACTATACGCCGTGTGGGGAAGAGCGTCAATACGCTGTTTGAACTATGTGAGTCTCTATGCTGAGTCCTCACGCTTGTAGAATTCGCGTAGACTGCAGTTGAGGCCGGCCATTCATCCACTATCATGCCGTGTACCCATGAGAGAGGCCCGCCATAACATCGGATGAATACCACACAAGATTGTCCAAATATAACTCATTTGGCCATGTCTCGGTGCATGATTCTGAAAAAGTAGCTTGGCTCATCGAGGGGTCGAATTTTGGGGCCATCGCTGACAGCAATTCCACATCTTCCGGGAGTAATGCAGGGTAGTTAGCATTCGGATCACTAACTAATGGCTGATACGTGTTGCACAGAGAAACCTTGAGGCCCGGCCAGTCAGGAAGAAGTTGCTCCTCACATGCTGAAGCTATGATCGTCTCCGTGCTCGCGGAAGATTGTGTGTCACCATGGCACTGTTGATTATTAATCTGAGTATTCCTGGCTCTACTCTCTGATAGTTCGAGCTCTCTATGCCGGCACTCGAGTCTTGCTTCCAGAGAATCAAGATTTTGCAGCAAGGCGCGTGGTGTCTCCCAGAACTGATTGAATTGGAGATAGGATCGGCGCAGTAGGTCGTATTGGCGTTGAGTGAGGGTGGAACCGTGGTCGCGCAGGGCGAACCTCTTGAATACCTGTAAAGCGGCCGCGATCCATGTAGTGCTAGCGTAGTAGGGATTCACATATCGCACGTGGTCTTCAGGACAATTTGCCAGCAGCCGCAGTACCATGTCGCTTGCTTCCAGATAGTTTCTCAAGCCCTTACCGACTAGAGATCTTTCGTTGGACGCAGTATCTCGTCCAAAATAGTCTTCGTCGCTCTGGGAAGATGATAAAGGGATCAGCCCTTCGATGATGTCGGCAAAAACATAATTCTGATAAATCATAAAGCATGCCGAGGCGCTCATCATATGTATAATATATTTACCCGCGCTTGTTCGGCGCGTCGAAAATGGGTCTTCGCCTTCGGCCAAGGCAAAAGACAGATATTCGCCCCGGTAGGCCAGCGTGGTGGGAAGGTTCTCTCTTACATCTTGATATGCTTTGACAAGACTGGAGAGCCGGTCCGAAAATCCTTGAGCTTTTCGCCTGTAATCCTGACTGTAATACTGAGCGAGCTTTGGGACATCATTCGGAAGATCACTGTTGGAGATGATCCCCTTGATGCTTTCTTGAGACAGTAATCGTCCGTCATGCATTAGGGATGCTAGAAGATAGGCCCATGCAGTAGAATTTTCATTTCCCGAGCGTTTGAGTCTTTTCCATCGTTCTTCGGGACTTCCATGAAGCAGGCAGGAGGCCTGATAAGTGTTTGTGAACCAACATTCGTCCGAGACCGGGAGAAACGTGTCGTTCGCGCTCCAGTCGATGGCAGTAGGTGCACGCTGGATTGTCGAGGCAAAGATATCCATTTCCCATAAAGCCCACCAACAACGGCGTCGCTCTTCGTTGGAGGACCACATCATGAGCTCACTGTCGCGGGTCGGTACTTTCTCGCATGCTTTACAATCGACCAAGTGCAGTCGGAGCTCGTATGCAATGCGTACACCGGTACCGACCAGCCTCCAAGCTGGTCCGTATACTCCGTTCACTAGCTTATAATAGCCCGCTAAAGTGATGGCTTGTAGGAGACAGAGAGGAGGCGCGTTGCTCGAGCAAGCTTCCAAGGACGAATGGATGTACTGTAGTGAGAGGGCGTGGAGTTCTTGGTGAGAAATATTTCTGGAGTCCTCACCCTGAGGGATTTTGTCCTCCGTGGCCAACCTCGAGGAGAGAGAGAAGATTGCTGCGAAAAGGGCAATGAGATGGTTACGATCCTGTATGCCACGTATCTTGTCTGGAAAGGAAGGTTGGTGAAAGATGGACAGGGATTTCAACCCTGCCACCATTTCAAAAAAAAGATCAATCCTACAATAAGCCCGAGCAAGTCAGCTCAACTGGTATGCAACAAAGTACGTTGGGCTGGGGCAACTGCGCGACAGAACTGTCCAAGTCTCGCTGCAATGTAGAGACGAGAGCACGACGCTAGGACACACAAGGAATGGCATGCTCACCTTGACTGAGCTTGCTGAATGGACATGCGGAGCACCTCGCATGCCTTAACCAAGTTCTCCTGGGCTCCTGCAAGAACCAGCAAAAACCCGGGTTGAGAGCGTTCTTTCTGGACGGGTGATGGACCAAGAGAAGGTTCATGGGACGGATACAAGATCCTGGAGAGGCTGATGGCTTTGGCAAAATTCAAGGCTGCTACATGGGAGCTTGTAATGTTGGGAGAAGGGGGATCGACGGAAAATTCTTCTGGTGATGAAAGTGTGTCATCACCTCCGCCCGCGAAGGTTGCATGGCCACGGCAAGGTTGATGCTGGAGCGCACCGTTATAAGAGGTGCTTGAGTGAGACTGAATAACCTCTTGCCCTGTCGGAGGGTACGATGACCGTACGCAACGACGACGACGGGTAGAGCCTAATGATGGTAAGCTGTCCGGTTCTCACACGACATTTCTGCATTCTACCCACCTAACTTGGGCCCTGGTTTTGAGCGGGCCATGGGGTATGTACAGGAGTTGGCGGTCCGTCGGCAAAACGAACATGATGGAATCTGTCGGTCGCTGCAAGAGGCAAACGTTAGCAACCACGCGCAGAGGGGGGCGCGGCGAGCTTGTTGACCATCTGGACTTCCTCCTGTAAATCTGGTCAGTCACTTGTCATTGGCACATGGTAAGCCGGGCGATCTTTGGGACGATTCCGCTATCGGTGCATCTTTCTCTACACAGAGCTTTCCCGGGGGGTTATCGCGCGCAGAAACCCGGGGATACGCCACTTACTTTTTGCACAAGTCGCATGCCAGATTCGACCTCGCTGTAGCGCGGGCTTTGGTGTCCACAGCAGCCATGGGATCAAACCAAAGAGCAAAGCATCAGAGAAAAACATTCAACCTGGGGTCGCAAGACTGTTGTTCGACAGCGAGAAGACTAGGTGGGATTAAAAATTCAAGCCTGACTACCCAGTAGTCTTGGCACAACCTCCCTAAATCCACATCTCCAGTTCTCCTCAAGTCCCCGGCTTTACCCCACCTCCCTGGGATGCGATCCCCCAGGGCGATTTGGGGCCCACATGGCAAATTGATGTCGGTTTCATTGGCTGGAGTTTCATCCCCATCCAAGTGGGGATGGCAGTATTCGGCCCATTTGTGATTGGTCCGGGTGAAGCTCCTAGCGGAGGGAGGGGAATTCATCTACACTATGCCCAAGGGGGGTAGTCTAGAGGCGTTGACAATAACTTAAATCTTTCTCAAGATGGATGCTATCCAATTACGGATAGGTCGGCGGCTTGAAGCCGAGAATGGGCACCCTATCACTGACCTGTCCGTTTCTTTGGGTTGTGTGGGCACCAAAGTCGTGCCGCTCGAGGTTTGGACAGCAAGCTCTGTTACATAAGAATTTACCAGTCTGTCTCTTGCCTCTCTTGGGCGTCCTTGCCTGAAGTACTAGCCTATCTACAAGCATGGAAGACGATCCGATTGGGTCTGTGCTGCAATTGCTGGCTCCGGTAGCATCCCTTATGGCTATGACACCGCAATCATCACTGGCACGTGAGTGCGAATCCAGTTTTGGGCAACAAGAATTCCTCGCAGAACTCAAGCCCATCGCCACCGTGCTGGGCTCAACACACATCACGCGAGTTCCAATAGCTAATCGCGTGCAGGGTGATTAGATCTTGTTACTATGCAGGACTTATTCTAGGGCTTGGACTTGTTAGTTTGCCGACTGATCGTTTCGGATGCAAAGGGACCATACAAACCGGGGGCTGCATTGGCTTGATCGTGGACTTTTTCGAGCCGCCGTTTAGGAGATTGGACTTTTTTTTTTCGCTGGGCGAGTCGTTGCAGGCATGGCACCTGGTATCGTGTTGATTATTGTCAATGTTTATGAGGCTGAGATTGCTTCTCCCCACCTATGTGGTATCACGGTTGTGTTTCCGAATGTGACTCTGAATATTGCCGACGCCTTGTCTTCCTGGGTGGGATACGCCTCTAACTTTTCCAAGTACTAGAATTTCGCATGGTAAGAACCGGGATCTACCTCTTTGCGATGGGAAGCACCGGTAACCTCTAACTAGGTGTTTCCCAATCGTCCCGCAGTGTGTACCAGCCCTGATGCTCATTGCTGGATGCTTCTACATTCTGTTGTCACCGCGATGGCTAACTTCCAAGGACCGCAATGTTGAAGAGCAGGCGATTCTACAGCGCTTGCACGATGACCATGAAGACCCCGTTTTCTGGGGAAAGGAATATCTCCGGATAGCCGCACAACTAGCTGCAGAGCAACAGGAGAGAGTTCAAAGCAGTTTGGATCACACGTCCACCAGCGCCAAAGGACTTCAGCGTGGAGTTACGGCAGTTGCTCCCATAACCTCCGTTCAAAGAAATGGTGCGCAAACCATCTAAGTGTATCGGGGTCGGAGCCCCAGTCATTATGATCAGAACGAAATCGAAATTCGTTTCTTTCTAACCCTGATCAGGCAGTGTTTTATGCCGGTCTAGGCTTCTCGGCTCCTGAAACTGTAATGATGGCAGGCGTATTTGGCATCTGCAATACTGCCGGCGGCACAACCAATCTGCTCCTGTTCGATCGCCTGTGGAGACGTAAACTTTTCCTCACTGGATAGCTAATTCTTTCAGTCTGGCTGGGCGGTTTTTCTGCCTGCTCCGCCAAATAGACGGACACAGGATTGACAAGTGAGTTTTGCGATCTTTTTCATTGCTCAGAAGACGGACTTACTGTTTTAGCATGGGGAAAAGCCGGCATTGCCTTTATCATCCTGTACATTTACAGCTTTGGAGCCACGTTTGCGGCATCTCCATATGCGTATGCTGCCGAAGCCCTTCCTAACAAAGTCCGTGCCCTGGGAATGGCTCTTGCTTTGCTCGTGGCCAAGCTGTTACATTGATCTTCAGTCAGACTGCTTCCATTGCCCTAGAGAAGATCGGTTGGAAGTTCAACCTTTTTCTCGTTGCCTGTAATATGTTCTGTTGTACAGAGATTGGGAGTGGATCTATGTGCTTGATTGTGTTCTGTCTCCCTGGCTATTCAGAGAGACTCTGCCTGTTTATATACACTTTGGCCTGTAACCTGAAGAGCATTCCTGAAACCTCCTATTCCGTCACCATGCTGTAGCTGGTTGGTGGGAACAACGCTGTTGAGGTAAGGACCGCAATTGGTGTGACAGCTAGCATCTCAGGTGGTTTGCCACGGTGGCTATCTTGCAACCCTGTCACCAAATGCGCAGACCTCTTTCTCACGGGCTGATAACGAGCTCTTCTGCCAAGCCACATTACCATTTAGAGATCTGGCGGTCAGGGTGCGCACGAAGATCTTCTAAGGAGTATAAGAGAGAGCTCTCGAGATCGATAAGATTTTTGGTTCGCCCTTTTTGACCGAGGGTCGGAGATCACCCGACTGAGCCGTATGGGCGTCTGTTAGGGGAACCACGACCAACCACAGCTCTCAACGGACGGATAACCATGCCTCATGACGAGACTTGGATGGTTCGTGCTGCCTGATGACACAATATCAAATACAGTCAGCTTCCGTCGTTATTGTGCAAAACTTCCCCAGACATCTCAAGGAATTTATTTTGCATCTCAGGGTCAGACAGTCTGGCAACCGTTTCCCAAGGCACAAGCTTGTCGATTGACCCGAGGCGTTCAAGCTTCAAAGGAATGTTGTGATCAAATCGGAAAAAGAGATTTGCTTGTGAGGAAACGGAACCATTGTGGCGACATTTGGCGGAGTGGTGCTTGCAAAAAAGTTCAGACAGACCAGCTCCGGTTGCAGGTAGAATGGTGCACCAACCTTGAACAGTGGATAGACTCATTCCAAAGGCATGAGTGGCTTCGTCATGTTTTTTACATCACAATTTTCACCAGCACTGCGAAATGGCACAGATATCACTTCTGTTGTCCATTGTCAGCCACGTTCTCGATGCTAGCTATCAATCGATGTTTAGAGATTAACCTCGTAGGTACTTTAGCTTGTAATGGGCTCTCTGTATAGTCTGCTTGATCCCCAGATACGTACATTCATGAGACCTGTGGAACGCTCCTGGGACTAGCACAAATCCACTTTCGACTTGGCATATGAGCTCCACATAGTGGTTGAGAAACTTGATTGATCTAGTACACAAGTCACTGGGGAGCAGCCTGAATGACACACAGGATTCTAGTGCATTTACTATGAGTTGAAACAATCCTGCAATATCGCACGCCCATTGATCATTCAACCACCGTATCCCTCGCTGAAAACAGGAGGACGGAGCGTCTCCGGATCTGTGTTCACTCGACCCCTTCAGCTATATTGTTTCAAAAAGTTCAGTGCGTCCGACATCTCGTGGTTAATACATTCGATATGCTTCTCGCTTCGGGGCTTAATGGCGATCTTAAATGGTAACGGCGCTTGAAGAATACCCGGGTTATATGCATCGGGATCCAACGCGGTCTTGGCCCCAGTCCGAGGATCTACGTATTCAGAGAACTCGAAGGCCCAGAGGAGCTTCGCTGCGATACGCCACATATTGCGCTCTGCGAGATGCATTCCTGGACAGACACGTCGACCGGCACCATAGTTGTAATGATGTAAAGAGGAAGTTAGTACCTATATAGTTTGTGTGTAGGTTCTCAGTGTAAACTCATCTCGATTTGCCCAGTCAGGACTTCCAGCATAATCGCTGGCTAGTTTATGATGATCGAGATATCGATCTGGGTTAAAGGACTCTGGGTCGGGGTAAATGTCTGGAGAGTGGTGGATGGCCCAAGTAGGTAGAAAAACGGTTGTATCCTTGGGTATTAACATGCCCTCATAGACGTCATCTATTGCTTGGTCAGCCGTGAAAACAAACCTCTCTAGAGGCCAAAACGGAATCACTGACCTTCCCTTACTCTGTGGGGTAGTGCAGTTACGGCCCTACAAAACATACGTCAGTCAGTCAGTGCCGACGTTCAACGATCAACAGCCAAACTTACACTGGACGCCATCTCATGCCCTCTTTCACAATACAGTTGATATACGGTAATTGGTCAAAGTCGGACCATAGAGGAGCTCTCTCGGTGCCACAAACAGCGTCAATTTCTCTTTGGGCCTTTTCTTGGACTTCTGGATAGAGCCCAAAAGCAAGGATCAAGGTGAGAAGCTGAGCCGCCGTAGTATCTGCACCGCCTTCCACTAATTCACCCATCAGATTGTCGAACCCATGCTTCGAGAATGGCATTCCTTTCTTGTCGTACTCATCGAGAAGAGTGTCGATGATGCAATTTCGTCGCTCCCCCCTGGCCCGTCTCTCGTCGATCCTGCGACGTGCCTCTCCCCAGACACGGTCCATCACAGCGCCGGCTTCAACGGCCCGACGTTTCCAGAATGCCATCGACATAGGTGTCCATTGAAGAAACTTGAATTCATCCACCGGAGGGTTGGCCCCAGGTTCCATGGCAGCTGTCCACTGACCAAAGTTTAGTAATCATTTAGAATCATTCGATGATTATTGTTTTACCTTGTCCATAACGTCGTAAACGCCCTTTCAAGCTGCCGTTAGCAGGTGCAGTCGAGCATAAGGCACATCACTTACTTGAGCCCAGAATGAGTCAGGGGTTTCGCCGCGATACCCATATGTGATTGAGCTCACCACAGACGCTGTGTATCTCCTGATCTGCCTATAGAAATCTTCCGGGGTTGTTAGGAGGTTGTTCATCAGGATTGTGGCTCTATAGCGGCGTATTAGACTTGGGCTAGCTTCTCAGAAGGAGGAATCTGATTACTCTGCTTCCTGAACTCGGAAGTGCTTCTCGTCCAACGGCTTCGGCGAAAAGTTGTGCGCGATGACTTTTCTCTTTTCTCTCCAGAGAGGGTCCATCTGCGAGATTGCCAGATGATCGCCTTTGGTCAGTAGTTGGCCAACGTAGGTCTCTGGACGATCTGAGTATATTGCGCCTTTCTCAACTAGAAGCTTATGAATCGCTTTTCGATCACACAGAACAACGACATTCGAAGGGCCAAGTTTGAGACTGAAGATTGGCCCGTATTCTTTGGCCCATTCTCGAAACCTGGATTTTCAAGTATGATCAACACTGGCTCCTGATTTGACGGGGGTACACGTACTGTTTGTAGAGGCCGGTGCGAGGAATTTGGTGAGCGTTTCCTAGAATTGGTACAGTGGGCGGACCCGGCGGCATTCGAGGGTCACGTTTGCCGACCTGCAATAGACGATAGACGGCGAGTACGACAAAGGCGACTGTCGCCCAAAGGTAAGGTTTCGACCAGATTGCTGTTTCTGCCATTGTGGTTTGGGGGAAGCTTCAGATCACAGCGATGCCTTGTAAGTGAAGCGTTCGTTGTTAAAAGAGATCTAACTGAGTGTCGAACTGTTGGCAGTAACAGTGAACCTGCCAAACCCTGCATCACCACAACTAGGACCTGGTTACTCCGGGGGGGGCCACTCCGAGGTGCTCCCTGATATGCTGCCAGGGCCAGCCAGAAAGTCGTAAAGATCATTCTCTGGCGGCTTTGGCGTCTCACATAATTAACCCGGCCGAGCAATCGGGGTGATTTTGATTGCTTGATTCCATCTTGGGATCATGTAGCCGAAGTACTAGTGCGATGAAGGCCTCCACCCATTCAATTGCAGCGGGGAATGGTGGGGTGACCACAAATGGTTAGCGTTGACTTGGATCCTTTACGCCAACTCCTCCTTGACTGCCAAGTCACCGGCCGGTCTATCGAATCCTCCGGAGGGAGGGGGAAGGGGGGTATGACTATTGGGCTTTGCTGCTGAAATGATGAGCTAATTCTGCATACATACAGTGTTAGCACCTCGGTGGATAACGGGCAACATTGCCGCCGGATTGGATTGGTAAACCACCTAACGGCCGTCCCATTATGCTGCAATGAGATATGCCGTCGGCAAGAATGGGTTCGAGATTGCCCCCGAGCTGGTGTTCATCGGCCAAGTCGTTGTAAAAAGACGAGCGGCAAAGGGTCGACGGTAGATTACGGTTTCCACGAAGTCCATGTGCAATGAGTCAGTTGAGAGGCCTTCGCAAATGCTAGTCAGATGCTTCTCAGAATGTTGACACAAGATTGCCCCCAGTCGTCTTCCACAGACAAAACGATATCAGATCTCCCGAAGACTTTGACAGGGCTTGCCTGTTGAGCCATTGTGAAACAGTTCTTCCGTCAATAGGTAGCAGGGATATGCGGATATCTCAAAAGCAGAAGTCGAAGCATTTGTAAGGTTGCAAGGCTGCGCTTTCGTGGAGACTTTCGGGGTGGTGACCACATCTCGGAGCTAGATATCTTTGGGCTCGGAGGTGTTCCACATTTGCACTCGGAGATTCTAGTGGATCATCAGAGTCAATTTCTCTTCGTTGACCTGGCTAACGCTGGCAGACTCACTTACTTCGCGATAGCACCGTGTCACATCTGCCTCTTTCGGTGCTGGGTCGTCCTTGTCAATCAGGTGGCAGTCTTACCCTTCATTGTCAAGCGGTCCGTGGACTTAGACTGGGTGGATCTCACAGTCCAGCAACCAAAACTGCTATTTTTGAGCATTGCGGTCGTGTCACATTGCACAAAGGCAAGAAACAAATCGTCGACATTTTATTGCTGCAAATCTGACTTGTCAACTGCTAAGCATGCCTCACAAAATCCTTCTGAGAGTCCTGGCTTGAAAAGCACCGGTCTACACGACAATATCCGACATATAGAAGATACTGTACTGACAACGGATAAGTGGCCGCTGTACCAGGGGCTAGAGGCCATTGCTGTCCGGTATAGGGTGAAAATGAACGTACGAAGCAACGTAATTTAGTCATATACCCTTGTCCACCAAATTCTCCCGCCGCACTCTTAGTCAAGTCTATCACAGCATGTTTTGTTAACGAGTAGACAGAATTCTTCGGATGGCCTTCCAAGCCAATGGAGCTTGAAGCATTAACTATACTTGCGCCTTTCGTCATGACCCTCAATTGAGCTCGCAGGCAATTGAATATGCCTTCGAGGTTCACACTTGTGATGAAGTCGAACTCTTGATCGTCTAGCTCCGTCAAGTTACCTATACTAAACGACTTTCCAAAGACACCAGCAATATTGGCAGCGCCGTCTAATCGCCCAAAGTGTTTTAACGTCGCGTCAATCCAGCTGTCGACCTCCTCGCTCTTCCCAATGTGGGCTGCGGAGGTCAGGATTTTGGCGCCGTCGGGCGGTTGGTTAGATCCTGTTATCTCTGATAGAGCCTCGTCCAAAGTCTTCCTTCCTGTCTGGGCTGTACACCACATGGAGAGAGAAGGATACGATGACCCGTTCACCTTCAACCCTGACCGATACATCAATCACCACAAATTGGCATATGACTATGCTGGAAGTGTGGACTCTAAGCTTAGAGATTAGTTCCTTCTTAAACTTGACGCTTTTCCCGCTGACCTTCACCCACCCCACTACGGATACGGGGCTGGCAGTCGAATGTGTCCTGGCGTCCACCTTGCCGAACGCAATCAACGGCGAATCGATGCTAAATTGATCTGGGTTTTCGAAATCAAGGAACTGATCGACACCAAAACCGGAAAAACTATATCTCTCGATCCTGAAGACTACTCGAAACGGCCTCTTGCACGCAGCAAATCCGTTCAAGGTCATCTTCAAGCCGAGAAGCAAAAGTCACGTTGCTGTGATTAAACGTGAGTATGAGGATTCATTGAAAGACCTTGCACCATTCGAGTGAGATCGGAGGGTATCCATAGATTTATCCCACTACCACTGTTGTGGCAGCTTTTATTAGCGTTGAATACAAGACCAGGTGCACACATAGCATAATTGCATGAATTTGTCCATTACATGGGAACCAGAAGACCACAAAATCTACCATTGACAAGTCGCAAATAAAATAATGTCCACTATCTGACGTACAACACTTAGAAACAATCAGTGCACAATCACGCTGGACTCTCCCACGCCGCTCGATTTGCACTTTGCATGGGTCACAACAGCCCTTCCCTTTGGACACCTTTGTTCGCATTACGATCCTGGAATGCTCGGCTCCGAGCGGCTATCTTGATGCGCGTCACATCTGTTCATTTTATGGGGTCTGCTATTGAAGCCTTTCACCTAACCAGACGACGATGCTATCTATATAATGCTGTCCACAGCTTGGATTCAATTCGGAAACAAAAGGTGTGGCAAGCTCTGTCGCCTGTCGTGCATCAGATTTCACCCAATAGTCTCTCGTTGCTCAAGTGGTCGATTAAGACTGCTCAATAGTATAACCTCAATCGTCAGGGCTCGAAATCTTCCGAATATTATTCCGGGCATTGAAACCTGTTTTCAGGGGGTAACAGCTTGTCTCCACGTCGCCCCAGTGGTTCCCCGGAAAACCCTCCGACTCCAGCAGATCTGTGCTAACTGCTAGGTAAGAGAACACCTAAAGATGCGCTCGGGCAAAATGACCAAGCTGCCCCATGTGTGTCTCGACGCAGCGAAATGATGCGGGCAATTAGCACCATGGCATGCCCACAAGACTTGTGAAGGGGAATCCACCCTTGATGGAGAGCCTTGCTTTGTAGAGGATAGGACAGATTGTTTTGACAAAAGGTCGCTGAAGATTCTCTGCTGACCAGTGTATTTCTTCAATTCTGTACGGTGCGGCGTCGTTTGGGCATCCGTGACTTCTGACCATCTAGGACATCGAGCATTTTAGGTAAAAACACACCTCCTCAAACAATGGCATCAACAAAGCTCGGATCTGCCACCAATGCAGATATCCTTGCGCATAATATTAACTCTCTCAGTGGTTCTGAGATTGCCACTGTCCTAGTCTGCCTTCCGGTAGTAGCATTCTGGTATCTTCAGGGCTTAGGAAGTAAGAAGCCACTAGCGAAATCCTCTGGCTTCAGGAAACCGCTCGGTAACAATGGCACCCGAGACATCGTTGAGCAAATGAAAGTTGCCGACAAGAACTGCGTCATATTCTTCGGTTCACAGACAGGGTTTGCTGAGGATATCGCTGCGCGCCTCGCAAAGGAGGGCCCCCGGTTTGGACTGAAGACCATGTTGGCCAACCTTGAAGACTACAACTGCAACAATCTGAACGAATTCCTAAGCATAGCTGTAGCAATGTTCATCATGGCTACGTCCGGAGAAGGAGAGCCGACAGAAAATGCGCAAGATTTTTATAATTTTATCACGGCGGACAATGTCACGTTTGACAATGGCGGCTCTGAGCTGTCAAATCTTAAGTATTTGTGCTTTGGCCTAGGCAACTCCACTTACGAGCACTTCAATGCCGCCTCGGAAAAAAATCGACGGCACATTGGAAAGCCTTGGTGCCCATCGAGTCACGCCGGCCGGACATGGTGATGATGGAGAGAAGACAACAGAGGAAGATTTTATGGCCTGGAAAGACCCTATGTGGGAAGCCCTAGCCAAAGAGATGAACCTCACAGAGTGCACGGCGGTTTACGGGCCGGTCTTTACGGTTGCTGAGCGCAATGACCTCACCAAATCCAGCACAATGGTCTATCTCGAAGAGCCTAATAAATTGCAGCTCCAGGGCGTACTCCGGACCCCGTTTGACTCTCATAACCCCTTTCCTGCTCCTGTGGTTGTTTCTCGTCAAATCTTCAAAACCAAAGACAGAAGTTGTCTGCACATGGAGTTCGACCTAACAGGCTCGTGCCTGTGTTACCACACCGGCGACCATGTCTCCATTATGCCAGTGAACTCAGGCATCGAAGTTGACCGATTCCTCAGGGTTTTCGGGTTGGAGTCCAAGTGTGACACAGTCATTGATGTGAAAGCGATCGAGCGGACTGTCAGAGTGGCATTCCCTGTTCCAACCACGTATGACACGATCGTAAGATACAGACTGGAAATCGGCGCCCCGGTCTCACGACAATTCATTCAGCAGCTCTCCAGTTACGCCCCTACGTCGGATACTAAAGCAGAAATGGAAAAGCTGGGAGCCGATAAGGACTACTCTCACAACCAGCTCACCGAGCGGCAGTTGAATATCCCTCAGGCGCTCGAACTGGTGGCCAAGGGCGCACCATGGGAGAAAGTGCCATTCAGCATGTTATTGGAAAGCCTTTTGGCCTTGAAACTACGCATATACTCAATATCATCGTCATCGCTGGCAATGAAAGACCGACTGACCATCACGACAAAAGTGGAGACGCACCCTATTGCATCCACCAACCTTTTCTTCAAGGGCGTGGCAACCAACTATCTTCTTGCCCTCGAACAGAAGCAGAACAATGTCTCTGATCAAGACCCCTACGCTGGCACTTATACCGTTCATTCACCTCGCAAGCACTACGACGGTCTTCGCGCTTCTTTGTATATCCGTCCCTCTACTTTCCGCCTACCGAACAGCAGCACAACTCCAATTATCATGGTCGGTCCAGGCACCGGCGTCGCTCCGTTCAGAGCATTTGTTCAGGAGCGGGCAGAACAAAAGAAGTCAGGGCACGCAATCGGACTGACAATGCTTTTCTTCGGTTGTCGCAATCAAAAGGAGGATTTCATTTACGAGGAGGAGTGGGCGGTATGTCTCTTACAACAGATACCATCACATTTCAAGATTTTAGTTCTAACAGATTACCCAGGAATATGGGCGAATCCTTGGATAAGACTTCAGAATGATCACCGCTTTTTCCCGCCAGTCTGCCGGCAAGAAGGTATATGTCCAAGATAAAATACGTCTGTTTGGAGCAGAGATCAGTTCCCTCCTCACCGAAGATGCTCACCTGTATGTCTGTGGCGATGCTTCGATGGCGAAGAATGTTAGTGGCCTCCTGCAACACATACTTTCCGAGCAGAGGGCTGTGTCTCTCGCCGAGGCGGCTGCCATCATCAAACAGATGAGAGCTGCGAACCCATACCAAGAGGATGCATGGTCATGAAATGCAGAGCGCAACATGGAAATTTGAAGACGTGTTATATACAGAATGAGAGTGGATATATCTGCTTGATTATGTTGTATCTCTCTGGCTACTCAGAGAGACTCTGCCTGTTTATATACACTTTGGCCTGTGCTCTGAAGCCCATGCCTGAAACCTCCTATTCCGTCGTCATGCTATCGCAGATCGACGAGAACTACGGTGTTGAGGTAAATGCCGCAATTGGTGAGACAGCTAGCGTCTTAGGCGGTTTGCCACAGTGGCTATCTTGAGACCCTGTCAACAAGACGAATATGAAGATATTTTGAAGTATTGGTTATTTGGAGTTGGCAGATGATGTCAGTCGTAGTCATATTGTCGATATAGATTGCATAGATGGCACACAGCCTCATGAATTTATTTAACTACACCAAGAAGTAGCCATCTGGGCCTTCGAAGGTGATCTCTTTCTTATAACCAGTGAGAACAGTGGTGGGAAACGTCCTGACAACGTCGCGGCTGCGTATTTATCTTACTCGGCAATCAGGGTCCAAGATGCAACCTGACAGGCAATCTTGAGGAAGACCGCAGCTCAGACGCCGGTGCCACTTTCTGCTTTTACTGTGCACTGTAACCTCCATCAACCTGTCTCTGGATCAACTTCGGCTTGGGTGTTGTATGAATGCTACTCACCGACAGCACCGAGCCTGTGACATAGCTTGCTCTGTCGCTTAACAGATAGACCACCGCTTCGGCTACCTCTTGCGGATTTGCCAATCGGCCCATGGGAGTCTTTTCAATTTGTGGAGCAAGCAACATCCGGATTGCAGGTGTCACCAACGGAGTATCAATGAACCTGGACGAGGGAAACTGGTCAGTTGCTTGATATTCTGGCCAACGTCAGCCGTCTCGCGAAACAACCACTATCGAACCCTTGGTAGGAGCCCTGCCATTGCTGAAGAGAAGTCAGAATCGACTTCCCAAACAATAATGGCGATTGATCTAGTTTAACACCTACAGAGTCTCCAACGGCGCTTGCTTCACCATAGACTTCAATTCTTCCCTCTCGCAGAGCCAAGTACTTCTTAAATTGATTTTTTTGGATTCTTTCAAAATCTTCGATGGTTGTTTCGCCCGTTGGCACGAGCGGCGCAGCGGTCGCCGCGTTGTTGATTGCGTAGTCAATTCGTCCAAATCTACCCATCGTTGACTGGAAAGCGCGAACAGTCTGCTCTTCATCTCCTATATCTACTGTAATTGGCAGAAAATCCACGTCTGGGACTTCGGCCCGCAGCGCTGCAGCGGTTTCACTTAATGCCTTGTCTGAGAGATCCAGACCAGCGATCCGTCTGGCAAGCGAATTGGAGAGCAACCGCTCGACTAAGAGCGCCCCCTGCTCCAGTGATGAAAGCGACCCTTCCCATAATTAGGCTATGACATCTTCGTTGCTTAGGATAGTAGACAGCGCTGTGCTCGCCCTCGTAGTCCGAGTCCGGTCAATGACATGGCTGCTTCGCGTGGATTTGAGAATGAAACAGGGTATTAAAAGGCCATCTAGGCGAGCTTTACGCAAGTAAAAGCACAGATTGTTATTGTTCTTAAAAGCAGGTGTAAAAATCCCAAGACAAGATACGTGGATGTGCGTCGGTTCGCCGGTCTCGTTCAGTAACGGGGCCGTTCGGCATTTTCATCAGTCGGGACAACTGACTTTAGCGGGCAAACTACTCTTTCGCCCTGACAACAGAGCCCGCCAACGGGCATCGTGCGAGGAATTCTGCGGATAGGCAACTTAGACGTATGTGCTGTAGATGCCTCGTTTGTATTCGCCATATACAACGGCAAGTTGTATTGAATGTATCTAGCGCCATTCATCAACTACAATGGTATGCCGATGGTGAAGCCACCGTCGACGGCCATGTTCTGACCTGTGATCCACTGGGCGTCATCACTGCAAAAGAAGACGACTGCTTTGGCAATATCTAATGGCTCCCCCAGTCTTGGCCAAGGCGTGCTCTTCCGCATCTCAGTTATGATGGCGGGCGTTCGGAAATTGATGCTAGCAGCACCACTTCGAACGACACCGGGACACACCCCGTTGACGTTGATACAATCTTTAGCGTGGTCGAGGGCGACATTCTGAGTCAACATTGCTACAGCTGCTTTACTCGCAGCATAGGTAGCCTCTCGACGGATGGCTGTGCGGCCGCCGGCGCATGAGGAGATGTTGACGATCCGACCTCTAGACCCAGAGTCTTCATCGATAGGTTGCTTGAGAAATTGCTTGATGGCCTCGCGCATTGCCGTGGCTGTCCCTTTGGCGTTGATAGCGAACATGGCGTCCCACTGCTCCTCGGTTTCCTCTACGAAATCACGCAAAGGCATCCACAAGCCAGCATTGTTAACGAGAATGTCCAGTTTGTTGAACTTCTGGCATTGATTGTTAGTTTGACCACCCAGCGCCATGACAGCGATTGCGCTTACCTTGACTGCAAACTCGATAAGGGCCACAATTTCGGCCACGTTCATCAAGTCACATTTTTGAAAGTATGCCTTGCCTCCGTTATTGCTGATAACTTCGTGCGTGGGGATGTGTTTATCTTCTTCGAATCCATCCTGACGTGCTTCAGCAACACGATCTGAGCAAATCACATAGGCACCTTCGCGAGCTAGTGCCAACGCAATTGCACGGCCCAACCCAGATGATGAACCAGTAACGATGGCAACTCGCTGGTGCAGACGCCCAGCTCCGTCGAGTTTATAAGTGTGGCCGGCGCTCATGTTGCTGACAGTGTCTTGAGTTTTGTTTCGTTGCTCCTGTGTTCAGAGGTTAGAACGAATGAACTCAGCTCGTGCACAGCGTCTACTAAGGTGTTGCAAGGTACGCCTGGAAGGGCAAAGAGATGCTTGGTTTGACGAGCCCAGCCGACACCGAAATGGATATGCTACTTGATTGCGCGTGTCGTAATCAGCCAGATGAATATCAAGGAAAAACCCCACGTTGGCACCGGGTCAATGACTAGGGACTCCCCGTGTCCGTAAAATCCCCCAATTGCTCCCGACTTGGTTTCTGGGCAGCACCAGCGGTAACCGTGCCTAATCCGTTAATGTTTCGCATTTCTAGACCCGCCCTCGCCTTTGAGGCTCGGGATGGGCCTCTCAATGGTGCTAGATTAGGTAGTACCCTGTACATCTCCTCCGATCCCATGATCAAGGAGCGGGATCACCAAAGACATGATGCATCTCGGTCGACTAAGCCAGTAAATCAGAAAGCGGAAATTGAAGGACAACAGGGCTTGCGGTTTCCGAGTCACGAGCCATCTTTCATCGATGTATTTCGCCAGGCTGGTGTGTATTCTACCGGTCGGTGCAGAAAACTAGAAATACTCAAAATCCAAACACCCCAAAATGGGTCTCCCCGCGTAAAGCCGTCCTTGCGAGTTGTCTCCTGCGGTTATAGACCCAGCAGTTCGGCAGGTCATTACAATCCCTCATAGACCAACGCCGACGTTGGAAGAAGTGGATTTTGACCTTGCACCAGCATTCTCGATTCTCCTGAATGCTCAAACCTTCACGCAGCCTGGAAAAGGCGTCGGCATGAGGATCGGTACACGTATCTGCTTTTCCTCCTATGATACGACCTTTCGGTGTCGCATGCATTCTCCACCTCTCAACAGCATACCGAGTTCCACCGCCTGATGCAGCCCGCGCTCAACGGACGCAGCTTAACCTGGCAATAGCACGCTGACGTGGGTCATCACGATTTGGATAACCTGGACCGTCTCAAGTCTGCCCTGGAGTCTTCGTGCATGGAAGTTGCCTTGACAAAGGTGGTAGAAGGTGGAGTCTCCGGTTACTACAAGGGGTTCAAACAGGTAGTCTCGAAGATTCTCGACGCGGATCTGGGGTGCAACGGATGGTGGATCAGCTACCTGATTGAGAACTCGAAACACCAGCTTCTACTGATTGATTGGAAGAGTTTTAACGTGAGTCCGAATAAAACAGTGATTGTTGTGCGCACACTCTTGTTTTGTGCTCCTGAGTACACTACGCAATCTGTCACAATCGACTCTCCCTCGATAGGCCCATCACGAAGACATTGAGAAACGACTAAGGTTCTAGAGCGGAGATTTCTAGCACAGACAGGGTTTGCTGAACCAACCATAATCCGACCGATGATAATCCGTCCGTCCCCTCAAACGGGCGAATTTGACCAAATTTCTGGGGATGGCGGCCGACCCTCCAACCACTTCACTTGCACCTGAAGTGCGTCATGCCAATACCGCGTGAGAAGTTCCTCTTCTACCTCCCAGCATTGTGGGCTGTATGTCCAGCGCGAAGAAGGAGTTCGGTCGACCGCATTGAAGACGGCCGGCCACGACAATCACCGGGTGGTTGAATTGCACAGTACCGGACGCGCTGCTGCTATAAACGAGCGAGTCAAAGAACTGGAAAAGAACATAACTTCGGCTCAGCCACGTGCTCGATTCAGAGGGCCATAAAAGTAACAATATGACAAAGCGCCCTTCTCTTGATGTGGTAGCGACCCTTAGCGACCCCGTTTGTGGTGCTTTGCGCAGCTTGAGCCGACTTCGTCTACGTCACGCTGCTCTTTGTGGACTGCAGCCAACACCCCTCGGCCGTCCGGTCTAAAGCCCGTGAAACAATCCAGCCTTGCACAAGTCTCTCAACATGCCAGAAAACGCAACGCGTACATGATCTATGAAGATCAGGTCTACGATGTCACCCGCTTTGTCGAAGAACACCCGTAAGTCCTGGTGGCAGAGATTGCGTCCGTTGAGTGTGTTGGCGGGTGAGGACGTCGTGCTGATTGCTTCTTGGAATTGCAGAGGAGAGGAGGAAGTGATTTTGAACCGTGCAGGGAAGGATGGCACTGGCGCGTTCGACGAAGTTGGCCATTCAAAAGAGGCCCATAAGCAAATCAGAGAATTGTTGATAGACTCATTAGATGAAGCGGTATGTGTGCTAAAAAGGGCTGCTTTCATGGAGTTTTATCTTTCATCCAAGTTCCGGCGGTTTTGGTTTCGGCGCAGAGCTTTCTCGTCCACAAAGCATGACTGATGTTACATGTTATTTCTAGTCCGCCGATACCATTACGAAGGCTCGACTTGCAACCAGGAAGGTGAAGAAAACCCCCTCAAGCGTAGTCATGCTCTAAAGCATAGTTGCGGTGATTTTGGCAGCAGCCTTGGCAGCGTACTTTTACTCGATGGAAAAGAGACGAGCACTTGGATCTTCAGAAACATCAGTAGCTCCCGCGTCAGAGGAACCTGGTGTCTTCCGGACGAGCTGGCGTGTTTGGAGTGACGGGGGAAGATGATATTGTAACAAGGCGAGGTGGCTGTGCTGTGATGGGCTGTGCTGGGCTGGTAGAGCGGTGGCAGGCAGAGATCTGTCAGGTCACATGTCAAACCTAAATGGGCTGGCAAAGAAGGGGGTGCGGAACAGTTTACAGTGCTGGCAGTGTGCCATTCGTTACAGTTTGAGCAGAGTATCATGAATTCTATGGTTTTTTGGCGCTGTCTACCTAATTCCTGAGTGTTTTATCAGTCCTGTCCTGTTCCTCGATGCTGCCGCTGTGCTAGGTGTTCGTAGCTGTTGACAGAGAGCGCCACTGTGGCAAACCATCCACCAATGCTTCAACCGAGGCCTCTCTATAATAGCCTCGGTGCCACCGTTGATCGACAACGAGGTCTGGACAGATCTGGCTAGGTCCAGATCTATTCAGTGGATCGCTTCTTGCCACAGGGCAAATAGTATATAGACAGGCAGAGTCTCTCTGAAAAGCCAGAGGACGGAACACAATCAATCAGATGAATCCACTCTCATTCTGTGTACAACAGTAGCCCTAGCCGCTGCCCCTCTGGGTGGTGTTGGTGGTGGTGTTGTCTTGTCAGTATCAACCAGAAACGCGTTCTCGATTCCCGATCTGCTGGACAGGCCTCTGTGCGTTGTTGCACGTGCACGCCGAACCCTGAAGTGCTCCGTTACAATATCACATATCTTGCATTAAACAATGCTGGCTCTAGACATAGCCACTGTTGATATGTCTTTCGCACGTAGGAAGTAGTAAGAGATGCGTACACTAGCAACTCAAATTTTGATGAGCATAGATCAGGCAAGGACAGATCGTTCTCAGGTCCTCGGGCGAACATATTCCATATCCGCTCAGTTATTATAATCCATGATTCCTCGAAATAAACCCCTAGGGTTCATCGCAAAATCCAGATCCCACGTCAAGCCATCCCATAGTCCGCGGGACTGGTAAGTGCTCGTGGCTTGCTCAATGTAGCTCCTCCCGCACTCACTAGATCAGTGCTCGTCATGCAGGACCCGTCAAAGATATATTGGATATCATTGCGGCTACAGTCCTTGGCTCCAATATCACCCATCGATGCCGGGACGGTAACCTCGTCGATGGAAGCGTTTCGGTCTTCCCGACCGCTCCTGTCAGCAGCCATGGTCGTATCCTCATGATTCATGTTCAGACTCGTCAGCAAGAACTGCTGGGCACCCATTGGATGACTGTCATCCTGATCGCACTGTGGGATGGGGCCAGTGTCAACGGCGGAGCCGGGAGCAATGGTTGACCGTGCAGCTGGAACTTGGCTGCCGGCCTGACGATCTCTTGAGGTCATTGTCTGCATGTTTGAGGTAGCCTTCACTGTGTCTAAGCTGTGATTCCTCTTTCTGCTCGCGTGGGTGGAATGATTGAAATGAGACAGCGGTGAGCTTTGGGACTTTTGAACGGCGCAACTCCCTTTCAACCGACGCCAGACTCTCCTGGAGCGTTTTAGACAAGTTCCAGAAGTCCGAAAACTCTACCAAGATCATGTGTTAGCACGATAAACCGGGACTCAACCCAGTCTAGGATCGTGCTTGGTGGGACCAGCACTTCTCAGCCAAGGTGAACACCCACACCGAACTAGATAGTGCCTACTAGAAACGAGATATCGAGGTCCTAGCCGTCGTACGTCTCATTTAGAGCGAGAAATTTCTAGACGCGGCATGCGTAGAAAGTAGGGACCTCTTAGTATACTAAAAGTAAGAGAATAGTAAATCCCTACTAAGATATAATTAATCGCGTTACTGTAACAAGGCAAAGTGGCTGTGCTGTGCTGTGCTGGGCTGATGGAGTGGCAGGGAGGAGATTTGGCTGGTCACATGTCAAACCAAAATGGATTGAGCGAGCAGGACAGTTTACAGTGCTGGCAGTGTGCCCATTCTTTACAGTTTGAACAGAGTAACAGTTGTCATGGTTCTTTTGATACCGTCTACTTATTCTTGAGTGTTTTGTCGGTCCTGTCCCTCTCGATCAATGCCGCCAACGTGCTAAGCGTTCATTGCCCTATCTGCGCCTCTCTGGGTGGTGTTGGTGGTGTTGTTCTATCAGTGTCAGCCGGAAAGGCGTTCTCGATTTCCGACCTGCCGGACAGGCCTCTGTGTGTTGTTGCACGTGCATGCCGAACTCTGAAGTGCTCTGTTACAGCACTAGTTAAGACTATAATATAAGAATTAAAGAGTATATATATACACCTGTTATAGATAAAATATAAGGTAAGTGGCGCAGTTGGTGAGATAGCTAGCGTCTCAGGTGGATAGCCACAGTGGCTATCTTGTAACCCTATTAACAATTTCTCTCTGTTTCTCGGCAAGAGGTGTCGGCAACAAGGGAGCGCTTAGTAGGTGCAGAACTCCACGAATAGGCAAGTTACACGACAGGTTTCCCTCACCCGCAATCAATTACTAATGCTTTTCGGCCGGTAACTGAATTTTGCAGCCCACTAGGTACGGGGCGTGAGTTCAAATATTCGTATCCTATAGGCTCGGGATGTCTTTCGCCCCGACCGAGATAGTCATCAAGATAGCCATACCCCGTGGAATGGAGCCCCGCCGAGATTGAAACGCCCTAAATGACGGGGCTTTCTTGGCTGCTGGAGCCTGGAGGCTTTGGGAGGAACGTGAACATGGAGAGCGTCGTCGGTCCCGCCGGGATGAAAGTCTTCTCCCGGCCCGTCAGCAGAAAAACAAATCTTTTCGTGGACAGATGGCCAGGACTGTCGCGTTCATGTGGATATATACTTCATCCAGCTCGAAATATCTACATCCCATCCATATGCTTTGACTGTGTGTTATCACGGCCTTGAATATCACTATAGGGCCTTGTTTTTTTTTTTGGTTTCAACCTCAACAGTATCCCCGTGAGAAGGGGAACGACTAGAACGAAGAGGGAACATAGCACGGTTACAAGAAGATGGATCCCAAAATGATAAACACCCAAGGTTACCACTGGATCAACCGTGAAATCCAGAAACTCGACCCGGAAACCGAATACGAGACCATCTGGCGGTTGATGGCGAGCTACCACCTTTCCGATTTCATGAACAACCTGGTCTACACGCTCACGTTCCCTAACTTCATCGTGACCACGTGGGGCTCCGAGGCTGTCTGGCGCGAGGATGGCGGCAAAGTGGTGCACAAGGCGACGATGCGCGTCGAGGAGACGGAGAACAACAACATGATATGGTGGTTCTATGGGCCCAGTGACGCGCGGACGAAGAAATCTGTCGACGACATCAATCGACGACACGAGTTTTGGGCGTCTAAATATCCGGGCCACTTCAGGTACAACGACGACTACATCTACACGCTGGCGTTCAGCGCCGTGCTCATGCACCGGCTGCGCCGGCGTCTGGGTCTCTCGGGGTTCTCGCACCACGAAAAGGTCGCCGCGCACCACTTCTGGCGCGACATGTCGCGCCTCTTCCATGCCGAGAGGGGGGTGCCTCTGCACGGGTTTCCGGAGGACTGGGATGGTTGTGTGAAGTTTTGCGAGGACTTCGAGCGCAAGGTGAAGCCGTTCCCGGAGAAGGGCCGTATGATCGCGCTGGCTATCTATAACCACTTCGCGTATCGGTACTTCCCACCACTTCTGCGGACCGTGGGCGTCTCCATCCCCATCGCGCTGTCTCTCGAAACGACACTGGACACTCTCCAGATTGCGCCGGTGAGCGCGATTTGGAAATCCCTCATCACGTTCGTGGTGGGATGGATGCTGTGGCTCGCCGAGGTCTTGTTGCCGGACCCGAAGGTGCCTTATTTTTCCACGCTAGAGAACCAAGACGTAACCGGACGCAGAGCACGAAGGGATATGTTGAACACGGTGGACAAGGGGTTTGTTCCGACTTTTGTGCATCACTATGGAAACGCTTTCCCCGGAGGATGTCCTGTCATGGGCTCCGGCATGACTGAACGCGCCGAGTTACCCAAAGGGATGGAGAAGTTTACTTAGATTAGCTTCCTACTCCTTAATATCTATGTCGAATTTGGTTCCTACAGACTCAATTCTTCATTTACTCCACGCTGCATGTACACATTACCCAGCCAGTCTATAATAGCGAGAGGTGATCCGTGGAGATCTGGCTGGCTCGGTCTTTGTGTTGACAGGGCTTGCAAGACAGCCACTGTGGCAAACCACCTAAGATGCTAGCTGTCACATCAATTGCGGGTCTTATCTCAACAGCGTTGTTCCCACCGACCTGCGACAGCATGGCGATGGAATAAGAGGTTTCAGGAACGGCCTTCAGATCACAGGCCAAAGTGTATATAAACAGGCAGAGTCTCTCTGAATAGCCAGAGGGACGGAACACAATCAAGCAGATATATCCACTCCCAATCTGTGTATAACACATTGTCACCTTGACTGCTTCGTCTTCTAGCCGACATCTCGTCCTGGCGAACCAATGCGACTGATTCTTAAATTAGGAGAGCTCTCTTATTACTAGCGTACTCTCAGTATAAGAGGCGCATATCTTCTTTTCTCTCTCTCTCATACTTAGCGTCGTGTATAGTATTAACTATATACTATACTCGGTAGGGGTATTTATATATGCTTATCGCTAGACTCTGTCTACTTGACAAGAAATCCCTAACACTTAGACTCTTCCCGCCAAGGTGTTTTGTAGAGGAAAACAGTGGGCTCTGACCACTTAGGTAACTAAGCCGATATGTCTGAGAACTAAGATCAGTGCTGCAGCGCCAAGGAACGTAGTCGGGTAACCTACCACATAGGGCTAACTAGGGTTGACCAACACAGAGAATCCCGGCGGCTCACATCAGGACTTTGCGCGGTTGTTTGGATTGGGACCAGGAGCGACCTCGTGGCTTCTCTAACTTACCAACGAACACTCCATCTAGCCTGCTTAACCCGAAACCCTCAAAGTGCTCGGGATGAGGGCTGAAATCTACAGTGGAAGCCTGGAAGGGGTATAGCAGTTGGGGATGAGAGAGAGGTGCAGGAAGCGCCGAGCGGAGAGCTAAAACTGGAACAAGCCGTCATGCTTCAGCTTGTGGTCTGTGATGGCCCTGCATCAGCCATATCGCTCGAGCTCCGCATCCTGATGCCTCGTCGAGGCTTGCGTCGTAATGTCCGGCGTGCTGTGTCCAGCGGGGATTTCGGGAAATGGCGTTGCGTGAGGCCTTCTTTTCGTCGTCTTCTCGTGGTCTCGAGTCTGTCAACGGACATGGGAGCCTGGGTCAGTGTTGCATTGACGCCATTGATTAGACGCCGGGAATGACTGGGACCCTACGACTGCTGCGCACAAGTGACCTCTTGATAGCGCACAAGGTGTTCGGAACGACAATCCATCACATTCCAAGACATCCATTCTGCCTCTCTAGTGGCGTGGCATGTTGTCGGTAATCTCCACGACGCGGAAATGTGACAGAAAAGTCATATACTTGGACCCCATTTTGAAGAACTGGAACGCTGTCCTCTGGGAATGCAAGCGGACGTCGGTGTCTGATTCAGTGGGAATCCTTGGAGATGGCTGGAGGGCTCGATCCCATCCTCTGCCTTATGCGTATCCGGATTGTAGGCCATCGGCCCCCCGGTGATTTCCCAGTGGACCGGAAGCACAAGTCGATGAGGCTCCAACATGGGGACACAGGGCTCATGGTTAGGAAGCCTATAGTTAAGAGACGACTGGCTAGGGTGGGCGCCGAGAGTATCGACAACGTCCTACCGCGGTGGGCCAGCTTCGAACATGAGATCCAGGTTGTCTAGACTGCGATGGATTATCGCTGTGGCTCGGATGGTTCGCAAGTTCTTTTGTATGTCTGTCGGAAATTTCTAACGTGTTCTCGATCGAAAGCCAAGCGTCCTCGTCGAGAAGCTTGGCGGTATCTTGGAGAGCCAGCAGATCGGAAGAGGAGGCGTTATTTTGGGTGGAATGATTGGAACGGGTTGCTCCTCAAGAGAAACACGTTCGAATATCTATGTGCATGTCCGCAAGACCCTCGTGAGGAGGTCTCCTAGTCCCGGTTGACGGCATGCAGGGTTAGGAATTTGACGGAGCCGTCTGGAGACATGTTCCATTTACAAACAAGTCAAAGCATTTTGTCACCCTGTTGAAAGAGTTGAACCTTGACCTTGGCCCCATATTCTCGCAGAATTTTGACTGCTTGAAGAAGGCCCGTGTGGCTTCTGTGGCCCGGGAGCGATCAGTCTTTGCGACTCGGTACGAGTAACTGATGCAGCGAGAGATCGGTCTTCAGGCGGAACTCGTTGTCCGCAAACGATACAGGTATAATGGTACCGCCCAGCGAATATAAGTCTCGAAGGGCAAGGGGCAGATTTGGATCAATCTAGAGAGATTGGGAAGGAAGGTGAAGACGGAAAAGTTCCTTTTTTCGCTTTTCTGTCCTGGTAAGGCCTGAGGGGTGGGCAGGGAATCTGACGGCGCTGCCATTGTGTACGATATATGTAAATGTGGGTCGGGAAAAGGGAGCGTTGGGCCTTGGTGGTACTTGGATAGTATGTAACAAGAACCTGGCCTTCTGACGGTCTTTCTCCCGCATCACTTCTTCGGCGTAGGACTTTGTGGAGATCACCGTATCGTGGTGGGCAGCAAATCCCTAGTAGCGACTGCAAGGTCCGAGACAACCAACCCGCCAATGACCGCGTCGGGCTTGATCAGGGCCTGGTCTTTTAAGAGCTTGCGGCACTGTTCGACCTGGCGCACGGTTTGAAGGGGGGAGATACAGTAAAGCAGACAAAGATGGTGGCGACGTTCTTTGGGAAATCTTCGAACATCTCACTCGAGTGAAAGGGTAAGGAGATAGGTGAATGAAGCCTTGATCAGCAGACAGACAGACACAGTCCGACTGAGCGTGATGCACGGCAGCAGCAATCGGCGTAGTGGTCGGCGGGGAAGCGATAAATGCTGCGACTGAATGGTATTAGATATGTACCCGTTGTGTTTCCGTGGGTAGCCTTGACTCACGTTCATAAGCGTCCTAATCCCCCGTGTAGAGGAATTGGATTATCCGCTTCACGGTCCTAGGGTTGTGTTATCCATTATGGTGATGTTGGGTTTTGCTTCCTGCATTGCTGCGTTAAACCTTGAAGCCTCACGGCGCTCCGTCCTGGGGGGGGTGTCACACCTGTATATATAGATAAGATCGTTCGAGAGATTGCCTGACGGGTAGGCTCGTGCTGCCGACGAGACCGACGACAGCTATTGTTATTCAGAACCGCATTGGGCGCCATTTACACCCTCTTCCAACAAAGACATGTCTTAACATAGACACAGTAGTAAAATCTGTAGAAGGGAGAACGTGTGAACGCCTAGCCATGGTTGACCTCTCTGCGACAAACAAAGTGCCAAGTCTCGAGGGGGAAGGATCCGATATATAGAACCCCAAGAACGGGGGGGGAATGAAAAAGAAATATGAAGGGAAATCGTTCTGCAGTGGCATTACTAGAGCACAAGTCTGTCGGTGAGTCGGGCCTCGCTGCCGCTTCGCCGTGGGTGGATTGTTTGCTTCTGCCTGCATGTCGGCTTCATGCTGAGCCAGTCCGAGATAAATTCCAAGAAGGCGATGTTCATCGTGCACTGATCTTTGGAGGCGGTGACATTTTCTGCAAGGCTAGCCAATCAGTGCGTAGGCCTAGGGTTGCTGACAGGGCTACGCACATAAAGGGGCAGCACACAGGCAGAGAGCATTGGGCAGGAAGGCTGGATGAGGTCCGTCTGTCGTTTCTTGCTTGACTACCTGAGATGATAAGACCCTCCCCCACTGTACGTCGGAGTGTTGTCATTCAGCTGTTGGGAGATGGGTGTGTCGGCTTATGCCATTGTGTAACCACAGCCTTTGGCGGCGGTGAAGGTATTTGAGATGCCACTGGATGCCTGCAATGTAGATTATTTGTTGTAAATGGAGCCGCAATGATTTGGCAGGCTAAGGACGAGTGACTTATATTACACGTTCGTACTACCTACCCAGATAGTGTGAAGCAAAACATACTCTTCACAGGCGAAATAACCCCTCTCAGCACCATACACTTCAACAAAGACATAGTTCATGGAAAGCCTGGGTAGATAGTTAGTTGGGCTTCGTGGTCATGGTCGTGGTTATGGTCATGTCACCGTCATGTTCATTCGTTGCCGATCGTCAAAGAACAAAAGATCCCATTCGCTTGGTCCTCGAGATGTCCCAACCCCAGCGCCATGCCTGAAAAATGCAACAAAATAGAAAAGAATAGCACCCTGAAATGCTGAACTGCATCTGTTTCCCCCTCGCTTTGCTTCAAGCGTATCTTGTATCCTTTATCCAGCCCATCTGAATGTCCAGATTAACCCATTAAAACCCTTCTTAGGAATCAATCGTTCTCCCCACAACAATGTGACAACTTTCTGGCATTTATCTGCCGTTTCGTAGAATGAACTTCTGGTACCACCTGGTCTCAGCTGCTGCGCCAAATCATGCACCAAGTCGCTTAGAGCCTGCCATTTTTTGTCACCCGTCTTGTTTTTCTGCTTCATACTCTGCAATTCGACAGTACCATTGCTCTGGATGCGACGAAGGCTCCACGTCGCATTAGGGGTGTCATTTCTCTCAGCAAAGAGTCGCAAAAGCATGATGTCTAGACGTATATTCCATTCCGGCACCGGCGACGCGCACGGTAGTCGGAGTGCAAGAAGACCACTTGTAAGGGCGAGATCACCAGCCAACTGTGGCTCCAGGCGTGTGGTTCTTGGAACGAAATATGTCCGTGGCCGAGTTGAGACGGTGGTTGTTACTTGTGCTTTATCGGGCTGATCGCCCGCGGAGACGCCGTCAGGTTTCTTGCTGCTCTCCTCACTGATGCTAGTTTGTGCATCGGAACCGGATTCGACGGATGATGTGTCCTCGTTGGTAGCTGATGCGGAGTCATCCGGCGATTCGCCCTCTTCTTCCTTTGGAATTTCGGTGACCTGGCAGTTGTCACAGCGCTTTGGCTCAAGAGCAACCGGCCCATTTGCTTGTAAGTTTTGGAGTCTTTTCGAGATGAGCCGGGCCAATGCGCCGCTGCGCAGCTCGCACAGTCTGTAAGCACTGACTGCAATTAGCTTGCAAACGCGATTGATGCCATCCTTGCTCTTAGACGACACATCAACTAGCTTGCTCGTTCTGGTGCGGACAATGCTGGAAGCCTCATAGCACACACGCTCAAAAAGGAGCTCTCCACTAACAAAATTCCCTTGATCGACGCAGATCTCCCCTTGAAGCAGGACCTGCTCAAGATAAGCACAGATGGCTCTGTAGGTGTGCAGGTTAGGCTCGGCCTTGCTTGCGAGGACATGTTTTGCGAGGTCATCACGGAGGGGAGTTACCCGACTGTTGCATGCATCTGAAGTTACCTGTGGTCTGTCTTCTGACAGGATTTCTGGGGCTGGACTGTGAAAGCTGATCGAGTTGATATGATTGTGTAGCCATGGCAACACGGCAAACCTCACAAAGCTGTCAGTCCGGTTGACATGACGATACCGTGGCTCTGCCGATAGCGACAAATTGTATCCCATGCCCCGTGCAAAAGGACATTTGACCATGATCCAAAGGGCGTGCATGAAATCCGCCGAATCCTTGGAGCTGCAGATATAAAATGGGGCATCTGGCTTTGTATTGCCCCCACTGAAGAGCATGACAGGGTCAAATCTGGACTGGCAGGGCTTAGATGCGTCATAAGGTGCACTTATCAACCTGGACGATGGAAAAGGTCCGAAGACTGGGATACCATAGTTTTTCAGCTTCGCGCCGAGCCCTCGGATTCCTGACTGCAGACCGACCACTTTGTTCTCCGTGTACAAGACCGTCTTGCCCTCTAAATAGAGTTGTTTGCATGTTTTCAGGATGGCCGGGTGTAGCTGGCAGCTATTTATGACTGGTGGACTCCCATTGATCTCTTGATTTCCCTTGTGCTTAAAGGGCGCGGCCTCGAGAATGCGCCTCGGATTCAGATAGAGCAGTTCGGAAATACTGTTCTGGGGCGGGCGGCGAGTGTGAGCTTTGCGGTTGCGGTCTATGCGCAAAAGGTAGCGGAGGATCTTGAGGCGGAGCTCAACGGGCAGACGAAGGAGAGATGAGGGATGGGGAGGATCTTCCGATGTAGCATATTCTTCCTCTTCGTCCCCGTCACAATCGAAGATCAAACGGAGGGTCAGAACCTCCCTCGAAGGTATAGGCATCTTCTGTGCATTGCGTGTCAAAGTCGCTAATGAGGCTACACAGGCAAAAGATAGGTCTCGTCCGAGGGCTGGGCGGCAGTCGATCTGGACAAGTCGAGTATTACGTGTGCGGACCACGCATAGTGTGGAAGCTCAGCGTAGATGTCGTCAGTGACAATTGAAGCCGGTCGTGTGGTTGTAGGAGATCACAATGGCCTGGGCCCGCGAGAAGTGCGAATGCTTCGAGCTTGAGAGAAAGCGGGGATCATGTCTGGAGACGAGGTCGAGGGGATGAAGAGTGCTAATGGGGAGTTTCAAACAGCAAAGTTAAAGATCGACGAACTAACAGTCTAGCCAGATATCGCTCCTAGGGAAGTTTTTGAGTATTGAAATAGATTTTGCAACAAGGTGGGAGAATGATGCAGATTAAGCAAAGAGTATGGAGTATCTTGGGTGAAGGAGTGTCACGCAGCCGCCGAAATTCTATCGAGACAGTGAGGCGAGCGAAGCGAACGGACTAGTCGCGCAGCCCGACCACAGGAGCCCGTTGCCTTAGTCAGCCTCTTCCGACCCACGTGACGGTCTATAACTGGCCAGCCTTGCCAGCCCCCCCCCCCCCCCCCAAAAAAGAAGAAAAGCAGTTGGGATTCCCAATGTTCGTTGATGGCATGCCGCAATATCTTCATGTGCTGGCTATCGGCTGTAAACTCGATCTTCTGGCTCAAGAGCGGTAAAACAATATGAGCATGGCTACCCAGGTAGACACCTGTCCTGACCCGGGCTCGAGCATCCGCACGCGTACGAATATGCATAACTTCGGGAACAATCCTCTAGCAGAAATGGGGCGTGATTTCAGGGATGCAGCTTGGCTTCTTCAGCTTGTATCCATACTGTCACCGGCCCTCTTTCTCTTCTCTTTTATGAAGGTGACAAAGTCGTCGATTGCCATAGGCCATGCACCGTCTTCTGTCCACCAACTCAGAGTCTCTCCACCGGGCTCTTTCGTCTTCATGACCAATTCACCAACCATGTTCCACAGATCTTTGTTGACCGGTCTCTTACTCTGAGACTCGTAGAACTCGCACCACAGGTCCAACCACTTGGTCGTAGGAGAGTTCCACTCGATCCCACCTTTGCCCTGGCGAAACAACATGTTCCAGAAGTCGATTGCCGAATCCATCGGAACACTGCGTTGGCCTTCAGGCTTGGCAAGCTTGAATGCATTGCGGTAGACTTGTTTGAAGTATGCCGGATTATCCGCCAGTTTCTTCCTAATCACCTCAACGTACTGTGCCTGTCGTGCTGCGGTATCATATGCCTTGTCGCCTATGGAAACGCTTCGCCAGCCGGAAATGAAAGATTCGCGCTCGAATTCGCCGATGGAGGGACATTGCACCAGGTCACAGATGCCCAAGTGAGCAACTTCGTCCAGTTCTACACCGATATCGCTCAAGTATTTCTGAGCCCCTTCTATGCCGATCGTGTCTGGAGCATCCTTGGGATTGTCTACGGGGGCAAGTTAGTGATGATTCTTCACTGCCACGCCTCGGCGAAACACCATACCACGATACTGGTCAAAGAGCTTGTTGAGATTGTGCTGCAGTGGGGGGACAGCATTGTTGGTGGATCCACTCTGATAAAACCTACAACGGAGTTTGTGTCAGTTACTCTTGATCGGCAACAAGTCATGCACAGACCCTGACGCCTTCGAACGATTCGGCTTGCCACCACTTTTGCCTGACTTGGTTCTCGCTGCCAGCCTCGCAGAGAGGTTCGTCATGACTGGAGCGACAGCCATCGCCGACTTGATTCTGTCAATCTGGGCCGAGTGGGAGGCCGTAGGCTTGACTTTTTTGTCTCTGGGTGCCTTCGGGTCCTGTGAGGGGGGAAGGTCGGTGGATTTGCGTTTCGTTGGCATAGTGATAAGCTGACGGATGCAACATACGCGGATGATGAGAAGAAATAGGATCCCTGGTCAACCGAGAGGGCCGATGTAGTGGCTGGAGTGAGGAAGGAAGGAGCAAGAGAAGATGAGCCAGCAGCTCGGCGCCTGAAGTAACCGACTGCGACTGCGGTGATGCAACAGTCTTGGCAGCCACGGACGCAGCCTTCGAGTTAGGAAGCGAGGCTGAGGATCACGTCCGTGTCCGCCATCAGTGAGTGACAGCGGCTTCGAGAAACACGCAGTCGGTTCATTCTTCTTGTCGTGCCCTCTTCAATCTGCGCCCAAGTCCGCGCAAGGCCAGGTAAGGCAAGGCCAGGTAAGGCCAGGGCTCGGCAAATCACAGCCGAAGCAACCTCACTCCAAGTCTTCCAATCCAGTATGCGCCTCTGCCTCTCAGGTGGGCAAGATAGAAGAGGAAGGGAATGGTCGACTTACGAATCAAGTGCTCTTTCCACGTTCCAGTCGTGTGATTTAAGAAACTGCGGCCATCCTCAGTCAGTTGCCCTCCCAGAAACTCCAATTTACGCACCCTCGCAGCTATGCTTTCCTTTGTCTGCGTGAAGCTCACAAATTGAGATATTGATGATCTTTGGGGTGCAGTATAATTGGGCATTTTGCTAAAGATCGGCCACTCCAGGCAGATTCAAAGGACGTTGCTAGATGGCGCTGCTGACGCGGATAACGGGCTAGCCTTGTCTGCGGAAAGCGGAGATGCTGGTGGCACCAAAATACTCCAGTTAAGATCTTCAAGATTTCAACGAGTTGGAGTCTAGTGTAGACTGGCTGTAGTACAATTGTGTTAGATGTTCGTAGATGATGGGGCGACGTCGTTGACATGTTGGAACTTGCGCTCTCGAACCAAGAGGCGAACAGAATAAACCGGCAGATAAAGCGGCGACATTGGGGAGACGGCAGGTTAAGCGAGAAGGCAGTTGTCTCATCTAATCTAATCTAAGGAGTACAGTAGTCTACAGTAGAGTATGTACATGTGTATGTATGTCCTGACACTGGGACTGGAGCGAGGAGCTGTGGAGGGGGTTCCGTGAGGGAAAAGTGGGAGAGGGAGGGGATGATATGGTATGCATAGCAGCATCATAGAGTTTGTGTTTTCCTGTGTACGGAGCATATGGGAGTCATAAGGGAAGGGTCGGTCTTGATGCTGGAAGGGGGCTGTGGCTGTTCAGGGGTGGAACCAGCGACCAGGTCCAGCAGTTCGTGTAGCGAGACGAGGCTGTGCAAGCATAGGCCAATCGGAAGTTGTCTATGTTGTGGTGGCGTGGTGTTGAGTTTGTCGACGAATCGTGCACGTGAAGACTGTGGCTGGTGGCTGGTGACCAGTGGTAGGTCGGGTTATTGGCTCAAGGGCACCCCGGCAGCTACCTAGTACCCAGTAGGTGCTGGTGGTACCTAAGAACATGGCTCATAGCTCCTCATAGGTACCCAGGCAGCTAAGGCCTCCCCCCTTCAATCCCTGCTATGCCCCCTCATTGACCCCTGCAGCACAGCCCTGTCACTAACTGTGCAGGCTATCCCTTCCCTGTCTTTCACTGTCCTGTGCCTGTTTGTTTGGTGAAGCTGAGATCCAAGACGTGACCAACATCAGCGCAAACATCAAGTTGTGACAGTCGGTATCCTTGGTCTTCTTCCTTTAAAAGAATCTTCCCTCTCTCTTCTCCTCTCCTCTCATCTCTTCTATTCTTTCTCCCAGCATCTTGCAACCAGACAGCGCTCAATCATGGGTGTAAGTTCCCTCTTCCCGTCCCCCCTCGACTCACCTTCACCCCCTCGATGTGCCCCGCACCAATACCAAACACCGAATCCTCCTTGTCCCAGTTCAATTTTCACGCCCAAATCACCCTGTTCGCGCCTCGCCTCCCATCTTGGTTTCTGCAATCAAAACAGGTTGCCATGGCTGATGACGCGGATAGCTAGCTTCCAAACTTGCCGCAGCGCAGGCTGCCTATCCCGGTGGCCCTCCAGTAGCTGGTGGTGGTGCTCCTCCTCCTGGAGCTGCTCCTGGTGGTGGATACGTGAGTCAACCTTTGTAAGAGTGCGCTGGGCTAGCAAAGACTGACATGGCTCCGTTGTTGTTTAGCCGGGCCAGCAGCAATATCAAGCATATCCAGGGGGTCCTCCGACGTCTGCTCCTGGTGCTGGTGCTCCTAAACCAGGTCAACCGGTAAGCGTGGTTCCGGTCTTTCCCACCAATTTTATTTTGGCGGCGTGATCTGGAATCTCAATCCACCAAATTCTCCCTTCTGTGTTGCGTCATCCCAGTTCTGTCCTCACTGCGCCCACAATACGGAGTGCCTCGTACCGCAACCGCAACCGCAACCGCCACCGACTTCATCCATTCTTAACCTCCCTCTCCTTCTCGACACTTCTCCATCGCCAACTTCAAAACTATCTCTTCCACAAACCATGAGCAAGTTCTCTCGCATCGCCCAGACTACTCAGCCCGGAGGTGCTTATCCTGGTGCGCCACCCCCGCAGTCGCCGTACCCCTCTCAACCGCCATACAATCAGCCTGCTCTTCCTCCCAGACCAGGTGCATCACCCCAACCCTACCAACCTCCGCAGTGGCAAGCGCCCCAACAGCAACAAGGAGGATATCAATCACCACAACCAGCATATCAGTCATACCAGTCGCAGTACCAACCACCACAGAACCAATATGGGCAACAGCAGTATCAACAGCCGCAGCCAAGTGGCGGATATGGATATGTTCGTCGCAGCACATTGCACCCTTGCTTCGTGTTTACACACGCGTGACCTTGACGAATTGTGAAACTAACACCTCTTTGTCTCCAGGGCCAGCAACCTCCCTACCCTGGTGGTCCGGCTCCCGGGGGGGCTCCTCAGCAATATGGCGGCGGTCCTCCCCCTCAGCAGTATGGCGGTGGTCCTCCGGGCGGCGCCCCTGTAGCTCCCGTGGGCAACGCAGGCGCATACAAGCAGCTTCTCCAAGCCACCATTCAAGAGAAAGGACTTCAAAACTTCTACCCACCCGGTCATCCGATGCTTGACCAGATCGCTAACCGCGCCGCTCAACAAGTCGCTCAGTTGGCCGCAGCATGGCGAATCTCTCCCGAAATAGCCTCTGATATTGTCAAATTGGCCCTCTACGACGTCATCTTGTACATTGATGATAGCGGGTCCATGCAATTCGAAGAAAACGGTGAGCGCATTGATGACCTGAAGTTGATATTGTCGCGCGTCGCATTCGCTACTAGCCTCTTCGACGACGACGGTATTCAAGTCCGCTTCATGAACTCTCCAGACCAGGGTAACAACATTCGCAATGAGCAACAAGTCAACGAGATGATTGCACGCACCCGCTTCTCCGGCCTTACCCCCATGGGTCGCGAATTGCAGAACAAAATTCTTGGCCCTCTGGTGCTTGAGAATGCCCGACGTGGAACTTTGCGCAAGCCTGTTTTGGTTATCACCATCACAGACGGTCAGCCTACGGGTGAAAGCTCGGCGGATGTGGCCAAGATCATCTCCTCGGCGTCGAGCGAGTTGGCACGTAACCCACGGTACGGCAAGGGAGCGTTGGCATTCCAGTTTGCGCAAGTGGGCAACGATCTCAAGGCAAGGGAGTTTCTGAGCAAGCTTGACGAAGAGCCTTCGATTGGTGATGTCATTGATTGCACCTCCAGTAAGTCTTCACCCGTTCCTGCTTGGAGAACCAGACCATCAAGTCAATTTCAATTTCTTTCGAGGTGCTGACGTGCCACACAGACTACGAGGTTGAAGCCGACGAAATGTCCCGTGCTAACCCACCCGTTCAACTCTCGCCCGAACTCTGGCTCATCAAACTCCTGCTCGGTAGTATCGACTCAAGCTACGACACTAAAGATGAGAAAGCTGGCGCACGACCTCCTCAAGGCGGTGCCGGCGGCTACGGAGGTCCTCCAGGTGGCGGCTACGGTGCTCCTCCAGGACAATATGGTGGTGCTCCAGGTGGAGGATACGGACAGCCTCAAGGCGGGTATGGTGGACCGCCTGGGCAGGGCGGATATCCTGGTCAGCAGGGTGGTTATGGCCAGCCTCAGGGAGGCTATGGACAACAACCACCGGGCGGGTATGGACGACCTCCTCAGGGTGGGCCACAGGGAGGATATCCCCCGCAAGGAGGATATCCGCCGCAGGGACAAGGTGGCTATGGTGCGCCTCCACCGCCAAGATACTAGTCTCGCCACTGGGATACTCTGAGAATGGATTTGCCATGTCTAAACGCGACCAGCAGATTGACGTCTAGCGGGCGTGCCTACATGGAGCTATGCTGTGGGCGAAAAGTGGAATACGTTACCTAGAGACAAATCTCAGTTCTGAACATGCTCAAACTGGGACTTGGATCGGATTTGCTACGGCAAGCCAAGTAGTACGTGGTCAGAGCTCACAAGCATGGAAAGTCAAAAGTCAACGGGCCAAGGGGATGAGGAATATGCTAGTAGACGTGACCAGAGCTGCTGCATGAGATACAAGATACACACCGAACCAAGTACATCATTGAACAATACCCAGTATAGAATTGGCCCCGGTATACCCCCGTCGAGAGGAACGAGAAATTAAATGTATTTTGGTTCCTGACCACCATAGCGAGCCGAATAAGTAGCCCTAGTCAGTGAGTAAAGTTAACTCACAAGTGGCCTGGACAACTCTTCCTTCCTTCTACTCACGTACAAAGGCCATCTCCGTAGACGTGTACGCTCCCTAGGGGCACGGTGTCTGTATATCCGCCGGGCGATCCCACCAATTGAAAAGCAGTGAGTTCTCTTGCGACTTCTCGCTACAGAGTATATTTCAGTCAAAGTCAAGGTTGGGGTAGGAGTAATGTATTCATATAGGTATGGAGATAGGTAGCTCCGTGTGTACCTAGATATATTTCTGAGTCAAGTTTATATAGACGGTTATATACGTGTACATGAGATGCAAGATGGAATATATTGATCAGTGTATGGACGGACCTAGCTACCGTCCTGGCTCCCTAGTCGATGACTCGATGTGCAGGGCTTGCGTGGAGATGTTGAGAGTTTATCCCGGTCATTTTTCTCATCAGTGTAAGATGGTTAAAATGGTGTATAATACTTAGCGATATTTCGAGTGTGTCCATCGACTCCAACTTGACGGATCACCGCCCGATCGTTTGTTCATTCATTCATTCATTCATTCATTCATTCATTCATTCATTCATTCATTCATTCATTCATCCATCCATCCATCCATGCACCGGATCGAGTAGTCGTTCAGCGGCTTCGCACAAGCGGCGTTGTAACCTCCCTCCCCCCAACACACACACACACACACACACAGACTTCGCCCCTTGCCCTGTTCCTGCTTCCTTCTCTCATCTCTTTTCGTTCTTGGTCGTTCGTGCGTGGGGGCCACAGCGACTTCACGTCCGATCCGATTTCAATCCCGACTGGGCCGTTGACACGGGCCAATGAATGGGAATCGAGAGGCATGCGGCAGCGTTTCTCTCGAACCAAGTGGAGTGGCCCTTCCCTTTTTCTTTTTGTTGTGCAGGGTTTTTGACCGGTGATAGGCGGTGAGCGCAAGAATGCAGGAACGGAGGATCATGCTGATGCTGTGCAATGAGGAGATAAGGGCGATGGCTGTGGGTGGATTGGCGATGCCCCTTGCAGATATCGGCGTGAACGTTGCGTGTGTCACCCGTTGCGCAACGTCCATGGCAGAGAATTGATTCATTTTCACTCACCGGAGTTCATGTGCGTGGGTCGTGGTGCGGCCTTTCAGAACATGGCTCTCGGCTGCTACCAATGTGTGTCACTTCACTAACTTGTCTGGACGTCGTTTCGAAAATTTAACTTCGTACAAGTTTGTTATACATCTGCTTCTGGGCAGTGTAAACGAAAGCTAGACAAGCCACGATGACAGGCCCCGAGAATGACTCTCAATATCCTTTTCTCCAGGGAACTGTCAAGTCGAGCATGTCTCGATCCAAGGCGAGACATTGTGAGGAGTAGGAAGACTCTTTGTTCATGAGTCAACGGCCCCTGTTTTAGAAAGGGAAGAGGAGCTGGAACTTCCCAGCACCAACGGAGATCAAATCCCTTGGACCTACCTTTCTGAGACGGAGTGGCTTGGAAATTGTTCTAGAACAATTTTGATCTAGACCACGGTTAACTCATGTCCTCAAAAAACATACAAATAAAGCCGCTGCACATGCTATGCTTGGGTGGTCCCATTACCGCATCCCCAACCGGGAATGACTCAAAAGGTCATGTTGTGGTACAAGATGCAACAATGCTGATAAACGAAGGAGACGAAAAATATGGGTTTGTGTGCCAAGTATTGGAGGGCAGGCCGGTTGGGTTAGGTCGTATAGAATCTCGTATTCACCCGTGATTTGAGACAGTGATGATTATCCCAAGGCCTGCCTTGTCACCAGAGCTGTACTTTAGTGCCCATCACTTTAAGAGACGACGGTGGGGATACGCTGCTTGTCTCGAGGCACCGAGACAGCGACAAGAAGAGAATGAGTCGATGATACCGACGCTCTTGATGCGGACAATGAGACGTCAATGTCGCAGACGAGGACGAGTGAGTGCCAAGTGGAGCGTGAAAGTAGGGCTGACAGCGGAGAAGTTAGCAGAAGTTTGGTGGAGGCAGAGGATGGAAGTCCGAAATTTAGCCATCATGGGGCGGACAGGAGCAGAGCAGATGCCGTGTAACTCTGCAGCGGCTCTTCAGAAAGCTGAATGTCGTGGAGGAGGTAGATTTGGAAATGAATTCAAATCAGGCTCCAGCAAGAAGGCAACGGGTGAATCATTGGGGGGGGGGGGAATGACGCGAAAACGTCGAGAGTGCAGAGGCCACGGGACGAATTGGGCAAGTGTTGTGTTGATTGAGGTTGACGCCTACATACCACCTGCTACCGTGGAGAAGAGAAGCAATGCGACGACTGTGCAAGGGACAAGGGATGAGAGATTGGAGCGGCTGGAGGGCTGCCTCACTAGTTGGGCTGCTGAAGGGTGACAAGACCCGGCACTCCGTAATCATCTGGAATTCCGTCTGGCTGCAGTATTGCCTCGTCCTAAGGCGGAATAACAATGAGGGGAAATGACGGAGTGAGGGTTGAGCAAGAGGCAAAGCATTTTATTTTCCGCGTTAGCAATCAAGTGGATGGGAGAATGAATTGGCGGTGCGGGCAATAATAAGTGAGAGCTGCGAGGGAGAAATGAAGAGCGCGTGTGAAAGGGGACGTGAGTCTTGACCAAATGGGCAGGGGAAGGCATGACTAACGCCTCCTATCTACTGTGCTGGGTACAAGGGTAATTTTCGTTACTTAGCAGGGCTCTTAGGCTGGTGGGCTGGTGGGCTGGAGGGCTGGAGGGCTGGAGGGCTAGCAGTAGGTCGGTCAGAGCTCTCGGGGCTCTCAGGGCTCTCAGGGCTAGTACCTAAGTAACAAGGACAAGGAGGCTAGTAGGCTCACCGCTGACGGTGGAAGTCTGCCTGGCCAGCGTCCACGGGTGGTGCCAATGGTTGCCCCTCGTTCATGCCATGTCGCCCAGGCTGCACGTCACTTGGCCCGGTTGGGTCACCAGGGCCACCGCAGGGCAACCAAGAGCCACCGCACCCACCTTTACGGGCACCGGCTGGACCACTTAGGGCCCTAAGCGAGGCGCCTAGTAACGGATCTTCATCTGTGGTGGCTTCAATCCGAATGTCACCGCTTCACTGGCAACATTGGCTGGCTTGTGCCCTTTTGGCCCTTTGGGCCCTTTTGTCCTTTTGCTTTTGTTTCTCCCGCTCACCGTGCCAGCTGCTCCCACACATCCACCCATCCCTGTTTCTCCACGTGGTGGAATCCGTAAACAATGTTTCCCATTCGACCTGCACAATGCTACCTGGTTCCCGCCATCCCTTGTTTGGGGGTTCAGATGCGTGGCTGCATTGTGATCCCGACCGCGTTTCAACGCAGGTGACGGTGAGTGAAGACAGGGCACGATGGCTCCATGGAGTCACCTGCTTACATACATATGATGATGCCCATCCCAAACGGCTAAAGTAGTCATCACATAACCTCCGAGCACCAGAGTGAGATGGGATATATCTTTCCCTCTCCCATCTGCCTCAGCATCCCCTCGCCTCACCGACCAGAGATCGACAGTGTCCGTGCTCCCACATCTCAGACATCAATCTCGTCGAATTCCACTACCCAACCCCCGCTCGACAGAACCATTCCGATATCTACCTCAACAATCCCATTATCCTCGCAGTCCGTCCACAACACAATGGCTTCACCGTGCAGAGCAAAGCCCGCTCTTCTGAGGGGCCTCCGCCCTCTTGTCGCCACCCAACAGCAACTGGCCGCTACGCAAAAGATCCTGTTGTCGGCTTGCTCAGAACCATGCATCTACTGCGATATCTGGAAATTGGCAACTCTGATCGCCTCCCATTCTCCCCTCTCGGCTCGTTACAATCTAACCACCGGCACACCTACCAACTCGCCGGTCTCCTCCGCACCGTCCAGCCCCGTGGCATCTTCACCTATTGCCCAGTCCCCAACGCCATACGCATCCATCATCTCTGCCTCCAAGAGAATCGAAGCTCAGTTTCAGACTCAACGATCGCAACTCAATTCCATCCTCAGCATCTGCACCGTCTCCGGGGTCGATACCACCGAAGGTCTGAGGTTGGCGCATGACAGAGTTGCCACGGCAGTGGAAGACTTGCTCGACCAGGAAGAGGACTTGGAGGAGGAGCTGCTGCGGGATCTCCAAGAACAGCAATACGACTACTCGTACAACTACGGCCCACAATATGCATATTCGAGTGCTTCAGCAGTATACGGATACTCGCATGAGCGAAGGCCCAGCATGGTTCATGTGACACACTGATCACACGCATGCACTAATGTACCATCACTGTCACTCCAACCGACTTTGGGGGGGTTTGGAAAAGCAAAAGGCAAAGCGAGCGATCTACAGAAGCACATGGCGCCATTTCCTATGTCTGGGGAGGGATATTATTGGCATCTTCAGAAACCAGACTGAAGAGAGCGGGAGGGCCTGGAGCAGCAGCCTGCTTCGGATGCCACCACGGTGGTCCACACGATGACGATTTTGATATGATACCCCATGTATAACAGCAGCTAGTGCGTGCACGGTCAATCAGACGAGATTTTTCCTTCTGCATTCTTTTGACCCTTGATTCCTCCTCGCTGTCTCTGCTGTCTCTGCTGTCTCTGCTGTCTCTGCTGTCTCTCTGACGTCGCATGCCTAGAACCCAGCGCGTCCAGGTGGTCTCAGGTTATTTCTGTCCACCCACCCCCATGTAACGGCAACGCAGTTTTGACTTTTGCTGTCACCATCGTCACCTGCTCGACCTGAGACCTTTGACTTTCTTGAGCTCGCAATAAAAGTTTCATCAGAAGGCGCAGCACATGTGCACGGCACCACGAGATCGGTACCCGGTAGGGACCCAGGCTAGGCAAAATGCAGTAGCGCGTGCGAGCCCTGCGGGGCGACCTCGCAATCACCCTCTCCACTGGCCCCTCACCACTCAGCGCGCTGCCTCGCTTGGCTGGCGGAGGCTGGCACAGGCATCACAGGAGCAGGGGCGTGGCTGGCCTGATGAGGCAAGTCTACGCTACGAGGTCGTTTGCACGTGAAGCCAACGCTGCCCACCCCCAGGAACCGGGGCCTGGGTACCCAGTAAACTCTGTGCCAGGTACGGTAGTAAACTGTTTAAAACGTTCAGCCACCGATTTAACGACCTGCTTGTACAGAACCTTGGTAGCCAGTCACGCAGCCACCAGAGTTTTCGCCATGACATCCATCTGTCACTCCCTTCCCATTGAGCCCTACGGGACGCTTGCCAGGCACATAATTACTAACAAAGGGCGCACCGGGAAATATTCCCGTCATCATTTAATTTCCCTTTCCCTTTGCTCCTCCGCCCCCTTCACATGCGGGACTGGCATTTGAGATAAGCAACAAACAGCACGCAACACGCAACACGCAACGACATTTGAAATACGACATCTCGCTCGTACTCTAGTGAGCCGCGGCGATGCTGCTAAACGATTTCATTCCGGCGTTTCCTGACGGAAAACTACACGAAGCATCTCACCAAAATTCCTCACAATAATGAAAGGGACCACGATCGGCCACCGATTCTACTGTGTTGGTATGCATGTAATAATCGCCATCAGAGGAGAAATGAGAAATGAAATTGATGATCCTCGTCCGTCATCTCATCCCATCCCTATCTTCTCCGTGATGATGATCCGTCCTCTAGCCTCTACGGTGGAACGGGGTGCATACTGCGGACCGAGTACGCTGTACATACGCACGTACCCACGTCTGTCGTTTTGTAGCTTGGTACATAGCTATGTAGATCATAAGCCGTCATCACTGATCCATTGTCAACATTACTTATTATGCCCCCCCTGGCGCTGGTGACGACTGCTGACTACGCATGGAAGCTAACTATCTGGCTAACGATAGCGGATACTAGTAGGGTACTGGGTAGATGACAGAACTAAGTGTTAATTGCCTTTCGTGGAGGAAATCCATCCGCATGGCATTGGGATTCCAAAGGGCAGCGTAGTGCAGTGCAGGTTCCCCGTTGCAGGACTGTCATCATCCTCACTCGTTGATTCCGCCATTACCTGGTTGAAAATCGGTATATTTTGCCGGGATGAATATTACCCTAATCAGGCACCTCGGTGCGAATAATTACTCCTTACCTACTGTACCTATATCCCCCTTCGATGGCCCCCGAATTGCCCTTTTCGCGTCTTCAACAGTTCACCTTTTCGTTCGTTCCTGCGAACATTAGATAATCCTGCTTACCTATGTTTCATGCTCACCCTCACCACCACCGTCGCTCTCGCGGCCGGTCGCGGTCCGCACCTTAGGACCCAGCGCGCTCGAGGTCTCCGGGTACCTGTCAGGCTGTCCCCAGTGTGAATGGCAACCGCCTAGTTGGTTGCTTGTGGTACCCATCAAAGTCCGGGTTCTCGGCCCCGCTTCGGTCTCAGGTTCTCTATCTCCGGATGTGGCATTCTCGTTCTCATCCTCATCCTCATTCTCACCTCCATGCCTCCTCCCTTCCTTGGTTCGCACTCCGAATCCTTCGTAGTCTAGATCTAATCCCCCCACTACCAACCCCCATACCAGAAGTGCCCCTTTGCCCTTTTGCGCTATTACCCCTTTGGCAATTCTGCCCTTCTCCCCCTCTGGGGGAAGGATCAATTAGCATCTTATGCTTATCGCCGCCGGAGCTTGTGGCTGGTAGCTTGTACATAGCCTGGCTGCTCCATTATCTTCAGCACTATTACCGAACGCTGGGCATCGGACTAAGGACCGAAGGAAGGCATGAAGTAGATGACGGAGTAAAATACTCGGCACGGTATGTACCTCCGAGACCTGCCTAACTACCTACCTGTCCTTGTAGGAAGGTAGCTAGTCAATTTAGATGCAGCGCGAAGTCCCTCCCCCTGAAGGGCCGGTGCACCGAGGTGTAGAGAGGAGCAAACAGCGTCAGCTGAAGTGATACGGAGCCTTTCTGTGGCTACCAGGTACGGAGGACCCTTGCACCTACTAGCAGGTACGTGGGTACATTGGTGATATCGGGGGAATAGCTGTCCTCCATCTTCCACTCGTGACTTGCCGTCCGCCGAGCATTCCCTGGGCCTTCTCTCTTGCGCAAGACTGTCATGGTGTGGTTAAGGACTGAGGCGACTCGATCTTGGCTCGAGAGCCTTGTGGCTGTCAGGCGGAGTTCGTCGCCGGAGCGTCGAAGACTTCAAAAGAGTTCAACCGCTGACAGCTATCCCTCTTTTTGGACTGCCAGAACATGCAGTCAAGATATACATCTTCCAATAACATTATTATTATTACTTTTTTTTTCATAACGAATCGTAGCAACGCGCGGCTTGGCGCGCGCATTCCTCCTCGGACAACAACACTGCCCCCGCAATTGCAAATTCCATCCGCTCGTCGTATGCAAAGGAATTCAGACTGTGTCTTCAAGCAACTTTTTCGCTGAAGGCTGCCGAGGTCTTTGAGTGAGGCGCAGCAAATTTTCCGTTCGAAACCCAGAGTTCTTGATCAAACGAGGATTGACTCGTATGCCCCATAATACAAGGGAATGAACCACTAGTCCGGTAAAAGAGAGCACCAATATCACGGCGAGGAAAGATCCGAAAGATCGTTGTACAAACGGGATCACCACCGGATCCATGGAGAAGACGCTCGTTGCAATTGCTATCGGGGAGACGTAAACCTAAAGTAGCGTCACAGAAATTAGCAGGCACAAGTTAATTTAAATGGCGGGACGCGGTGAACATACCATCATCAACCAGGAGAAGTGTCCGACGCTCTCATCCATCTTCCTGGATCCTATATTGAGCTGGAGCTGGAGCAGCTCAAACTGTTGAATGCTAGTATTGAGATGGAACTCAAGCTGTACAATGAGCCTTAGGTTAGTGCTCCTGAAGGAATGCAAACAGCGTGGTGTGATAATCATAGGGGCTTACACTGCGAACCATTCCGGTACAACGCTGCAACACAGCTTCGAGTTCAGACTTCATCAATGCAAGTTCATTGAATGTTGTTTGGATGGCGTCGAGAGACCGAGCGCCGCAATGCCAGGAGGAGAGATATTGATGGTCGAATTTCTCGTAGCCAGCAAGAGTCCGACCCAATGTATCGCGCAGCTGTGTCGACAGTCTCATGAATTCCAAACACCATTCAAGTGACCTCCTGAGCTCCTCGCGCTCGTGCTGATCGAAGGTTCGAGGTAGTTTTCGTTTTGTAATGTCGTTTGCTCGATCCTGTATGATGAATCAATACCAGAACTAGTGTGCCTAGAATATTACGACGACGTGCTAATCGAGTTGGATTCCAAGTTGCGTTGATATGTCTCACGGCGATGTCTTGTGCATCAGGTGTGGAGAGGAGAACAACCCACGGAAAATGAAAAAGATAAGTTGGGACTCACATGGTCTTGTCGCTGCACATCTTCTTTTATCTTGTCAATTACCGTTAACCATTCGCGCCGGACTTGATAGAGTCGATGCTCAAGAACCCTGAGAAAATATTCTCTGGGATCCCGGATTGGCATATCCGCGTCGACGTTGCCGTATGTGAGGGGGTCGGCGTTAAAGCCATATTCAGACTCCCGGTCCCTGTGATACTCAACCACACTTTCCCTCCATTCATCTTCGCCGTCGAAGTAAGTGTCAACAAAGCAGTAAGCGACCCATCGATGGTCGTCCAGGCCGGCTACGACGCAAGATATTTGGGCCTCGTGAAGGCAGTCGCGGCCATTGATCTGACGCGGGTCCAGGAAAGAGACATCCACCATATCTCTTAATGGGCGTCCGTCTGCATAGCGACGGTCATCTAGCCTTGGTTGAGTGGACGACCTCCTCCATGCGAAGTATGGCAGGTGAAAAACGAGCTGGAACCCGTGAAATCCGCCCAACTAGTAACCATCATTTGATTAGTACTGGCATTCCCGCTGAACCTGAAATGGTACTGACCGAAAACGATGCATCGAAGTGCGCCTGGAATGCCAAATGCTTGTATATTGCGTCTCGAAGAGGGGCGGCCTGGGTTTTGGAAACCGTGGATATCAAGGCATAGATGCTTGCTGGGTCTAAATCGGTGATGAATCTGCGAATATATTAGCACGAGGAGAGAATAGAAAATACCGATAATTAGAGTGGCTGGTAAAGGGCCACGAACATTAGCCGCCGCTCTGCATCTGGCTCCATACTCTGTACCCCTTTACTGAAAGAACTGGCTGGCTTTTGAGTTTTTGTCTCGTTGAGATTTTCCATTGCGTTTGTGGGATTGAAATGGCGAAGATATCTCATACGTCGACGCTTGATATTCATCGGAGCAACCATTTTCGATAGATTCTCGTCGTGTCCCATTTCCGGAGCTGACCGAGGTCGAAAGCGCTACACCCAAAGACGTGAGTAACATTCCATGGCTGTTCGGATCTAGGAAGGGGTGTCCTACCGGCTTTCTCAACTGAGCGTAAAGCTCGCGCGCTGTCAGCGGTCCACGGTAAGCCCGTGGACAGCACTGGCCATTTTCAAAACTCCTTTCATCCAGCCACGCCACATAAGGCGCTGCCTGTTGGTCTCGGATAGCGCCCAGGCTCGTTCCCAAACAGAAGTCTCTCACCTTATCCGCTCGGGGGTCGGAGCCGCCGTATCCTTCAGGATCTTGCATGAACTCGCTGATCATGTCCCGAAGGTGACGAGATTCCTCCGCCACGTCAATGTAAGGTCTGTTCTCCATTGCTAAATCTAAGTTTCGTCGTCTCTTGAACTCGGCAGGCCACCCATCGACGTGTGCTGTGCTTTCGGGCGGAAGCTGAGGTTGAGGTTGGGGGGAGGGATCGGATTCGGGCATCGTTCTTACTGCGTCAGATTCTATGCAAACCTCTCCTGACCTTTGTACATCCTCGTATGATGGTCCATAATATGCACTATGAACAGTCATTTTGCATGACGCTCTGCATGGCTCTACACAAGGACGAAGCTCGGACGCTGACTGATGGAGCCCCTTCTGCCCCTGGGAGATGGCGTGACTGTGCTGGGTGCACTCAGATGCAACACCTGGTGTTGTTGGATTTGCTATTTGTAATGCTATTTCGCGCTCTTCTGGACCTGTGGACGTCTGCGCGGCGTCGGCCGAGAACGCTGGGCATTCGGATGTCAACAATGTTTCCAGGACAAGGTCAGAATCTACTAGCAGACCCTGGTTAAGGCGTGCCTGTACGTTGTCGAAAACGTCTCGAGCAGGCATGATATATGCGATCCCCTCGCGTTCACAGCCGGCGATTATATGGCCGTAGAGGTCACCAGTTCCTGCATCCAGTACCCATGAGCCACAGTCGCCTTGCGCAAGAGGGGCATCGAACTGAATTTCATAGACTTCGTGGAACGTGCTGCTGTTTGGTAGACGGATATGCGAAAGCGTGCCATCCAGCGTTCCAGTCAGAAGTCCCCCAGACGCAGTACAACAGAAAACATCGATGGCGTCATCATCTGAGTCTGGTACGATAATGTTGGTCCTCCGTAGGGTCCCCGTAGACCTCCGGTTGTTTAACGGAGTGTTGGCAAGTAAGTTCTCGACCACTCCACCATCCGCAAGTCTGACAAGTGCATAGTCCAAATTGCTGGAAACGATGGGGTTCGTTTCTTTCTCGGCAAATTGATCACGCTGCAACCGCTGAATCTGTGCCAAGCCGAATGCCTCGTCTCCTTTTATTTGGCCGGTTGGTTGATTGTGTGCTGTCTGAGATTTGCTGAGGTTAAGTCGAAGATGCGAAGCGGTTGCCAAGTCCAAGGCGTGCATGTGTAAGTCTGGAGCAAACCGTCCTCTGACCTGGTCCAGTTGACGTGACCCTGCCTCGTTAAGCGTTTTCATGGTTGCGGCACCTCCAGGCTTCTCAGTGTGTCCCTCTTTCATGGGACGCTCCGTTTGAGATTCGGAGGTATCTGGACTGGAGCTGAAAGGGTGTCCAGCAGAGAAGATGAAAACATCACTACCGTGCCTGATAATCCCCCCAACAGTGGCAACATGGTTTGGAGATGTGGATGCGGACGAAGGACCCACGAATATCCTGTTGCCAAATATACTGATCATAGAAGCTATGTCACTGGTTGTGGCCGCCAATGGTCGAACGCGAGCAACCATTCCCGTTGCAAGCAACTTGAGCGTATTTTTCTCTCCAATCGTCACACTGGGGTAATCTTTCATCAGTCCGCTATCCTTGATCAAGCTTCGATATTTCTGGTAGACGGCACGGTCGTTGTGTACGAACAACAAGTGTGGCCGAGCTTTCTCTTCACAATCGCCGGTCATGCAAAGCCAAAACGTCCAGATTGCGGAGCTTGGTTCCTCGTAGCCGCACGCGTTGATAAGTCGTATAACCCTAGCCTTCAATTCAATCAATGTTTTTCTGGCAGGCCCTTTAGCTCTCCACAGACTGGAACTGCCGTTTGACTCGATAAGGCTACCTATCGAATCTCTGGAATTGGGCCAATCGAGTTCCCCTGTGCTAAAGAGGTTTGCCGCCGGCCTTCTAATAAAGTTATTCATGGCATCCCATGAGTGCTGAACGTACACAATACTTTCGATCCAAGACTTCGCAGCCTGAAGAATTCACGAGGTGAAATGGACTTCCATGAGAAGTTGAGAGCCGGCCGGCATGTCATGAAGTTTGAGGATAAGGGTCACTAATTTGGGGCGCTGAAAGGTTGGGCAGCAAGAGAGGATAGCATCCAGTAGATTTGACGGAGTTTCAAGCCAGGCGCAACATTGCCCGAGTACGGGTAAGTCGTCCAATAAGAGAGAGGCTGTTATGCCCAAATGTGGGAGGAATGTCCTGTACACCTCTTCAGGGCGTGATGAGGCTGTGCTGAAAAGGCAGTGAACGGCGTTGCAAGTTATAAAGAACCTGATTCGATTCAACACTGCTTTGAATGGGTATGCTAGATCATTCCTAGTTGGAGACTCTGAGACACGGAAAATATGGGTTTTTTTGAGAACACACTTTTTCCACCTTCCTCAGAGGATAAATTTGCACTTCTGGCACGACTATGGAATCTTTGCGACGATTTTAGATCCCATGAGGCTGAGTACGACGGAGCGGCCTACCTTGCCTATTATGGACAACAATGCAGTCATGCGGGTCACGATGAGGAACATATCCTTGTTAGCACTCACCACGACATTTGCGAACTTGCAACACAGATCCTGCAAGGAGCATCTAGAGAAGATATCATATGCCGATTGAGCTTGAAGTATCCAGACTTGGGTGGAGAAATGGACCTTGATAGGACAGTACGGTTGAACAATTCTGTTGACCTTGCAGCCCGGCTAGTATCGATGGTTAATGTCGGTGTACCATGCTGCACTGCGGGTCGCGGAGGAGAACCGCTGATATGGGCACAGGGCCCATTGAACGAGTTCCTGAGAGCGCACTTCAACCAGCCCAGCCAGGACAAGACCCATGTCAAATTGGACTTCTCATTCAAGGGCCGGAATTTGGAACGACTGGGACGCATTCGCGTCGACTGGACGAGCAAACTTGAGGATCACCTCCTTCTCACCGACGACAGCGAGCGAAGGGTTGCTATTTTCCACCATGCGTCCTTCTTGAAATGTCAGCAGAGGTAGGTATAATTCGTCGTCCTTGCAGATTATGGTGAAGTTATCTGACAATGTAGCTCGGCATGCTCGACTTTGCCTTCTGAGATAGTCGAAGAAACTCTCCGAACCATTGCTCTATTGTTTCCACAATCTGAAAAGAGAACTGTCAAGTGGTTCCGAAAGAAATGCACCAGATATCCTCATCTAGATAGCCATTTGATTAAATGCGGCGGCCTCAGACCTAACGACAGACAAATCGAGAAATTCAGATTCTGGCGCGATCGCCTGATTATCCTTAAGGAGGCCTTCGACGAAAAGACCAAGCCGAGCACATTCTCGCAGTTATGGTATGATAGACGGAATAGGCTGCAGTGGTCCACCTTCTGGGTAGCGATCCTTGTGTTGATCTTGACTGTTTTCTTCGGGATTGTTCAGAGCATAGAAGGCGCTCTACAGGTATACAAGACATATCATCCAACGGCTGGCTAGATATGTGCCTACCGAGTTCGATTTAGGAGGGACCTTTCTAACATAGTTTAAAGTCTATATAAACAGGCAGGGAACACAAATAGACAGATACGGTTGATCAGTCACATAAATGCCAACCATTTATGCAATTAACCTGACTGTTCACAGTCTGACAGTTATCCCTTGCCTTTTGGAGACGGGTAGTTTTCTGCCTTTCTTCTTCAATGCAGATGGATCTTTGATTACTTCGTCTGGAATGACCATGGCTGCTGATCAAGACGCTTTTGGTGGTATTAGTGAGTGATTCCCTAGCATTTGCCGCATCTTGGATCACGGCGAATATCGCAGTATGGAATATCTTCCGTCTCTCTCACATCTCTCATCAGCCTTTGAGTTTTGTATCACGGTGGTTCGAATACACCTGCCTCGGATTTCAATGACTATCGTGAACACGCTACCTAGCACTCCAATCTATCAAGCCAGAAATAGAACATCCATTTTGCCAGACTGGCTCTTTTTTGGGAGTCCGTGATGACTTTTCTCCGGTACTGTCACATTCCACTATACTCGCTTCAGGCGCAACAACGCTCAAGTATTGCAGCGACTTTGACGCAAAGCTCTTGCTGCTGACGGCAAGTCTGGTCATCCTCAAGTGGCTCTAGCATCAAGCAGAGGCCGACTGCCTCTGCGTATAGGTCTCCACACAGAAACATTAAATACGGAATGACTTGATTGTATATGTTACGCCGAACATCGTACGGAGCATTGATAGGCGTATAGGCGAGAGTCTGATTCAGGATTTTTTCAAGGTTCAGCATTGTGTTGGAACATCCAATCTCAATAAGCAAGATACCCAAAGAGTAGCCGTCGTACGCGTAACAGTAGTGTCGATTCAACGAAGCGAATTTCGCTGGATGATGATAGTAATCAAGTTGAATTTCAGCACGAGCGGATGTGAAAGCATGATTGGCGCTCATCAGATCTCCAGTTCGTGCCTCAGCTTGACCTTCATTCCAGTTTATCGGGAGAGAAATCATTGAGGGACGAGGCGCAGTCCTCAAAAGCTCTTCGAGACGGGATGTCGATCCCGGAGCGCCCCTCGCAGGGACCTCAGATTGGATTGGCTCGGGCCTCGAAAATTCGAAACGGGAGATGTGTGGACGCTTGAGGATAAGTGGGCGGTCCGAGAGGCCCGCGTCGCTTGATTCCTGTGGAAAGAAGATGACGGAGCTCGCTCGCAAGTTCTTGTGAAGCCATCCGTTTGCATGCATGAGACTAATACTTTCGACGAGTCTCTTGCCTACCTCGAATTTCTGTGCCAAGGTCAATTGAAAGGTCGGGGTACTTAGGAGCTCTGAAAGGGGTTTGGGACCCCTGAATGTAGTGTCTTCGTAGGGCGAAAGCGGCTTTGATTTACCAAGCTGACCTGGAAGTCTGTATATGAAGTCGATTTGATGAACATCCGGGCGTCTTACAATTCCAACACAATCCAGTGAAAGTAAGAGTGCTGTCCATTCGGAATTGTATAGAAGACGCGCTAATTGGAGAACATGGTCCTCGGGAGAGCGTTGATTTTGTTGTGCATCGCTTGCATGTTGGTAGTTCCTGCCTTCAACATATACCGCTTCTTTCATCTTGTTCCAGACTGCCATCCCCGGTGATTTCATCTCCAACTCTTCTGCTTGGATCTCTGGTACCTTATCTTGCCTAAGTGCCTCCCCATTTTTAATTGCTTTTATGGCTACCATTTTAGCAAGTGTGTTCAGACTGTTTTGTGACGGTTGGTCCTCTTTGTCGCTTCCCATCTTTGCGATGTCCTTTACGACGTCTTCAAGATAGGTGTTTTGATTTTGGATCGATAGAAAGTCGGTGGCTAGGTAAGTTCTCATGATCTCTTCTGTCCCCTGCGGACACAACTTCTGGAGCGAATCGTTCGAGGCACTGAAGTTCTCGATATAGTTTCGAATTTGTCCTTATCTTCCATCGCCCATTTGGCCTTCTGATAAAGTGTCATGCTCTTGCTCATGTTGCGCAACTTGTATTTAATTGGCTTCGAGATCAGCTTCGATATGTCCCAATCATGTCCGCTGTCTGCTTGGATGCTGGTGTCCTGCGGTATGAGTCAGAGAGCGGCGTCGAATACCTTAATTTGTATAGTACTTACAGGCCTGATTTGAATGCCATACAAGCTCAATAGTTTGTCAGCGTCGCTGAACATCCCGGTAATGGCAAGTATTGCTTCTTGTATCCCTTTTAACTTGTATCTGTTTCGATTTCTCTCAAGATACGTTCGTATCTTAGACCTCGATTCGATAAATGAACGCTTGGAGTCTTGATCCAGTAAACGCCCATGCCCGGGGAGTAGCTCCCAGTGGAAACCCCAGGAGCTGATCATTCATGCTTGAATATTAAAATGGCGTAGGCAAGTTGTTGACACCTCCTCGGCGTGGTACGCATCGATGAAGGTCTTGACACACTCTCGACATGCAGAGTCGAGAGCAATCGACCCAATGACAAGACCCGCGATGTCGGCCATGCTTATGAAGTATACTATGTTCTGTCTCTGCTGTTGGCGCTGACTAGAATGATAGAGCTGAAGGAGGCCAAGGACGGCGGCGTGTCCGTAAGTGAAGAATATATTACGAGAGGCTGAGGGCAGCTATGTGTAACACGGCAGGAATATTGTGCATGGAATTTATGGTTGACGGATTACAGGTTGGAAGTTGGGTTGATCGACGGGAGGCATGAGGCTGTGGGCTGATGTCTGTACGCTCGCCCGGGCTCTATGTACTCCCTACAGCTGCAGCCGAAGTAAGCCGCACTAGCCTAGTTAGCCTAGTTAGCTTAGTTAGCCTAGTAGCCACACTAAAATGAGCCCATTAGCACAGGGATTTCAGCCTCACCTCCTTTTCCAACTACCGTGTAACCTACGAAAAGAGCCTTCTCTCGACAAATAGAATGCCCTGCACAAGGGAGCAGAGGCTACAACCAGGCAAGACCTCAACGGATGATGTCTTTTTCTCTTCAAGTTGAAAACTTTATACGAGTATCTACGAGAGTACAGTTTCAGGACCTGAGGTTCGGAACTGGCACTCCTCACGAAAGATGGTGACTGAAATATCTCGTACCCTATACTTTCGCGCAAGGTGGGTTGAGCTTTCTATGTTGCCTTGATCTGGCTGACGCATTCCCTTCACTACGGCCCGTACGCTGCGCACATTGCGTCTTTATCATTCAGTCTATCATCATAGTCGTGCCTTCTGCCGTCTTCCCACCACTCCACTCCTCTTTTTCATTTCCATTTTACTTCAGCCCATAGATTTGAGTCTACGGGCCTAGGATCTAGATCCAGGTCCATAAAGTTCGAATCTTGACAACCCTAGCGTCAACAACGTTAGTGTTTTGTGCACTGACCAGGTCTACTTGTGGAGCATGGACTTGACCCTTAGACTCAAAAGCCTCCCACATCGCAGTATGAGGAGAGCCCAATTACCCAACATTGAAGCCTTCATCCATTAGAGCTTTAATATGAGGATTTGGAAATGTCGAACGCTAATGCGAGGATAACAAGGATTACCTATAGTCGCCTGGTGACCTCAGGCGGTTTTCTCGACGACCCAGAGGGGTTCAGAAGTGGGAGATCTAGCAGTGAAAAGGGGAGAAATCAAGTTGTGGGAATGACGCTGACGTGACGGTCCAAGGCCGTTACAGTATTACAATCAAAGGTACCCTCACCTCCTGCGTAGAAATCCTATTCGTTGACTGTTTTGGTTGTATATGTTCCTTCAGCATCATTCCGTCATCGCCTGGGGTTGTTAGTTCTAGTTCTAGAAGTAGGTCGATCCGACTACGACAGGGTTGAAGTCTAGATATCACTCGCTTGCACATTGCCTGAGCTCATCGGGGTATTCGCATATCCCTGCACTCAACTCTGAGTCCGGGAACTCTCAATTCACTCAGAGATTGCCGCATATAGCAGAAGCAGTAGAGGGATGATGAATATAATACATTTCGTGATGAATGAAATGCAGGGGTAAGTCCTCGTTTCCCACCATACCAGCAGACAGGCGTACGTAGTTATCGGTGTGGGCAGCAGCGTTAGCCATCGGCATAGAGAGACCTCAGCTAAAAGGGTGATGGAGACTCTAGGGATTACAAGTATAAGGATAGATATCATCAGGATGCGATGAATGGGGACCTCATTCAGGCTGCTGTTGGCCCTGCTCGCGAGAACAGGACCCTACGGCGCCTACTTTTTCAAGCCTATCCGATGGTCGACAATTTCTCAGTTCTGTGGATGGCCTGAACTCGGGATCGAAACCCGAGGGCTCACGGTCCGGATATCCCAGGCGCTGGAGCCGAATATCATTCCGCCCTCAGACATTTTTGTCGAGTCGGCAGTAAGGTGGTGTTTCAGTCAACTTAACGAAAGAGGTGAAGCGGGCCATTGCTGCGGATCTGGTAGACAGCGTCTTGTTAACTTTCTTTAAATGCAGATGCTGCAAGCATGGAATGCACCATCTTCACTGCAAATGTGGTTCCTCAGGCGCCGCCTGATCCTCTCTATAGCCTAAGAGCTGCATAAAGAGCAGATTCCTCGGGGTAAAAGGCCGATTTGACCATTGGAGTATATCGAGATGACAGGGGGAAGCTTTGGATCCTCCATGTGGTTCAAAAGGTGATCCCTCTCACCGTGATCCCATCGGCACGATACAATCTGATGTCGCCTAGGCTGAGGAACTCCTCCATCAGGACCACAACCGGACCTATGGATATCTGCGGATAACAGGCCTTTCGAGTTTTACGTCGGCGGCACAAAATCTCATTCTCAGTATTCTCGGACACGACTCACCTGCAATCAAGGAGAATCAGGTAGGTCAATGCTTCTCTGCCTTTCAATGGATGCTGACCATGAGACAGGTTTGCACCGCTCAAACAACATCCGGTACAGAAGCGGTTCACCTAGGCGGACTTTTTCTGGCGAAATTATGGCAGTAAATAGACCCTAGTATCTATCTATCCACGCCGATCTTGTCAAACCACCATCAGGTCTTCACCAATGTGGGGATGGTGGTTCGGTGGTATCCCTACTACTCTCCAGCCACGAAAATGCTGGACTTGGACTGGATGCTGTTGACACTTTGCCAGGCTCCTTCGCAAAGTATGATCCTCCTGCACGCGTTGCGCGCACAATCCGACAGCTGTTGATCACAGTGGATGGAACGAGGGTCAGGGGTTATGGGCCAAGATAGCTTGTAGACGTCCCGACAGTAAAATGCTTCAATGAGCCAAGTTGATGTCTTGCAGCATCGGCAATCCAATTGCTCTGGGCAGGGCAGAGCATAGCATTCTTTTGAACCATTCAACATACTTGGGTCAGGTCCAAAGAGCCCAAGGCTGACTCTCGGTATGGACGTAAATCCCTAGACTTAGTCTCCAAGCTGATTGGCGTCGTCGAAGCGACATCGGTTCGGCTGTTCCGCACCCTCCTTGCGAACCAGGCTGGTGGGCGAATATTTAGTGGTGGGTTCCCCAGAACAGATTCGGTTGATCAGGCATCCTGGCCAGTGAGTGAGCCGGGACGGACGGCGTGTAATTCTTTCGATGTATTCTGCTGCGACTTGATATACATGAATGTCCTTTGAACCGATCTGGGGATCGGGTAAATATGCTAATTGATTGAGGAAAACCAGTTTGGCATGAGAGCAATGGGAGGTGAGGCTTAAACAGGTGACAGCCAACCGCAGTGCCAAGACCTGCCCGTCCCAACCTAGTATCCACCTGCCACCACGGTCCAATCAATCCTGGTATGGAACAGCATTCTTATGCTTCTCAGGCACTCTGGCTGGTTAGTATATTTTTGAGATGAAGCATGCCGTTATCACTTGAAGCTGACCCTTAACATTACTGAGCTGCTCCCTCCAAAACTGGTGTCTCAACGGAAACAGACTTATTATCCCAGGACGACTTCTCGTCCCAGTTCCTAGTCAAGATATTGCCGCAGACTATTGTCTTTGGCAGCTTCATCCCTCAGTCGATTGGGATAAATGAACTAGTCGACGAGAAATGGATTTGTTTCCATTCGTAAATCTTCCCACGGCCATGGATAACGTGGGACGACCAAACCACTACCCTTGGGTGGGCCGACGTAGCTGACCCCTCGAGATCTGGAAGCTAGCTTATCAGGGAGGTGAAGAAGACACCATGCAACAGAGACACTCGGTGTCTGAAACACCTTGGCATTTGTGAACAATCTGACATTGGCGCTGCGATATCAGGGGAAGATCTAAGAGGCAGAATTCATGAGGCAAAGGCTGCTGGTGAGAACGAAGAATAGGTGGGAGTGGAATCATTCTGACATGTTAACAAAGCGTGAGAAAGTTTCGTAGTGGTGCAGCGATGTTAGGAGCAGTGAGGGCCCATTTGATTGACTAGGAAAGGTACCGTTCTAAAGCCCAGAAATTCATATCGTGCTGTGTCCTAGTTCGTCCGAGTCCCTTACATATCATGAACGCTGCTGTTCTTGGTCCACCGCCGGAATGTCTTCCCATAGAAGTAGAAGAAAATGGCACACAGGCACCACAACAAAATCAGGGACGCATTGGTCATGATTGGTGGGATATAACCATCTTTGATGATCCAGTTCTGAGTTCAAGTTAGCATAGGTGATGTAGAGAATAATGGACTTTTGAGAGTTACCGTGATAAATTTGCTGAAACCATAACCCCAAACATTCTTATTGACGGTGATGGCGACAAACAGGCTGCCAGCTACAGGCTTGTAGCTGTCAACAGCATAAGTCGACGCGATACCGGGAATTGCAGCAACCTGAATACCAGCACAGGTGTATCCGATAATGACAATCGCTTGCCACGGCCATTGATTCTCGTAGCCGACGCTGACAATGATGTTTCCAAGATACATGATGATGACATAAGGGATCATAGCGAGCAGACGCATTTCAGGCTCACGAATTCCCTTGTTTCTTGCTGTAGCACGAGCAGCAACAAAATCGGAGAATGGGCCAGCCGTGAACAAGCCAATCATTGCACCCACAAGGATGGCAAAGTTGGTGAAGCCGATCTGCTCAGTGGTAAAGTTGTAGGGAGGTGCAGCGAAGGCTTGAGTCTGAGTCAGGTTGAGTGTCAAGAATGAAGAGCAGCTCCAGCTGACAATGAAGGCGGCCAATTCGACAATGGGGAAGGCGAAAAGCTTCCATGGAATCCAGAGATCGAGAATGATGGCCCGGACTGGATCCGGGTTGGGTGTGTAAAGACCCCATTGAGCCTTGCTTGGCTTGCCGCGGCCGAGCCAAGGATCACGGTCAGCAGTTTCGACAGGGGCAATTTCGTTATTAGTAGGGACTTGTTCAAGGACGGCATCTGACTCCTTTTCGATAACCTCGGGTTTGGCTTGTTGGGTCGCAACGGCGTGTTTGGCCATCTCCCGTGGGTGCTGCCGATGCCACTTTGTTTCGGGGAACATGAAAACCACCATCACCATCGAAAGAGCGACCAAAGCAGTGTAGAACCACCAGAAACTCCTCCACCCAACCTTCTCGGCCATTGAGCCAGAAATAATGGGCGCAACCATGAGAGACCCCATGTAAACAACCCAATAGAGCGTGTTCCACTTGCCACGATCGTGAAGGAAGAAAATATCAGCAATGACCGCAGGCTGAATGGTTTCAGCAGGACCAGCTCCGATCCCGTTCAGACTATCCTCTGTCAGTATAGATCTTTGGCTGGGTCGAATGTTGCCACTCACACGCAAGCGCCCATGAAGGAGCCATATGTCTGAGCCCGTGCACGCCAGATGGCAGAACCAAGGCAGATTAGCTGGGAGAAAATGTAGACCGGGCGACGGCCGAAAGTAGAGCTGAGTGGAACCCTAATACGCGGTAAGTCCGTGATGTCCCCTTTGTGGATATTGTAGGACTATACCAGATGAAGTTGCTAAAACCAAGCACAAGAATAGCAACGCCGGTAAACTGCACCGCTTCTGCGAGAGAGCAATTGAATGCTTCGATGTAGTCGCCAAACATGGGTGCCAAGGACAGAGGACCGAAGCCTTGAGTAAAGCTGACCATACTCGACGCCACGATGGCTGAAATCTTCCAGGTTGTCGACCAGTTGAGAGGATCATGGGGATCCTCCGACGGTTGCGGAACCAAGACGCGGTGACTCTTGCCGGTGCTCTTGACAAAATGGTGCGACCCGACATCCGCCATGACCTCCGTGCCAGGGAGAATTTCGATGTTGAGCTCCTGCTCGATGGCAGAAAGCTCCTGTGAAATCTGGGTCAGTCCGCTGTGAGAAAGCTTTGCACTGAGGGAGCATACCTGTTCATCATAGTTCATCTCCATGATGAAGGGAAGATTTTGGAGGCCTGTTGTAGACAAGAAGTGTACGTATCAACGAGTTAGGGCTAGAGGAGAATGTAATACAGGAAAGGGCCGATATAAGTACATAAAAGAGTTGGTCGGATCAGGGACGGTTTGCGTGGCAAAGGCTGCAAGCGACCGCTGGGGTTTTCCCCGTTTCAGCCTGTTGCTCCGGCCTGGCGCACCAGTTCCGCACCCACTTAGGGGCGGGGCGCCGAAGCTTAGGTGCCTCTCGTGGGTCCTGGAGGGGCGCGGGGGTACCTATCAGGGCAACTTATTGGGGTCGTTGCAAATCACTGTCGGCAAGCTGAATCGGCAGTTCGCCGCGCGACCTCATTGGGGGCCAGAAACAGCGAACGTCCCCTTCCGACACAACAAGTGAATCGTCAACCACATGGGAGTTTGAGGTGCGCCTGCCGCCGTTCCTTCGGATCATCTGCACCTCGATTCAACGTAGGATCCCTCGGGGGATCGAAGCTTCTAGCGCGATCGTAGACTTGGAGCGGTGCTTTCATAGGTGCTGGGTCGGGTGTGGTGAGTGGGCTTGCCATAGATTGCTACGGAGCAGAAATTCCAAACAAAACATGGGAGAAGAGATATTGGTTAACTCACGTTACGGCTTCCCAGAGCGCGTTTTTGGCGCGTTTTTGGCGCGTTTCTTGGGCGAGTTACCTTATGGGCCATTGTCGCAGGCAACGCTGAGGCCATTTGAAAGTACACGGATTAATGGAAGGTCTGCTGTAATAGCCGTGCAAACGACGTGGTCATGGATACATGTGACAATGGGGCTTGGCGGGTGGTACGGATTAACATAAATCCGATACGAGGTACGAGGTAGACTGCGTTACAATACGGAACACACGGCACCAACGGCTTCATGGAAGCCCCCTTGGCCCCATTGACCCACCACCACCGCCAACTCTTTGGTCATCGGTTCTCTCATCTCGAGAGGCGACCGAAGCGTCGTCAATACAACTGTGACTTCAAGCACCTGCACAAGCTGCTGGAATAGCATTGCGACCTTGAATTTTAATTACTTTTGCTGCGAACACTTCCTCGCGGACCACGTTCTCCTGAACCAAGGTCGCTCGAGGATCTTCGTCAGGACGGACTGCAGGGTAGGTTTGTCTCCAAGCAAACCCTCGCGGTGTGCGAGGCAGAGGTCTTTCCTGCCTACCAGGAGCGTCACCAGGAAGCGGCAAGCCGAGACAGGAGTTGAGCTGACACATACTTCGGCCCCAGTCTCTTCACATGTGAATGCCTTTGACCGTGTTTATAAAACGACAAATTCGTCAGGAAATCTGTCGAGTGAGAGTGAGAAAGCAGGAACGCACATTTGAGAGCTGGCGAGTGTTTCAGCTTGTCCACTGACCCCTTCCGCAACATGACTTGACGGGATTATCAACATTTCGGCGTCTGATCGGTCCATATCAAAAGCATGGAGATTGTCCCAGAGATTGAGAGGCCATTGTAACTCGTCTGGGCTGCCAGAGCTGGTCAGATATGAGTCAGGCAGTGCTTCGACAGGGACATCGGACGTGTCGTAAGTGACTCGCGCACTGAGTCTGGACACCACTGAGTGTCTTCCCTTGGGAGAGCTCGGGCACAAGACTGAGAACCGCTTGATGATCTCCCGTTCCCTTGAGCCAGGCCGATGTACGACCGAATCCCTCCCCTCGTGAATTATGGCAAGTAGACCTAATGGGGCGAGGACAAATCAGCCACACAAGCGCTGGGTGAAGAGAAATTTTCCATCTAGAGCGCGACAAACTTACGGAGAAGAGCACCGCCAATCTTCCAGTACCGCGAGTAATGACTTAGCAGTAACTTGGATAATTCGAAGCTTTGGAAGTTGGGCTCACGTCGTGCTTCAAGAGCGTCCCACGGGTTGATCACACAGCAACCCATGAACGGATGGTTCAACGGAATGTACTCAGGTGGCCAGATTAGTGCGATCCGAACCAGGCTCGAGTAAAAGTGCCTCCCCCAGATCGTGGCCTCCTGACCTGTGTTGAAGGACGTTTCTGATCTGTTCTGAGACCATCTTCTACGCTCCAAGAGGGCTTCGCACCTGCACCTGTTAGAAAAGCAACAGCCAAGCGCCAAGTCACCACTGACGATAAAATCATAAAATGCGTTGATATGATCCAATTGCAGTCACCAAAGTTATGTTCGGCCATGTTCACCGATCGTAGTTGAAAATCAGCGGGCAATGCATGTTTGAGACATGCGAGATCCATTTCGAGGGCCGTCTGCGTTTCTGGTGTATTGCGCTTTGGCTGGCGGGCGGTATCGGCGAAGCAAGATTTGAGATAATTGGTCACCAGGTACCAAGCCCGGGGACTTTGGTTCTCTGACCCTTCAAGACTCTTCCAAACGGTACCCGGACTTTGAATAAGATAGGAAGAGCCAGCGGGGCAACCGCTGAACCAGTGATGATCGGAGACCGGTAAAAGAACCTTTATCTCTCCACGTTCAATCCCGTAGGGCTGGCACGAGACTGTCGAAACAAAGCAGTCGAGCTCATAAATGACCCACCAAAGCCTGCGGAGTTCTTCTTTTTGAATCCAAGCATCTTGGCCATCTTCCGTACCACAGTTGGTTTGGTCCTCTTCGTCGATCTCGTTGAGCCCAAGGTCATAAGCAAAACGGACACAAACGCTCACAAGTAACGACCCAGGTGCAGCATGTCCAGCGCAAATGTTGTAAAACGCCAGCAGGGCACATCCTTTCACAAATTCGAGTGACGGTTCCTCGATGACCTTGATGATAGGATCCTTGATGGCTGCTGCTCTCTCCGCGAAGGCTTCGCCTCTTAGGACGGGGTCCGTGCTACAGAAGAAGCTTGCTTTTGAAAACCTGGCGGCGAGCGCAAATACGCAGTTGATCAAGATTGCGTCGTGGTCACTGACACTTTGCCTGCCCACAACTCGGCCGTAATGACTCTCGACTCGAACGTATTTTTGATAGAAGAGGGGACGATGTAGGATAGGCAGCCAGTTTTGGATGTAGTCAAAAAACAATCCAACTCTGCGATAATAAGAAACTGTATCATGACCGGACGAATGGGTGAAACAGACTTACAACTCATAAGCTACTGCGTCTGGAATGTGCCATCCGTTTTCCTCTGAGTTGGCCCCACAGGGAGCTGTCTCGGTGTTGAAATGGGCACCAGGTTCTCGTGGCAATGCATTTAGGCTGGGTGCATGAAGGCCAAGCTTCCACTTGGCTGATGGATTCTGAATAAAATCTGGTGGGGTTCCTCGTGGTGGACTGCCCAATCCAGTCATTGAGCCTGGCTGGAAAATATCTCTCGAGTCGGGGAGGTCGGGGTTCTGGGATCGGCCTTCACTGATGTCAGCGATGTCACTCAGATACCGTCTGCTCTAATGTATGGTTTGGATTCGAACCTAAAGTGCCACTCCTACCTCTGTGCTGATCAGAGATATCTTCAACCGGGTTACATGAGTTGGTGATTCCAATATCAGGTGCAGTAACATTGTAAGTTCAATGTCAACGGATTATGGGAAAGATGCCTCACCATAGTCCGCATGAACAGCACTGAAGCTTGGCGAAGATCCCCCTTTTCGAGTTCTTCGTGTTCTCGCACGACAAGTCGAGGACCTTTGCCTGATTGGAAAGGTACAAAAAGCGCCCACCCTTTCGCAAAGGCCGCAGATAGGGCGTCGCATATCGCCTTTAGAGTGAGCCCAAGGTCATTGGTGAAAATCGCATACGGAGCACTGGTCAGACTAACACTTGATCTTTTTCCTGATGTTGAAAGAAGTTAGCATGCTCCGTCCTGTCCTCGGGTGCGAAAGTTTCGGCACCGTGGATAAGTCACTCACCTGTTGCATCCCTGACATGCTCGGTTCACAGTTGGAAAGTGAGGAACCGAGCCGTTCGCAAAGGTCAGCCATGTTTGAGCCATGTTCTATGGTGTCTCTCTGCTTCGAGGTGACCCGATACCGACACATAGAAAGATTTCGACGTTGGACGGCAGGAAGCTTGATGTTGCGAAGGCCGTGGTGGAGGTTATCACGCTTAGCCCCCCGCTTTTTAGTCTGCCAGTTCGTGCGGGCGAGCGCTAAAGGCTGGGCTGGGTGGCCACCAAATGTTTGTGACTTAGAAGCAGGCGGGACATTGGTCGCCTCAATCACCGATTGGCCATTGCTTCATTTTCCCGTACCCACTCCCCTCCCAGTACCCCAGACGAGGCTGAGGTGGGCCCATAACCTCCCCACAGATGCGAGAAACCCCTCCCAAGCATTTATTTGTCGAACCTGCCGCGCTCAGCGTCGTCAAGTCTCGGACAGTACTCTGCACCCCGTTGCATCGCCGACATGGCCTTCTTCATTGCTAGCTCCATTCTCATCACGTTTCTTGGCCTGTTCCTCTACGCCGTCCTGTTCATTGGCCACCGGGGACGTAATTACCCTCCAGGCGAGTTCTCAAGCAGCAATCATCGTGCCAGCCCCATCCTGCTAACACTCTGACAGGTCCACCAACACTTCCCTTCATCGGAAACATTCACCAAATTCCTACAAAAGGAGCGCATTTCAAGTATGCATTTCCAACCTCCTTAGAGGACCCAATCTCACAAACTCTCGTAGATTCACAGAATGGGCTCGCCAATACGGTGGCATATTTTCATTGAAGATTGGAACAGGAACCATAATAGTTCTGACGGACCGCCGTCTCGTCCGTGAGCTTCTGGACAAGAAAAGCGCCGTCTACAGTGACCGTCCGACCTCATACATTATACAGAAGCTCGTCACAAGAGGAGATTACTTGCTCACCATGCCTTACGATTCGGAATGGCGAAAAATGCGGAAACTAATCCATCAGGAGTTTATGGAATCAATGTGCGAGAAAGAGCACATCGTGCTCCAAAATGCAGAGGCTGTCCAGATGATGCGCGACTTTGTGACCGAACCTGAGAACTATTTGCTCCACCCGAAGAGATTCAGCAACAGCGTCATCATGAGTATCCGTAAGTCAAATACATTCAGAGTTGGAAAACCACACTAACATAACCGCCGGCAAATATAGTGTACGGTCTGCGGACGCCAACTGTTCGTACACCTCACATGCATAGGCTCTATGATGCAATGGAGCACTTCTCGCACGTCATGGAAACAGGCGCGATGCCTCCGATTGATATCTATCCGTTCTTAAAGTTTGTGCCTCAGCGGCTTCTTGGGAACTGGGTTTCACGAGCTAATGAGACTCACCAAAAGATGCACCAACTGTACATTGATTTGCTCGCTGTGGTGAAGCAAAGAAGACAGAAGCAAGGCGGCAAAAGCTCTTTGATGGATCGCGTGCTTGATAAGGAAGAGAAACTTAATCTCAGCAATCATCAAATCTTGCTTTTGGGCGGTGTTGCGCTGGACGGTGGATCCGATACATCTGCAACTGCTCTCCTCAACTTTATCAAAGCTATGACCTGTTATCCCGATGTCCAGAAAGAGGCACGCAAAGAGATTGACGGATTGATGGATGATAGTCGCTCTCCCCTTTGGTCCGACTATAAAAGCCTACCCTATGTCGGTGCAGTCGTCAAGGAAACCATGAGATGGCGGCCAGTTGGTGGACTCATACCTCATGCGACATCACACGGTCAGTTCTTCAGTCCCTGAATCGTTGCTTCTCATTCCCACAGAACTATTCCTAACCACTTCTACCGACGCGCATAGATGACTGGGTCGATGGCAAATTTGTGCCAAAAGGCAGTATTGTCCTTCTGAACGCATGGGGCTTGCACCAGGACGAGACGAAGTTTCCTGAACCAGACAAGTTTAGTCCCGCAAGATATACCGGACGTACACTCCTTGCTCCAGAATACGCCGCATCGCCCGATTACAACTCCCGTGATCACTACATATATGGTGAGTGCCTCTATTCCTTCTATTTAGGCTGCACTTCCTGTCTGTTTCCCTCGGAACTTTTATTGATACACTTAAGGCGCTGGTCGGAGACTCTGTCCAGGCATCCATCTTGCCGAGCGCAATCTCTTCCTTGGCATGGCAAAGCTGTTGTGGGCTTTCTCATTTGAGAAGCAGATTGACGAAGCCGGTCGAGTCATGGAGCCAGACACCAATTACGCTACGGGATGGAGTGAAGGCTTGATCACTTGCACCAAGGACTTTCCTTGCAAAGTAGTTCCCCGGTCCGCTGAGAGGGTCCAAACCATCATGAGAGAGTTTGCTCAGGCAGAAGCTGAAGTTTTCTCAAAGTACGACTAAATCAATCATATCTGCTGAGTCCGAGAGGCACTAAGCCTGGGACAATCTGTTTTACTCAATCTACGTATTTCAAACCCTGCACGTCCCCCGTTTTGTTTTAACAACGATTTTGACCTCGACCAAAGGACTTCAAACGAGGCTCAATTCTATTTCCACGCAAGGCGAATTTCAGCCAGATAATGAGGTGGAAATTAAGTCCGGCGTCCAACGCATTAGGCCTCCGACCCTGTCAGCGGGATCTGTAAGCGCAAAAGCATCATAGTCTAGCTTTGCCAAAAGAAGAAAATTGCCGATTTTATCGTCTCCACCAATCCTTCAGCCGGCCAATCCCTTTGTTGACTGCTTGCAGGGGCAACAGGCCGTTGAATCGTTAATAGACATCGAGGCTGCATTCTACATACCTGGAATGGTTATATTAATTTGCTGGGTTTCTTTGAAGCCGGAAACCTCAACACTGAAAATCCCAAGTGAACACCATGGCGTCTTTGAAGACCCTGCCTCTGATCATCGACAACAAGGCTGTCCTGCCAGCAGGCTCTGCAGTCGTGACCAACGCCTCCAGCAATCTCAAGACTGACTATATCAAATACGTCAGTGCAACTCCAGAAGACGCCGTGGCTGCGGTGGAATCTGCTCAGACTGCCTTCCGCTCGTGGTCAGCAAGCCTTCCGCGCACGCGCAGGACTATCTTGCAAAAGACGGCGACATTGATTCGCGAAAACGAGGCCGAATTGATAAAGTTGCAAGTCGAGGAGACTAACTGCCCTGAGGCCTGGGCGGCTTTCAATATCAATATCGCAGCTTTGCATTTAGAGGAGATGGCCGGCAGGATCACCACCGCCCTTACGGGAGATATACCCGTGGTTCAGGTATGACTACCGTTCGATGATGCCTACACTGTTACTGAGTGCAGTCACAGACTCCAGGCCAAATGGGATTTGTGTATAAACGCCCACTCGGCGTCGTTTTGACCCTTCCGCCGTAAATACATGCCTACACCTCGCCGTGGCCATTACCGTTTAGCTAACTCCGTCTGCGAAGATGTAATGCAGCAGTTTTCCTTGCGACACGAGCAATCGACACTCCCCTCGCTGTGGGCTGCACGGTTGTGCTCAAAGCATCTGAACAATCACCGAATACGCATCACTTTCTCACAGAGTTATTCCATCGTGCCGGCCTTCCACCCGGTGTGTTGAACGTCATCCAAACTCGCCGAGAAGACGCTGCAGCTTGTCACAGAGACACTGATCTCTCATCGATATATCCGCAAGATTGAATTCATTGGATCTGCCAGCGTTGGATCCCGCATTGGGGCTCTTGCCGGCAAGTACTTGAAACCCACGCTCATGGAGTTGGGAGGTAAAGCCGCTGCTTTGGTGCTTGAAGACGCCGATCTGGAGCTGGCTGCCCAAGGCTGCGTGCACGGGGCATACATGCACAACGGGCAAACCTGTTTCTCGACCGAGCGGATTATCGTGAACAAAGCAGTCGTGGAGAAATTCATCCCAATACTGTGTAAGGCAGCATCAGAATTCCCCGTACAGGAAGCCATTTCTCTCGCAGGGTCCAACAATACACTTCGGATGTTGCAGGAGGCTGTCTCCAAAGGAGCCAAGGTCCTCTACGGCGAAGTCAAGCTCCTCGCACCCACGAAATTGCAACCTGTCGTACTATCCGGGTTGACGCCAGACATGGAGATCTATGACAATGAATCCTTTGGCCCGGTCCTTGCCGTGTACACTGTGGACAATGATGCGGAGGCAATCGAACTGGCCAACAGCACCAAGTACGGTCTTAGCGCTGGGGTCTACAGCAGAGACATTTCCCGCGCAATGAAAGTCGCGAGCCGCATAGAGGTCGGGCAGACACACATCAACTTCCCCATGGGTACGGGGCTGGACGAGGCGACTCTGTCGATTGGACTGACGAAGGCGAGCGGGTGGGCGAAACAGAACGGCGGGTACGGGTTAGACGAGTTCTTGGAGCTGAGAACCATAACCGTGACTGACCCCGTTGAATTTGCTGCCGGCATGGCCCGAAAGGCGCAGTAGTCGATTCAGAGAATTTTGATAGTCGTGTTGAATTGACACAAGATTGATATTATCAAGCCAGGAATGCTGGTTGATTCGACAACCACAATTCCATGAACTCAAGATACATTCCGAGTGCATACATGTTTCCTACCATTCACCCCCGTGTCGAGTCGGCTCCATTAACCAGAATTTGATCACTGCTGCCCAGACACCCGTGCTAAGTTGTCTTCAAGGGTGTACGGTAACACCAACTCTCCGCACGCAACCACTCGAGCACGGTCAATCGGTGCCCTAAAGACGATCTCGGGTTGCCACAAAATCTCCGCCTGGATGATGCAAGCGGGTCATAAGGGTCCCGGACAAAACATCCAAAGGTCTACACTCCGCCAACATACAACATTCCATTGTGGGGCATGTCAGCGCGGTCGACCAAATTGCTGTGTGAAGTCAGCGTCGATCGGTTTCTCTGGTAAGGGAGGTCAATCGGGACAAGACCATGAGTAGCCAACATTGACAAAAAAAAAATGCCAGCCTCAACGACGGCAGGCCTCGCACAAAGCATTGTCGTTCCTCGAAACAATGTACTCAAATTGCCTCGAAAGTCAGTCTAGAAGAAGGTGGTAAGTACAACTCCTAATACTGCAAATGATCCAACCCAGCGAGCACTAAATAAATGTCCCGTCGTTTAGCACTTGTTGAACCACTTGCCGTGGCGTGGCACGCGATCAAGAACATCCCCTTGCAAAGGGGCGACGAAACACTCGTGACAGGGAGCTGGCCCTGTCGGGCTTGCAGTCATTCAAGTCCTCAAGGCTTGGGGCGCCGGCAGGATCGTACCCAGTAGTGTGCTCGTGTTAAGGCAAATGTAATGGCGGAGGCATCGTCGAAGTGCACTCAAAACCAGTTCGAATGACTTCAAACTGATCGCGGCGTGGCGCTGAACTTGCCGTCCCCGAATCTATGGAGAGTCGGGACCGGGGAAAGGGGCGGTTTGGGAGGGGGGAAGTATACTAGTATTATGTGGGGATGGCAATGTTCCTAAAAGTCGCCTAGCGTTAATCCCTCCTCTGCCTGCTTCTAGAATTTCTCAGTCTCCATCTCACACTCCGACGGTGCCATTTGCGACCGTAAAGTCCGGCGGTTGGGGTTCCACGGGACTGGCCAATCATTCGCGTGCGGTGAGCTGGCCTGCCATATCCGACTGCTTCGTTGGCGAAGACATGTTTTCGGTAGCATGTCCATCTCTCATCGATTGTGTGTCGAATCCTTGGCGTGGTTGTTGGAGAAGCGCAACATCATGAGCAAGAGCAAGAATAGACACGCATCATCGTTGTCATTCCACCATCCTACCGAGAGGTATCTTGATATTTTCTTGCAACCGACAGATCATTGAATTTTCATCACACCTCCAACGGAGGGGCGCGTCATGGAGAGGTTCTCACGTCTCCCCAGCGCTACCTTCTTCGATCAAGGAGAGATGGCGGTGTTCATACATATATCTTGATGTGCCAATGTTCAGCATATTCCGGTGACAGCTTGAAATTGATTCGACCGTCGCGACAAAGAACATAACACGGAGGAAAGCTGTAGGAGCTACACGAGTGAAGTGGTCGCACGATTACAGGTCTTGGACGGCACTCGCTGCGCATGAGCGAAGACGATCCGCTGTATTGGCAAAATGCTAAAAGGTAGATGGCTGGCCACAGATTGTCGTTGAAACTCCCTGAGAAGGCTATCAAAAAAAAATCCCGTCGAAACCCCCCGAGCTTCAAGCCAGGCTAATAATCATAGAACACCAGCGTCCTCACCTCGATGGTCTCTCTGGGCGGATCATCCTCATGCGCTGGATCGACAAACGCAGTGTGCGGAATCCTCCTTGCGCGCCCGTCGTTGACAGAATCGAAGCACTTGATGAGCAGCGGCTCATCGGGCCGTTGCCCGTACTTGAAGTACCACTGGTGGTTCGGGTTAGGCCTGACCGCGTAAGTCTCGCCCTCGCGATCCGGGTAGATCAACTTGGCCGGGACGAGGTCACTGTCGGGCACGGAATGGGCGTCGGCGAGGGTGAGGGGGTCTCTGAGAATCGTCTTTATCGGTCGCCAGACCTGCGGATTGGGAAAGGGTGAGTCAATCAATCGCGTTCGATTGGGGGAAAGGAAGAGGGAGATGTGGTCACTAGAGGGACTTACATTGATGATCTGGTAGCGCTTCTTCAGGAGCGCGTCGGCTTCCTCGGGGAGGTGGTACTTGACACGATTCTCTGAGGTACCATAAGACTGGTCGATGTGGACACGGCGTGCAGGACCGCGAAGTTGGCCTGCGATGTCACGCACGTCTGAGGTTGCGCGGCGAATTGTGTGGTCGAAGATGAAAATGCGAGATGCTCCAGTGCTGTGGAAGACATAAACAATATATTAGTGCACGCTTTCTTTGCTTGTCGAACGGCGAACGGGAATGAGTTCCTACGTATCCTTCAGAAGCTGCTCAACTTCCGGGTAGTAATCCGCCTTGATCTTCTCGTCGTCGAGGAAATCCTTCTCCTTGCTCTCATGTTTCACATACTGGAAACCATGACTGTCGACGGTGTATTTATCCTCGTCTCCGGAAATGTCATGGATGATGACCTTCTGGGCGACGTGAGGGCGTTGATAAGTGGCGGGCTTTCTGATGACTCTAGTCTTAGACTCAAGATTTCACCTATATTCGACCGACGCGAGGAACTCACCCTACGTAAGATGGAGCCGGTGGGGTTCCGTCACCGGGATCCTTGTAGTAGTATAACTCTGCCGCAACATCGTGCTTCGCAGGCTTATTTTTCGAAGCAAGAGGTTCAACGACCTGTCCGAGGACGTTACCTGGCGCAAGTTGAACCGCAACTGTAGCCATAACTAATCGTGCACCAAGACTCACACTTTGTCGACCAAAAAGAGGGCTCCCGGGAAACGATTTGGATTTCCAGGCTCTCAGCGAATCTCCAAGATACAAGATGCGATATATCCCCTCGTACCCCTCGGCAATGCCACCTCAGCTCAATGCATCGATTTGTAATACGATCATCTTTCGAGCACGCAATACATGCAAAATAGCACGTCGTCAATGCCTCGCATTTCGTCTTTGACATAGCTGCCACTGACACGCGCAGGGTGTTGGCCACGTCAGAATGGATAGCGGCGGTGTACTTCCCAGTAATGATACGTATATTGCTCGCATTGCCAAACTGGGGCAAAACCGGGTATGGTTTTGCGATAGCGGGCATCCAACACCCTATCGATCTGCACGTCCTGGGTGGCCTACCTACACAGTTAGCACAGTTTAACTCGAGGAAAAGGAGTAGATATTTGGAGAAATCGGATTGATAGTGGAGCAAGCACCGAGAATCAAGCTGAATTGATGTCTTCTAAGTTCAAAGCGATGACCTAAACCACACCATTGAGTGTGGATGTGAACTTCAACATAGCCACCTTTGTCTCTCGCGGATCTAGTAACTCGGCTACCTCAGTTTAAAAGCTGTTCACACTCACTATCGTAGTTACAGGCATCCCCTTGTACTGAAGAAGTATTAGAAGTGCGAACTCATATATTCCCAACACCCATTCAGCGAGCGTGGTGCTATCTGGGCTAATTTAAGGGGCCTTTGCCTAGAAATTCTCGTTGAAAGGTCTCAAATCAATTTCCTGCGTGAAAGCCGATTTGTGTTGCGTATGCAGATTCCAGTAGCTTTCAGCAATCTTGCAAAAAAAGTTAACATCCGACCCGCTAAGCGGATGACCAGGATCACTTACAGCATAGGGGCTTAACTTGCCGTCTGGAGTCGCATCATTGCGAGCAGCATGCTCTGCATCAGGGACGTCAATGCCGCCGTCGATGATGGCATGGGCGACGTGAACACCTGCCGGACCAAACTCTCTGGCAAGAGATTGTGTCAAGATACGCGCCGCAGATTTCCCTGCCGCGATAACAGACCATAGTTTGGAGCCTCGGATCGACGCAGTCGCTCCAGTGACTATCAACGTCGGCGGTAGAGGAGAGCTATCGACAGATTTGAGAAGTTGCGGCAACGCGCTTTGGGCAAAATTGAACAGACCGCGGCTAGAGCACGACGCTCCATTAGCGACACACGCAGTTCAAGTGAAGGGGCCGCGATGAGGGGAGACATACACATTGCCGTTTAAGCTTGTGTCCAAATCCTCGAGTTTCAGTTCTAGGAAGGGTTTGCGGCTTGGCCGCGAGTTAGGTCGGACGTTGTAGATCGCAGCGACAAGTTGCAAATTCCCAAACCCCTTTTCCTTCTTTATGGATTCGAATGCGGAAGCCAGGGAAGACTCGTCCGTCGCGTCGGCGGAGATCCCGATCGCCTTGCCGCCGGCATTATTGATCTGGGCGACAACATCATTATAGCTTTCTGACCGACGAGCAAGCAAGACAACGGGGTAGAATTCCGAGACTCGGAGGGCGACTGATCTCCCAGTTCCTGGGCCAACGCCAGCTACAACAGCGAAGAATTTGTCGGATACCATCCTGTGGTTGCACGTTTGCTATTATTTTTTCTCTCTTTTCTTGTTGAATAAAAGGAACCGAATGGTAGTGATCTAATCTAAAAATGCTGAATGAAAGGGTTAGTTTGGAGCAAGTATATGGGTGGCAATGGCTTCGGATTTGAAATCCACTCTGATGATTTCTCAACATGAATTGCGTGACGAGGGATGCGGATCGTGCAAGGCGAAGCATGATCTCGGTCATCAACGACACACCGGATGATTTTTGCTCCATTGCGGGCGGCCGTTTTATGATTAGTGCGCGAGCTGTCGGTGAGACAACACACCGGATCTTGTATTTCTGTCTATCTGGTCGGGCCACCAGTGTCGATCCGTGATCCCGGATTGGAGGCATCCGCCTGTGGCGGCATGCAGATGCAGACGCAGCAACTGTGAGCACGGTCTGGTAAACTGGGGCTGCATTCTGTACTTGAACTTTTGATGTTGCATTGTGCTGTGCTGTATGTGTGTCGCATGTGGTGTATCACGGATCAGCTCTGGCGTCAATTGTACAAACCCAATTCTAGTCGGCGAAATATCATGTGAAGCTTCGACCATCCTGCAAATAACTTCTCGACCAGAAGTTGCTCGTCGTCTCATAAACCCAGTCGTGTGTGATTGCATACCGCATCATTGTGGGGAGAGTCCATCATGGTGAAAGGAGATGTTCGTGCGCTGGGATCAGACCTGAGAACCCACCAAGAGATAGTGATGATGCTGCAAGTTCGTCAAAGAGGACAGTTCGCTGGAGAATAATAGGCGTCACCTTTGCAGCAGTCGGTGCGTTGATGTTTCTAAGTACGTCCTACCAGCAGAAGTAACAAGATACGGCGCAGAAAACAGATGCCACAGTGGAGTTCTCAACTTTTCGTGATGGTCAAGTGCTGCACCTGCAACCACACCAGCGTTGTGACAACCTAATGAGCTTCAGCAGTTTACCGAGCCTTGCACTTTTCATAAATTCGTATTCGGCCCGAAGAGTAGTCTGAAATTTGTTCCTCCTTCTTAAACATGACGGCAATGGTTCTGTTCTTTGACAACCCAAGGGGGTCCCTCTGTCAGAGACATGGCAACGAAGCAGCCGGCTTCCGACGAAGAAGGATTATGTGACGGTCCAACTGACCCAAAGAGCCATGTATCTGAGCGCATTTGTAGACTCGGTTTCTCAGGAATCACCTCCTTCCTGGAAGATTAATGACTCGTTCCGGAGCGAAGCGGCGAAATGAGAGTGGACGTCTTCATAGAGGCATTGTTGTCAAGTCGACGGTCCTCGTTTGAGCAGGTCGAGGTGCATCATCGATGAATACTAGAAGGAGAGCGTGAGCAGGAGGCATTCGATGATTGGGTCGTATTTTGTAACAGCGGAGACTTCGAGGAAATCTATTCCCCCCCCAACCGACCGCAAGGTTATTCGGGATGCCAAAGCCCCGAACGAGAACGAATTGCTTGTGACCGCATGTTTTGTGCGCATCATCCATTGAAACGGACTCTGTGCAGCACACTCAAGTCACCTGCACATTGGTCAGATTCTTTCCGTAGCAGTCGCCGCAGTCCGGAGTGGTAATGGCAATGGATAATTTGAAACGGTACTCCGTACTGACCTGCCCGTCATAAAAGGTGGTAAATATCTTGTCCTGCTGCTAACATGATGAAAATAACTCGCTTTAATGAAGCCCTGAGGGCGGTTTCAGCCACCGTGAGCAAGACATCCAAATCTCACACGTCACTTCTCACAGTTGGTTCATTCCACCGTCGGCAGCATCGTGAGATATCACTGAAGAGGAAATGGGTTAGATCAGGAGAGTGTGGCTGATACTCGCCTCAAATCAGGAAAGGGGTGCAGTGAAAACTTGGAAGAGGCGCGATATCAGCGCTCTTGGTCTGTAGCAACAGTGCTAGGACCTCGAAGATCTGAGCTCGAGATGGCCGTAGGAGTAATCGTGTTGAACCATCTGCCATCGGGAAGAACGATTGTGACAAGAACAGTTACTGCTTTGGGGACGAATTTGACTTCTTGAAAGCTGAATCTCTTCGGTAGTACTCGATGCTTATAATAAAGATTCAGAGCCTACCTCGTCCACATTGAGGTTGGATCCGAGCGAAAGAAACGGTCCTCCTTAGGTAGAACGTTAGCGTGCTTGCTGCCACAGATGGAGCGGCATGCCATCCAAAGGTCGCCGGATCAGGCAAGACATGTAGCCCGTGGACAGAGTACCTTCCCCTATTTAGATGGTCCCCCTGACCCATTCTGCCCATTTCGTCGATCGCGGTTACAACCCTGATTATACTGTAACGGTATAGGCTAATCAAAGAAGCTGCCTTCCGCTATAGTCTCCACATTCTTTGTGCTTAGTTTGGGTTATACTCCAGACTTGGGTCATGTTATTATCAAGTACAACACGTTCCAAATCAAGCCGTTGGGCTCCTCCTGTGGATTCACGCCTTTAAGGACCAAGTCGCGACGCCTCGCTCGTTCAGCCAGCCCACCATCATCTAATCGGGAAACATAATCTAGGCATGCGGGATTGAACAAGAAGTATACGAGTCGTGGCGTGCACGTGGTTTCAGAGCCAGCGTCATGATCCCGTGCTGGATGGGCAATCTGAAATGGATATTAAAGGTCTTGAAATCCCATATTGAAAGAACAGGGAAAGCTCCTCCTGCCTGATTGTCCAACTCAACAGCAGATCCACTCTGTTACAGTCACTCTTTTACATCACAGGCACAATGGCAATTTGGGAATTCTCCCAGTCCGTTCTTTTCTTCACCCTTCTTCCCATCCTGTCCTCCGTGTCCTTGACAAATGCTAGCGTTGTTCCAACCAACCAACTCGGCGGATGGCAGTCGAATGTCTGTTCAAGCCGCATCTATCAAGGCTGGACAGGCCTTTCTTCGTTTTCCCCGGCCCAAGACTTTTGTTCCTCTCAATATCCCGTCTCGTGTACCAGTGCCCATCAGGGCCACGGCCCTCACCGCAGAACTTTCCCAACCCCACCGCCAGCCGAGCCGTCTGTACCTTCCGATGATCCCAACAACCGGCTTTGGTCGTCCATCAAGCGAGGGCCGCCAAATGTGATGTCAACTTGGTGCTCTTGCATCCAGACTCCCACTCCCTGCAAAACAACGAAGACCACACCTGCTCATACCGACACCACCACCTCTCCTGTAATTACAACAACGACTACGCCCACTTCCACTACTACAACCATAACTACCACTACCACCACCACTACTACTACCACTACTACTACCACTACTACTACCACCACCACTACTACTACAACAACCACAACCAGTGCTGCCCCCGCGCCTACTTGCGGATCTCCGGGAACTTGTGGGACCTTTACGAACTGCGGAGGTAGCGACACATGTTTCTGCTTTGGAGACATCGATGGCATCAACGCGTATTGCGTGGAGGATGAGGCGTGCTCCACTGCTGCCGCATGTTCCACAGACGCAGATTGCCCTGGCGAAGTCTGCGTGGCAGCCGAAAACTGCTGTGGGTTCGCCTACTGCGCGCCTGCATGCTCGTCAGGGGTATCGAAGAGGTCCGGAATGGCTTACGGGAACGAGACGGAGGCGTTAGCTGCACACCAGGATATCCGGCGCGATTCAATTCTGTTCGGGTCAGGATTCCATGATATATAATAGGCCATGTTTGAACCAGACACATAACGTTGATCCGCACCTAGTCTTCTCCCTTGGATTTAGCCAATATCTCCCCTAATTTCCTTCTCACTGGGCGCCTCGTTCAGGCCTGTTCGTAGATTCGGTCCGGTATGGCATAGATCCAGCTTCGTAGCAGACTGGAGGGAAAGAAGAAAATAAAAGGGTGGAATATATCTGACTTTCTTCCCTGGTACAATACATATATAGTTTTGTCTGAGCCAGCCAAAGAAATAAATCTCAGCCAGGGTTGCTGGCAGGACTATCTATTCAAGGCCCCTTAGGTAGGCACTACTATGTAATGAAATGAAAGCAGGACCCGGCGTCATAATCCACGAATAAAAGCGAGAGTGATTGGTGCTGAAGTAGCATGGCACTCCTATGGGACGATGCCTTGGGGAGATGAAGAAAAGGTGATCGGCGAAGAAAGCGTCTAGCAGTTTCCATCGATGGAGTAAGACGGGATTCCGACTTCTGTCTCCTGGAGACATTGCCCGACGCTGAGAAGTGTAGCGCCGCTGCTGCAGTTATCGTCCGTGTAAACCGTGACTGTGGTATCTTGTTAGCATTACTGCCGATTGAGACATCATGTCCCGGAGAATAGCTGCAAGGTGGTATATGAGGCCTCACCTTGACATCCGAATGGCTGGCTGAGAAGAGCGATGGCCTTGGTGCCGGGAATCGACTTGACACAGGTGGCGCCGCCTGTGCCTTGGACCTGGCCGATGAAGCCGTCGTTGCAGGCGTGGGAAAAGAAGTTGGCTTGAAACCCGGCCAGGACGTGTGGTTTGGTGATATCCGTGACCAAGAATTGTTGGCCCTCAGTCTCGCCGACATGCTCCGCTGCTGTCACTGTCCCGTAGCTGTGGGCAGTTGGAATGTGGGCAGCGTATGCCGCTGTCACGGCGACGGCGAAGACAAGGACGGAAGATTTGGCGAACATCTTGGATTGAGTATGGGAGATGTTGGGACCGCAAACCAAATGGCTGTGGGGATCAGACTCAGAAGGTAGACGTGGGATACAGAGTTAGTGATGAGAGAGACATAGTCGACGGTTTTATAATCGGGATGTTGCTCAAGGTCTCGGAGATACAGTTCCATTCCATTCTTTCAGCTTGGAATCCTCGTTCCCATACACGAACATCAGACGCCCCGTGATGGATGGGCCTTAAAGGCCACCAGCATGTTGCATTATAGACATGCTCGAGCATCAAATTAACATCCTGCTCCTTTGGGGTGCGGTGTGATAGATCTGAGATTGTGCTGCAAAAGGTGCTTGTATGAGTCGTGACCGGGAAGCTGTCATTCGAAGCTAGCCAGTTTTCTCACAGATACAGCTTCCCGTGACACCGAGTGTGAGGTTTCTCGTGATGCTGTCGTCAGCAGAATGAGTGATGAAGATACACGACTTTTCAGCTGTGTTGAAGTTATGGAATGAGACTGGGCCGTAGGCGGTCAGCAACACTGGAGAGGTATGAATATATACGACTCTTCAGCTGACTCTATGTTCTGTATACTTACAAGACAAAACATCCCATCCTCTCTCATCCTATCCTGTCTGACCTGCATTTACCTAGGACAGGGTTAGTCGCTATTCAGCTGTTACTCCGTCGGTGAAAGCGGTGAGATGGGCAGGCCCCCCAAGCCTTGGCGGCGTGAGTTTATATCAACCCTAGTCGAGGTTGTCAAATCTGATCAGAGACTGCAGCTCAACCATTATCATCTGTCAGCGACTGGGAAAGAGTACCTGACACACTAAAAGGGGAAGAATCACCGTGCTTTCGTACAAAACCTGTAATATAATACGGGACCAAACCTGACTTCCCTTTCGAAACTTCTTCATGCCGCCGTTGGGGTAGATTCTTGCACAGCTGATGCCAGGGACTGGGTTGCAGCCAACGACGCGATGGCTTGCCCGTGCGGAATGGGACATGCTCGTTCAATAAGGGGCTTCCGGGGAGTGGTACGGGCTTGGAAACCGGCTGCCTGATGACTCGGTCCGTTTCATGCGATGGGACTTCGAGAAGGAGACCTGACATTTAGGTTCGTTGTTCCTTTGCCGCTGCCTGAAATTAGAGCCCGTGCTCGATGCTGACTGCATCTACAGTACACACCGCCTATCTCAGCTGTGTTGTATGTCGAAGCACGCAGGAGACAAGACCTTGGAATTCCGGAGAGCTATGTGATGTCAAGTTACGAGGCCGGGGGAACATAACTTAAAGTTGATCCTCAGAATAAGCTTTACATCGCGCACGAAAGAGCATAAGATTGACCCGCAATGAGTCTATTGAGCGGACTTGCTTGTGCCATAAGAGTCTTTCAGAGCCGTTTCAGCGTTTGAGCCTCGTTCGTTTGCTTAAGTTGGCAAGATAAGTGGTGCCTGAAACGGAGCGGTGGATATGGTTAGGCCGACACCATGCCGAATGCTGAAAAGGCCCCTCCAACGTGGAAGTTTTTACGTGACACAACACGAAGCCGCAAACTAATCAGCTACCACGCAATTGTTCACTGATCCAACAGGTGCTAAGGAAAGTACAGTGTGAATACGGGTTAGTTCAGGGAGTGGAATGGCAAGATTCATCTCTTCTAACATGTTGCCGTTGGCACCGACAACTCGAAGACGCCGTGGTTCAAGCGCCGGCTAACCAGCCCAACTAACCATGAGAGATCGCGAATCTCCATTGAAATTGTTCTCTGGGCCCAGCCATCCTTAGCAGGACGCAGAGAGCTTCATGGGCACCGTCCCGAACATATTCCAACGAGAGCATCAGATTCATTGTATTGCGTTCGTTCAGGCGATTTCAGTTGGGTTGGAGCTCATCGAGCAGTCATGTCGCCTTGGCCGCAAGGCTGGTTGCTTTGTCTCCATTCCCCAAAGCTCAATGGAAGTTCGTTGCAGAAGCAATGGCTCGACTGTATTCCTGCCGATAACGGTATTTGCTTTCGCTTCTTAAGGGCCTTGGAGCCCAGCTTTGGCAAAAAGACGGCAGAGGGCTCGAGTGTACTTGCATTCCTCAGGATTTAGGCATAGTATCGCAGAAGGCTACTTAACAGCTTAATGTGCAGTGCAGAAATCCGCCGGTGATTCAGACTTCCCTCCAAGCTTTGACGAAACTTAGAAAATGACTTTCCAACATTACACGTTATTGGTATACAAGCTGTCATTTTCGACCTCTTTCAGCCACAAACCCCAAGGCCTGTCAGAAGTCGCCCCAATGGAGACTTCACAGTCCTGCGCTTGTTGAGCGGTCAGGGGCTCAAATGCACCGGTCCCTCCGTTGCCAGTCCCGCCCGTCCATGCTGTGGCCTCATCCCCAGATAATCCGCCAAATGCACCCCGCAGCAGTGTTGCTGTTGTCTGAGCTTTTGCGTTCGACTGGGTGAAGATGGCCTGAAAAACTGCAGTCTGGATGTCAATAGCGGCGGTGGTGAAGCCATGTCGCCGCATCAGCACGACATTGTAATCAGGAAGCAAGACTGGCGGGTTGGCGGACGCATTGGCCGTGGTCAGGAACGTCTTGGCCAGATCTTCTCCAAGTTTCGGGGTGCGGATCAACAAGTCATGCGGTTCGGTGGCGTTGTAGGAGTTCACGACATCATACAGCGGGACCGGGTCCGGGCCAAGAAAGCCGGCCATGTGGTACACCGCTCTCAACGGAACTCCAGCAATTGCGTAGGGAAGGACATCTTCGCTGTGACTGTGAATCACACAGGCGATGTCAGGGTAACGCTTGTACATCTCTCCGTGTATGTACCGTTCAATATAGCCCTTGGGAGCATCGGAATCAACAGCTATTGAGTCGTTCACTCGATATTGGACCAAATCGCTTGCATTGCTGACAAGTGCAGGAGCCATGTTGGCAGACATGAGATAAGTCATTGCGTCGACCGGGTGCCGTGCTGAAATGTGTCCATAGGCGTCAAGCACTGACGTGAAATGCAAGATGTGGTTCGCAGAGATGAGATTACGCTGAATCTGGTCGTCCACGTTGTCATTCATTCATTCATCCGTCATGTCGGGGGAAAGCGTCCCACCATCATGGCAATTGCTGTGAAATGGTCACTTACTTGTGTAAGGTTTACCATCTTGAACTCCTATTTGGGCCGTGAAAGACGAGAATATCAGAAGTTTTGGAGGTCTTGTTGGTATGCAGTGTTGGAAATGATGGAGGGAGCAGAAAGCTCTGGAATCGAAGCTGGCACACGCTAGAAGAGAATGACAAAAGTGTAGCACCATACGGGGTTCTTTATTCGTGCCCGCACTTTTTTACATTCCTCCATTTGGAAACACAGACAAACTTGGAATCAATATGCTGATCCTAAGGGCTTCATTGCTTGGCGATGCAACTCGGGTGTCTAGCTCGGTAAATCTTCTAGGTCGGGCGTGGCGCCTGGGCGACAAGCACTGACAAAGAGCTTGCCCATTCGTCAAGATTCAAACAGGCCATACTCTCCGGACTCAGCAGATGGCAGCGAACCTGAGACCTTTGCAGTTCGAGAGTCGAATATCCTCCACGTTATATTTGAGTCGCAGTTGGCGCATATCGTGGTCTCCTCTCTTGGATGTGAGAGAGTACCCAACATGGCCCATCAGCCCATCAGCAGCATTCTGAAGGTCCACTCAAGGATGGCGCTCGACAATTGAGGTAGAATCCATGAGGATAGCCAAGTTGGAGCGTTTGAGCTTTGCAGAAGTCGGCGTTGAGATGATAGCACCGGCCAGTCATACGAGGTATGACGTCCGTGGGAGAAGTTGGTCAGGGGGCATTTCGACAGAATCGCTTCCCAAGTCAGCCGGAAGGTGGAATGGTCGGGACCAGGTAGTCGCAAAGAAGGTCAGCCATTCTCATGAAACCTTGGTGTCGTCAATATCCATAACTCCCGGCGCTTGTACCATCGTTTCTTTTTCAAATACAGCCTTAAGTCTTTTCTCAAATACAGCCCTAAGTCCGATCCTGAACTCGGACATGCGCACACCCAGAATCTTCAGGATCGCGGTTTGTCTTGAGTCGAGCGTGTCCCCTTCCCTGCAGACAAGATAACCTTCTTCTTCATCCATTGACCCTTCCGGATGTTCTTCCAACATCACTCTGCCCTTGACCAGACGTGTTGGAATCCCGAGTTTTCGAAGAGTGGGTTCAATCTGGACAGGCAGCGGATCATCCTCGCCGCCCTCAATGCCATACTGAGTGTGAATTTCTCCCGGTGGTATTCTGACGTCTCGGATTGCAGTGCTGCCGCTCCGAGCGAAGTCCTGATTCAACCAGTCTGCGAAATATTCTTCGATTTTTGGAATTTCCTGGTTTGTGAAGAGAAGGCCGACTTCGCCTTTGACATACGGTACCAATGCACTAACCCCCGGTACGCACTCCGTTTCCTCCGTCTGCCCCAGTGCCACCATCAAGACTTTGTTCTTTCCCATCATTATCCTGGAGTCACTAAAATCTGCTCTGACCTGTTTGAGGAAATTGTTGCGAGTGTTTTGGACGTCAAACACCCAGATGTAAGAGTACTTTTCTGCCGCATCTCGAACATTTGCGGCGAGTCGGCGGATGAGCTCCTTCCTATTTTTGCGCACTTTTGAGGTCGGGACGACACGGTTTCGTTTCGACGGTGGCATGGCGAGATATGGGGGTGACTGACAGGCAAAAGGGTTTTGAGGCAAGAAGATGTTCAGGGTGTGGTCGAATGCCGTCTGCGTTTGGGCTGCGCCATAAAAAAAAAAGAGAATTTCCAAAATTATTGCCAAGAGCGACACCCAGCTCAACCCAATTTGGGACTAGAGTCATGCCGCCTTGTGCTCAACCCAGCTTGCCCCAACTCGGGTGAGAGGGGTGGGTACCTAGGACGAGAGGTGGTCAAGGATAATTGTCCTAGAACGAGAGGTGGTTGAGGATGATTGTCGTAGTAGTACAGAGTTCCTAGGACAAAGTGGCCGGGACAAAGTGACTGCCTCGGAGAGCGCCTATAGAACGCTACGCGTCATAGGGCAAATAGCCCGGGAGATTTTGAATCTAGGACCCCCTATTAGCGGTGGAGGGAGTGCCTAGAGAAAGTCCCTGGGCATGAATCTGTCCTAGGCGCATTGTCCTGTGGACACAGTCCGCCTCAGTGCGCTCGCTATCACACCTTGAGTCTTAACCTCAGGCTTCCAGGTCTCTAAACCTCATCCAATCATTTATTTGGATATATATAATGTAGCACTCTTGTGGCGGCCCTCTGCCAATGAACAAAGCCTTGAACACTGTGGCGGAGAGGTGGCCGTACAATGGTACAGGCCGTGGGACTAGTATACCAGCTGTCAAGATTCGGGGACGAGTATTGTAGAATGCTATTATCGCAAATAAATTCTGACTCCTTTAAGAAACCAGTGCTAGAAAAATGGCCAAAAACGCGCCGTCCTCTTATTCAATTTTCGAAGCCGCATGCTGTGTCATTTGTAGTATCTTGCTTCAAGCGCTCTTGCTCTGTATCTGACCCTGACTGCAGCTTGTCCGTACCTCTGAATGTGCACGCTCGGAAGCCTCAGCAGATGCATATAGTTTTCACTACACTCGTGACCATGTTGGCATCGGATGGTGGTGTCGATTCCCAGGAGACCAGATCGACGAACTCATCCACAGCAATTATGACTCGTGCAGCAAATGCGCATGTTGGCACTCCCTTGTCATCATGTTCGGTCTTGTCTGTGTTTTCTTCCCTTCTGAGAACGATGGCGACGCCAGGAAGTATCTCGCCAGTCGGCTGCTCACGGATCGCAATCATATCGCCCCAGACATTGTCCCTTGATCCATGGTCGTGACCGTCAGATGACTGCGGTTCCACATCCTCCAACACACGGAAACCTCGCTTCCCCTTGATGTCGAGCAGGCGGAGGGACCTATTCCTCGGCAAAACTAGTCTTTCATCGAATTCCAAGACTAGAAACTCCCCAACAAAGCCATTTTCCGTAATGCGTCCATAGTTGCGACCCAAATCGTTCAATCCTGTCCCATGCATGAGCGTCCTCGGCGCCCATCTGAACCCGCGAGTGGTCAGTCTCGGTGCACCTGAGAAGATCAAGCCACCTGGTACAGTCCCTAAGGCTTTCCAAAACGCTATCATTCTTGCTTCTCCTGAATACTGCATAATGATGCCAATATCGATGTGGAAAAGTGGAGCAATAGCCAACGTCTCATCATCGAGTCGGCTACTGGTCCGGTAGCACATCAGCCGCTGGATATGATTAATATGGGCGGGTTTTGTGGCATAAAGGTTACGGTTGAAGCCTGATAGCTCTGCGATCAGAGCGGCCGAAATAGGGCCTGTGAAGCCAGAGACGAAAATTTGTGAGAGCAAATGAGACATCGGCAAGAAAGCGTCACGCAAGCGGAAGACAAGGTTAGACGCTAGAATGCCTTCTTTAAGAGTCCAAAGACGGCGAAGCCAGACAGACGACAGGATACGGATGGCTATTTCTTCGGTAGCGCTCGAGCTGCTGGATTGACGAAGACCATAGTCAAGGACGAGTGTCGTAGGAGCTTTAGCGTAGGTTGCACTCATGAGTTGAATTGCAGTGTTGCGCATTATCGAGTCGTTAGGGACGCACAACCCATCAATCCAGAAGAGGGACGAGCCGGAAATTCTATGACAGAGATGTGCGAGTTGTACCACTTGACATCTCGGCAGGCCTTTCTCTGTCGTGCTCCCGAGTCCATCTGACCAAACATGAGAGATCACCACATACTCCATGTCTGGTTTATATCGTTTCACACTCAGCTCACCCCGTTCTCCGTCCATTATTATGGACTCTCCGTCCAACACTGGGAACGTCCCAGATTGCAAAATGTCGAATACATCTTTCAGAGGAGGGAGCACATGCTCGCATGAGCATCCTTGGTGCACATGCTGAGGCGAGTAGGTGGATACGTCGACATTATATGCTTTGCACTGTGTATTGCTGCAGTGAGTATGCCTCACGTGAGGCTGCTCGATTGGACGAAGAAGGGTCGCATACATTGCAGCTGAATGACCGTACCGATTTGTCATTATTCTCGAGCTCGACGGACACCACCCGCTCCGTCGCAGCCGGCCTTTTATTTCTCCCCCAGGATCTAAATCCATCTGATAATTGATCAAGCCAGCGTCCGGATATGCTTGAGGCACGGCTTTACCCAGTAGCTCCGTCAATAGAAGTGCATTGCGGATAGTCGCATTGAAAATATTAGACAGGGGATTGCTGTTGTAGGCTGGGATTCTAAGCCTCAGCTTGACTTCGAGATATAATGCCCAGTCGCGTGCACCAACCACCGAACGCCCGAAAGAGACCGAGAGACTCTTCTGCCTATCTTCTGGAAGATCGAGAAAGCCGAGGTGCCATTGCTGATAGAATGTGCGTAAATACTGGGTGTTAAGGACTCTGTGATGGCTTTTACCTGTTGTCTGTATGCCCTCGGATGAAGTCAGAAATGAAGAGCTTGAAAAGTGCTGCTGAAAGGCACTTTCAAGCACGCCAAAGAAAAGCCAGCCTTGTAACATCGCGAGAATGGAAACATAATCGGTGTTTTCCAAGAAGAGACCCTGGCGGAGCGCTCGCAGTCTTACAGCATTCCAGCCTCGCAGGAGGGGGTATTCCTCAAAAGACGCCAAAGGGAATCGTTGACTGCTATCGTGGTCAAATTCAAGCCATTGACTCTCAGGAATCGAAGGTCGCATTCTGTCAAGCTCTGTAGGACTGATAAGATGCTCCATATCGTAAACGCACAGAATCCTATGTCCTCATATGTTTCTGCGAGTTTGTAATTAGTTAATAGTGGTCAACAGTGGTGGAGCAGAAGTTTGCTACGATGAGACTTTGCTTGCCTTGCTTGCCACCAATGATAGTGTGGGGAGCGTGGCGCTATCCATCTGGCGCCATTCTTTTGACGGGTGCTTGACGGGTGACGGGACAGCCTAGAATCTTTCTCTGATTCGGCCCACCAAGGACGGCTTTGTTACCCATTGTGACTTGCTAGGCGGAGCGGGGTGAGAGATCACCAGGACGGCCGCGTCTCAGCGGACTTTTGGAGAAATGGCATTGAAAGGACTGGACAAATCCTCAATAGGTAGGTACGGTCGACCTTGCTGTTCGTATCAGGCTCACCGTTGCGTCAAGGTCTCTCCTTTCGGTTCTTCCTATCCTCTCATAGAATACGGGGGATGAGACCAACCAATCCACAGTACGGTAACACCCTTCTGGCAGCGACCTCAGCCCCATGAAAAGTAAAACAATAAGACTCAGCCTGGCAATGACATACACATACGCGCAAGCTCTCAGGAGCCAACTCCACGCAAACAAAGATCGCTGGGAATACTCCAGTTCTGGGCTTGTCATATACCAGTAGCTAATCCGTGTTACTCTCTCGACCTTCAACCTTCTCCCTGTCGTCTCCATAAACACTCGATAAAGGAGCAGTACATAACGCTGACAAGCCAGAAGAAAGGGATTGTCGTTGCAACCGCCAATGAACTCATTCGCCAGAGAAGCTGCTCTGTTAGTGTAGGGAAAGAGAAGTTCCATGCCGAACAATGGAGACCTCCGACGAAGAAGAACAAAAAGCTGACCAACACACCTCCTAGTGGACTTGGTGCGTAGGTGGCCCTCCCAATCGCCCTCCAACACTCTTTCGCCAGCCCGAACGATTGGTAATGGGCGGGCATGAACGGCACATATACGAAGGCGCTTATCTCCAATGACGTGATGGGCAAGTCCTGTGCTATATGGGTGGTACATTGTGTCGCAAGCCAAAGGGGCTGAAACGCCAGCAAGACTTTCACCAAGCTGTCGGCCTTGCCTTTGTCCCTCATTTCCGATTCGCTAACAAGGGTAGATAGGCTAATTGCGTCCAGTAATAGGTGCTCCTCGAGATCTAATGTGGTGAGATAGCCTTCTACCATCCGTTTTGAATAGTGGCCTTTGCTGACAGGAGTCTGCTTGATCTGCAATCCGCCCATCAACACGTAAAATGCCGTAACAATCCCCCTCTGCTCATAGCCAGGTCTTGTTTTGCCGGGTTCGTTTTCTTTCCGTTCAAAGCCTCACAGCATCTTGGCTGACCATCTGGCATCCAACCATTCCCTGACCGCAACCCCGAGGATCAACTCCGGCGCCAACGCCGCCAGTACCAATCCAATTGCTGGATCAATAACCTTATGCCACCACGGGGCTCCCGGTTGGGGGATGTTGGGGTGCACCACCGTCCAAGTGCAGATGAAGACGGTGAAGAGACAGGGCCAGAGGACATCGATGGTGCCTCGTTGGTTGGGCGAAGGAGTAAAGCCGATATGCTGGACTGAAGACGGAGAAGTCGCCATGTTGGAAGCACCAGGTCACTGATATATCCGGTGCCCCTCAATATTCTGATTAAATCAGGAACCAACCTAATCCACTGACAGACGAGCTGGGGAGGACAATATCTCGATCGAATCGCCTTTCTGTGAGATTTTTCATTGGCAAAACTCTGGCATTGGGTTGAATTGAGATACCATATATCCCAAAGAAGGGGAAGGGGCGCATTTACCCGTTCCTTCTTCCTGAAGCCGTAACCACGCACGCGCGGAGCAGAATACGAGAAGCCTCGCGTAGTCAAAAGGCACCCAGATTCAGCCTTGCCGACAATGACCCTTGTCTTTTCTCGCAGGTTTGCCCAATATGGGCCGTTACAATCACAAACCGGCACCATGTGACCAATTAAGATCCTATATTGTCGTATTGCATGTGGTGGCGAGTTTCAGGGGAGCCCTTTTCGACCCCTTCCAGTTGCATCGAAAGAGTCCGTGAGTACCGAGTACTGTACATAGAAGTCAACTTGGAATGGAGGCGTATCTCGATTTTAGTACGGTACTCCGCAGGCAAAAGAAACCTGTAATTGCTTCAACCTGCGATGGAGAAGCTATAGAGGAACCGAGAAGATCCCCATGGGACCTTACCAAGTAAGCATTAGGCAAATGCATTTTACATATCCGCCAATGACACCTGGTTCGAGGCCACCATCGGCAGCCAAACTTGTCCCCTTCTTTGGCACGCCCATAACCGTGGACGAGTTCAACATTACATTGACGTGGAATACTGCTGGGAAAAGCGCCGTTGTTCTGGTGCTTTGCGTCCACTGCCCTTCTGAGACGGGGAGGAATCCACTTTCAAACCCGCTGCATGGTTGGCAAGCACGGATTCTCTCCGCCCTTCGTCTAAATGCCGTCGCCAAATGTGTCCGTAGCTTAGAATACTTGACTCTTCCTGACCATTTACCCTTCTCTAAGAGCGCACAAAGGAAACGAGGGGGAACGGAAGGAGTAGATAGGGGGAGGGGGTCGGACAGGACGGTAGCGATACAGGTCTGCATCTTTGATCCCTTTTGATCTTGGCTTTATGCGTTGCTTGTTTCTGAAGCTTGTTCTTCTCTGTATATGCACCTCTCTTGTAGCCTCTGGCAGCAGCTCGAGCTGATGGCTCATTCGCCGTAGGGTACCATCGTTGGGCGGTCCCCTATGGATGCGCGAGTGTATGAGAGGAAGGGGCGTGTCAACTGTGAAGCTCGTTCGAGAACGAGGTTGCAAGATGGACAGCTTCAGCTAGGTGCGGGAAGGATGAATGTTTGTAAGAGAAAAGGCTCTTAACCTTTGTATACTGGGTAGGGAGGAAGGCCTCTTCTACGGATAGAGAGGATACTCGAAGGGATGGGAAAGAAAGTCGAATATTAGGGAAAGCGACCCGCTGGGAGAGTTGAAAACAGGGAACCTGTTCGCCCACTAATGCGGGACCCTGGTCTGGTGCAGACATAGAAGTCCTTGTCGATGGCTGACTGGGAGGTCAGCCGGCGAGCAGAGTCTAAAGCTGTGCAGGTTGTCGATTTACCTTCCCCTTTGTCGCCAAGAGGAAGGCAACTCGACTATTAGCTAAGCTTCTTTAGGCCAAATAGCTTAGTGCTTGAGTTCTGATACCCGGTAATGGAGTTTATGTTGACAATTATTGGAGCTCGAGCGTGGCACCCTGTAAATCAATGAGGGTGCCTTAAAGCGTCTCTTTGGTCTCAGGAGGAACTGGAAGATTAAAGTTAATCAAGAATCACAGCAGCAGCCGCCTGAGTCCCTTCTCTCAAACATTATACCTACCAGGGAAAGGCCATACTCATACTGAGGTTGTGAAGCGCAGAGTGTATTCGAGGAAGGACTTACAATAGAATTTAGGCTGCTAACGATCTACATATCGTCAGTTCAAGTACCCTGAAGGTCATTGTCAAATTCATATGCGATGGCGGTCATGGAGATGCAGACAGCTATCTGAAGTTCCGACCATCCTAACCAGTCTCCCTTCATTTACTCTTGTGCCTTGACGAAGTCGATGACGGCGACATTCGGACCCGGCCAATGCTTCCGCGCGCGTAGGAACCAAAGGCCGATGGCAAAGAAGAACACGAAGAGGAATATCGGCCCCGCATAGTTCATGTTCGCCGCGGTCACAGGGATCGTGCTTGGAATCGGCAAAAACACCATGATATACAGCGTATAAACGAGGGCGAAAGAGTTGATATAGACTCCGTATCGACCCAGATTCCATCCACCCAGCTCAAGGGGCTTACCACCATGCGAAGAGGTCCAACGAGCCAACAGCATGGCCGAGATCGCCGTGCCATAAGAAAAGTACAACGCTAAGGACGAAAGCGCTGTGATGGCTCCGAAAGCTGTGGTGGAGCCGATATTCAAAAGTGACAACAGCATGACAACGACAAGCGAGAGCCATATTGATCGGATCGGTACATGGTGGGTTGAGTCCACAAGTGCAAACCAGCGAGGTAAGCCCCCGTCCCGGGACCATGCCCAAGTCAGTCGCGATACTGAGGCAATAGACGCTATGTTGACGCAGAACGAAATAACAAATAGCCCACAGACCATCGCAGTGGTTGCTTTAACTGAGCCTGTGACCCGGAGGAGGATTGTGATAATGGGGAACCCAGAGCTGAGCACTTCGTCAATGGGACCCATAGCACTGAGGATGGCGATCACCATGGCATATGCCAGTACGCCATTCAAGGCAATGGACCAGAATGTTGCTCGCGGCACCGCCTGAGGAGCTTTCTTTGTTTCTTCGCTGAGATGGCAGGAATCATCAAATCCAGTGAAACTCCACGCACAAGTGAGCATGCCCAAATTCCAAGCAACATACGTATTGGACCAGCCCGACGAAATGGACTGTTCCAAGAAGATAAACTCGGCACTGTGGCGGCTGCCCATGACGACCAGGACGACAAGGAACAGGACGAAAAGACAGACGTGGAGTATTCCGGCCACAAGCTCAAGCCAGGGTACAATCGCGAACGTTTTACCGAAGGAGTTGATCAGGCCCTGGACAAACAAGATAGCGATCATGATGAGTGTGATGTGCCACGTCTTGGGGACGTAGCTCGGATGATTGAGCATTGCCAGCTGCTGCAGGATGATGGCGGTGATATTTGCAATGCCGGCGAGCAAAGAAACCCAGCCAAACCACGTCATCCAACCTTGCATCCAGGTGATGAATCTTTTCATATTTGACGGAGCCAGATTGTATGTCCAGTGGTATTGAGCGCCGGCGATAGGAATAGTCGATGCCATTTCAGCGATAGATGCAGCTTGTGCGATTGCCCCAAAGTAGACAATCAAGACGCTCCAGGCAAATGTCTGAGGGCCTCCGTTGTAGAGAGCGAAGAACATATTTCTGTCACTTGTCAGCTTTAATGCATTTCTCCAAGCGATATACACTCCTCACGTATTCATACCCTCCCACGTGCTCATAAAGGTGAGAGAAAAGGCAAAGATCTGGGAGAAGCTGAACAGTCTCCGAACTCTCGTCACACTCTCAATGCTGTGACTATTTGCGTCGACGTTTGAGGCAGCCACTTGGCCAGATTCCCCATGATCACCACTCCTATGGCTTGCGAAACGGTTGATAGTTAACTGCACATCTTTGTCCACTTTGTGCAGCTCGTAAACTTCGCTGTGGTCGGACATCGTATATATATATATATTTCTCCTATATTTATTGGGACAGGACGGACGCTGAGATGGGACGTTTCGGAGTGGAAGCGTCAAGTTGCAAAGACAGAAGAAGTGAAAAGAGAAGTGAAGGAAAAGAAATCGAGAGAAGAGATAGCTTGGTCCAATGAATTCAAGACCGACTTATCGAGAGCAACAGGATCCATCTTTTAGCGAAGCCTTAGTCTTTGATAGGTAGAAGCACATTCAACTGCAGCTGCTGAGTTGCCACGAGCACGGGGTACTGCCGACCAAACATTGGGAATGCATGGTGGAGGTCCCGCTCAAGAGGATGCAAGGAGGGCAGGAAGCAGGAGGGGGTCCCAATGCTGAAACAGTGATCAGGCACCACAGCATTATTGTCCAAAACGCCATTTGCCGAGGAGGGTGTTTCCTTGCCCGCACTGATGCACCTAGACAAATACTGTATGGTATATGCAATTACATTGGGCGGGATTTTGGTTTGCATCCGGGGGAAGTGGACTCGGTGGGGTGGGGGGGACAGTTCAAATGACAATATTCATTGACCCAAATCGCCAAAGACAACCAGATGTGGGAGAATGTGTTTCAAATGACGAGTGGCTGGCTCGGACCACTTCCCCGTCTGCCCGTCGACGACGGAAATGTCGACCCATGTACGTACAAGTCGTCAAGGCTTTTCAGCCTCTCCAGCGGGAATATTCCCTGGTCGATTGGATGTCCTAGTCCATCTCACGCCTAAGACCGAGTTAAGCGCAATATTGTCCCTAAGTACTATCGGGGAATATGCTTCCGGTCAGAAGGCTTCCAGCTAGATGCACGCTTGCAGGGGCACCCTTTCGCTGCCGTGTAGATCCTTCTGGCTTGCTCAACCTGCCTCGCTACTCAACCCGCTGGCAGCTTCGTTAGGGCAGTTGGCTCAAAATTCCCCATGCGTCTTGGGGGGCCACAGGTAAGCTAGAAGCTTGGAGAGATGTACTGGTCTCTCTACCGACGACCTATCTCATCCATTACATGTTCCCCAGATTGCTCAGCCATGGAGAGCATGCGTCCAGTTCTTACTAGAAAGAAACCCATGCCTCTAAATCAATCATCAATTATCTGGAGGCGAGTGTTGCTTGTACATACCATGGGTACTTCAAACTACTTAGTGACGGCTAACTAGTGAAGTTGTGGTGGCTTCGACTGTTGATCCCCTGAAGAATGCAGACGTCCTCGTATTCATGCCCTTGTAGCATTGACACCATACGAAGTCCTCAGCAACAACATGGATGTTGCGGACCCGCTCAAATTCGGTATAGGTATGGAACATCCAGCCCTTCAAGACCTGGTCAGGGCGATCACTACCTCGCCTGCCATCAAGGATAACAGAACCCAGACTCCCACTGTTGCCGGCCTTCAACTTCCAAATCCATTGGCACAGTTTAGCATTCCTCTTTGTCCTGCTTTTATACCTAGCTTAGTTATCAGGATGGCTGACAAAGAGGCTCCTGCTTTCTTTCAGATTTCATCAGACAATCATGCACCATGGGTCGTGGTAACAGCCTCGGTGTTTCTGATATATTCCATCATGGCCGTGGTTTCCAAAGTGGTTTCAAAGCTTCATCTCACGTTCATGAAACCATATGATTGGCTGATTATCGCATCAACAATCACCGCTTTCGTGCAAACCGCTTGCGTTATCGCTGCATGCGAGAATGGTCTAGGACAGCACCGTGAGACCATCTCCAAGGACACGTTTGCCGCCTTTTCACGAGTTATGTTGCACCGGGTTTCGATGTGGATGGATTTGCTGACAGAATGCAGTATGCGTACGCAGCCCAGATGCTTTTCGTTATCGCCTGTGCTTTCGCAAAAGCATCCGCAATCTCTTTTATTTTGGCTATAGCTCCACAAATACGGCTTCAACAGTCATCTTACGTGCTGCTCGGGGTCGTCTCTTGCTGGGCAGTGTCTGCAGTACTTGCTCTGGCTTTCCAGTGTCAACTACCTCACCCCTGGAGGTTTGAAGAGGGGAAATGCATTGATCAAGAGGCGCTCTCTCTCTTCATAGGCATTGTCAATATCCTGACAGATCTCGCCTTAGTCGCCATACCCTCTGCTATGATGTGGTGGGTGCAGACAAATACCGGTAGAAAATGGCAGGTCGTGGCTTTGTTTGCGTCTAGAATCATGTATGTATCAGATGTACATGCGGCTGAAGTACTCCGCTGATATGGCAATACAGAGTTCCAATTTTCGTCGTCTTTCAATTAGTGGAGTACCACAAATTCTATGAGTCCGACGACAGAAGTTGGAAAATGGTCGGCCCCGCCATATGGAATCAACTGGTCATGAACCTCTCCATCCTCACCGCATGCATACCAAGTTTGAAAACGGTGCTTGATATGTTCAAGTCCGGGACCTCATTCTTCACGGTGCCAGTCCAGTATCAGTCGGCAGTGGATAACAGTTCCCAAGGACTGAGATCGAAGTTAGCCACCGCCGTTTTTCAGAGAATCGCATTGAAGAGAAGTGCCAACAGGAGCCAGAACGACACGGCATATTCGTCGAGGGAGTGGCCCACGAAACAGATGAAAGCCGTCAGTGGCCAACATTCCGTGCAGATCTCGAGTAATGTCAGAAGCAACTCTGACCTGCAGGATATTCCCGTGCGCAGCGAGAGCCAGCGAAGTCTGACGGAGAACACGATCATGAGGACAGTAGCATACGAGGTCGGGTATGAGGAGATGATGGCGACACATCATGCCGCTGGCTCAGATGGTCAATCTCGAGTTTCGATCAACAGTGAGGCACAGCACTCATACTAGACCCACAATGCAGAGTTTCGGCCCTTGCCGGGGCTTGATTAGGGGGAACATGGCCCCCGATGAGCCTATTACTACTTCTTCGGGCGCCTGTGTAAAGGATGGCACTGCAGACGAAAAGTGAATCCTCCTCGAACTAATTCATTGATGAGAATGACAATATTTTCAATCGGCCACTGATAGGAGCGCCAAATCAGCAGGCTGTCTTCCAATCTCCCTTCCGCCGACGGGAGTTCTTGCATGGCCTAGAATGTGACCAAAGGCCTAAGGGAAGTCATCACACATGGAAAGTCTTGGGGAGTTTTAGCGAACACACTATTCATGCAGCTAAGTCATTCCCCGTGGCGTCCGTTGCGAGCCCCTGCGAGCCTCAACGGGAGAGAGGACCAGACTTTGCGTTTCCAACTAAACAGACGTCAACTAACCCCTACCTACCTAGGTACAAGTACGGGTACTAATACCTACTAGGGTAAGCTTCACTCGCCTGCCAGACTGGCACGGTAATTGGCTTCGGGGCCGATTGTAAAAGGGAGTCTACTGGTAAGAAAGAAACCAGTCTGGCTGTTTGGGAACAAAATCTCCACATTCCGCTGCGAAGGGCCTTGCCCTGGCAAGCTGCGTGATAACAGTAGCACACAATCCACCATTCACTCGACAAATCCTGCCAGGCTAGGCTGTCTCGGTCCAAGCATCATTTCATTAAACTGGGGAGGTCGACTTCCTGAAAATGTCAAAGCTACTCATCCCTGTTCAGAGTATACGAGTACTGCAATAATACGCCGCATTCCTACACCACTCGCGGACGAGTCGCTGAGTCAGCCAGCCTTTTGCCGCCCGCATTGTGAGATGCTTGAGACTTCACCGCTACTCGAACCAGATCGGGCCTTGTCAGAATATGGCGACGATGGCAGCGATGGCAACAGCAACCACCCCGAGCGAGCCACGACATGGAAAACCGAGACACGAATCATGATCGCCAACACAGCGCCCTTGGTTTTGACGTACTTGCTGCAATATTTCTACAGTTTGATCATTGTGTTAGTCGTCGGCCACATCGGAGAAGACGAGCTCGCTGCCGTGTCATTGGGGGTCACCACCATGAACATTGTCGGCTTCGCCATCTTCGAGGGCATCGCGACGAGTCTAGATACGTTATGCGCGCAGGCCTTTGGCTCCGGGAATCTGAAAGTCGTCGGTTTACATGTTCAACGAATGATATTGCTGCTGCTCCTTGTCGCTTGCCCAATTGGCATGCTATGGCTCTGCTCACCCTGGATCCTCGCAAGAATGATCCCTCAACCTCAACTGGCGATTGTGGCGGGGACGTTCCTGAGGACATCGCTCATCGGTGTACCCGGATACGTGGTGTTCGAAGCCGGTAAGCGGTTCCTGCAATCCCAGGGGAATTTCACTGCGTCCTTGGTCGTGCTTTTAATCTGTACGCCCATTAACCTTGTCCTCAACTGGGTGCTGGTGTTCAAGCTGGGCCTGGGAGTCATGGGATCTGCACTTGCAGCCGCTCTGAGCAACGATTTGCGAGCCATTCTGCTCATCCTGTATATCGCCCTCTATCTTCCGGAAACGCACCAGTGCTGGCCCGGGCTCCTCCCCAAGACCATCCTTCAAAACTGGATGCCTATGATCAAGCTCTCTGTCCCCGGCGCGGTCATGACACTGGGGGAGTGGTTTGCCTTCGAGCTACTCAACTTCAGCGCCGCGTACATCAAATCTGGTGGAAGCACCTTCACAGGCTCAGGGCCTTTGGCGGCCCAAGCGATCCTTTCGACGACCTCAGTGCTAGTATGGCATATCCCCTTCTCCGGGAGCGTGGTGGCAAGCACCAAAATCGGACATTTGATAGGGAGAGGCTCAGTCGACGCCGCCAAAAAAATATCCAAATTCTATGCCGCTTTCTTCTCCGGGACCGCCATATTCGACATGATACTAGCCCTCGCCGCTGGCAGTCTTATTGCGCGTTTCGGCACCGGGGATCCGTCTAGCGAGGTGCGAGATCTCGTTATGGGGACTCTTCCCTTCGTCGCGGTCTTTCAAATCTTTGACGCCGCCGTTTGCTGCATTCATGGCATAATGCGTGGCCTGGGTCGTCAGGCCATTGGCGGCTGGGCTACGTTCGCAGTCAACTATTGCATTGGAGTTCCTTTGGCATTGGTACTCTCTCTCGGTCCCCCGATGCTTGGGTTGGTAGGTCTCTGGTCGGGGCTGTCCATTGGGATGGCCGTGCTGGCGTCGGTGCAGGCAATAGTCTTGGGGATCATCGACTGGGAAACATGTGTACTGGATGCGAGAAAGCGGGAAGAGAGATGTGATTAGTGATTGGCCGCGGAGTCTTGGAGAGCAGCATCTTGACGGTGTTGCACGTGAGGTTATTGGGCCAGAGCCTGATGGAGGAATGTGAACGGAGTACATGTATCCAACAGACAACCAAGCCTGAGTCTCTCCGAATACGTGCCATGGCAGAGCTAATTTTGAGCTCTGAGGCATGTACTAAGTGACCGTCGACAAGGCTTCCAATTTCTGGATACCAATAGCTGAAGGGATATATCCCACTTCTGAAACCTCAGTTGCATTAGTTTTGACTGACGCCAATCACAACTCGCTAACATCATGGCCTGTGCCGATGTATGTGCAGTAAACGCGGTACGATATGACAAAAGCAACTCAGTGCTCGATCCCCATCGCTGACCCCACTGTGCTTGTCCTGGCCTATGGCTCTCTACAGGGCTTCGCCAATCCTGCCCGCATCTCAGACCCATTTGATCTCGGCTCTTTCAGCCTCAATTATCACTTCAGGATCACTTTCAGAGACACTTAACGACTGCATCCATGCTCTTCCATGACGGCTGTGCCCGGCATCATACCCCCAGCTGACTGACGTCGAAGAGATGCCTTCAAGGGCCATGTCCTAACCGGCTCAGGAGAGAGCAAGGTCGAAGTTCCCAAACATCACGAATAGGAGCATCTTTTCCGGCTCCGCTTGCGCATCCTCTCTGAGGCCAGAGCATACAAATTCACTGACACGGATTTCCGCAACTGGGCGTGATCGGGGCGTGATTATCATTGCTTGACTGACTCGGCTTGTGTCACAGCCGCATTCGCAAAAACTCTTTCCGCGTGCCCTTCGCTAGGTGTTGTCCATGAGGCGGCGGCCTTGATTGGCTTATAGCGACCAGGGTTGAGCGGATTCCCGCACCGTTAATGCAAGATATATCTCCACATTGAACTTTGTTTCCCTCTCGCGCCACAAACTTTGGCGGAAAAGAGAAAAACAAGGCACTTCGTGAGTATGAATGCTCATGTGTCGTGGTAGAAGATTGAAATCACACGAAGACTCCGTTGAGTGTGAGTGAGAGGCTTAAACAGGGCTATATAAAGGCTACTGCCTCAGGTCGAAGAGCTTCCACTTCTTTCATCTCAATTCTCATCGAAGCTCGCTCGAACCATTTACCTCGTGATCTTCGCATTTCACCTTTCTGCCCTCCCTTTTTCTTAAGTGCTATTCGCTTTAACCAGAAGTCAGCCAGCATGGACGGAGGTCATCTCTTCCAGGCAATCAATACGACCACCACCACTGGCATATGCATTCCTGAAGAGGCGTCATGGAACCTCAACAGTGACCTGCACCATCCAGATATTGTCAACTCCTATCCACCTACCATAGAGCTTGATGGCGGCCCGGTCCAAGTGGACTTCGACAGTCTGGCTACATTCCTGAATGATCATCGTTCCCTTGATGATAACCTGCACGATGATAGTGATGAACACCATTGTGTCTCGTGGGGGAGGTTGGGAGCTCTCGACGGCACAGAGAGAATTAGTCCAGTTGTCGCCAATCACGTCCCTTCAACTCAGTCACAGGCCCATCCGTCATTGATTCCTCCCCCGACTCTTAAAACTCGAAACCGCCCTCATCCTCAGGCTTCCCCTTCAACTAAGAGGTCAAAACCGTGTCTTGGCTGCAGAGTTGACAAGGGCAATCGTGCTTGTTCCGGATCACCGTGGTGTGAGAGATGCCAGCACAAAACCGGTCTGCAAGCACCACCCGCCAGTCCAAATATTATTCCCTATTTGGATTGGAGTCGATGGCATAACTTCTGCCAAGCAGTTCAGCAAAGTCTCCCCAAGCTGTCCGAAGACGTGACAATCATCTCCCGAGCTTCCGGACCCCAACCCCAGTCGATCATTCTAGAACTCGACCTCGAGGACAGATGTTCTAGGAGAAGCTTTCAATTGACACATGTCGTCGCGCTCGATCTCAGATTCGCCGACGGCACGTGGCCAAGGGCACCTGTAATCACCAAGGAACAATTTGACCTGTTCATCATGGAAGCCATGTGGGGGAGATTGTATACAGTCAGAGACGCCGAAAGTTTTTCCAACCAGGAGCAGGACTTATTCTCCAAGATCAAGCTCCTTTTGGGCTATTCCAAATTGCTTCGGAGCTTTAACTCTATCTGGATCATCAGTCGCGCCTTCGTTGACGACGCACTAAGCCTGTTTGTGGCAGCTGAGCTCGAATATTTTCTAGCATTCCGTGTCAACATGTTGTTCACAGAGTTATTGGGAATGTGGCCCGCTATCGATTCGGATGCTGTCACCGGACAACGTCAGGCCGTCCTTTTCTATGGCCTCGAAGCGGTTCTTCGTGGGTTAAGCTCCTTGGGGCAGACTCACTGGAAGTTAGCTCAGACACCTTCTTAGTATCTTCTTTGGTTGGAGAATGACCTCAACGAATGTTTCAAACGGGTGCACGATAATATTCTGGTGCAAACATGTGGCCTTCCCACACCGCAGAGAATACAGGTTGTACCACATCTCGTGGAATTTGCTCGCGCACGGGACAAGGATCTCTCGAAACACCTGCTGGTGAGCGTGCAAAGACACCCGAGTTCCATCGTTGGGTTCGTGCCGTTTCCGCTGATTCATTCAAGGGGCGAGGTGCGCTCTGCTTTGGATCTATTGGTAGAATCGCGTAGAGAAATTATCTCCGGAATCATCAAAGGCTCCGTTAAACCCAGAGAACGACACCCAAAATACTTGGTGACAGTGGACAACAAACTGGTCGAGTATAGGGATTTAACCGACCTTGGATACGGGACACACGATGGGACCAAGAACAGCAACAGCTCCACGGGTGGTCCAACGGAGACAGCACAGTTTCTAATCGAACAGCACCCGGATCCGCTGCAAGCTGTTCGACCTGGGGGCTCCACGTTCACCACTGTTGGCGACGATTTCATTTTGGAGTCAGAAACAGGGTCAGGCATCGGCCCTCAGGGGCCCAATGTCACTGTGAGTATGCTAAGCCCAGAAGAGCTGGCCAGGATCAGCGTTCCCATTCCTCCTCCAGGCTCAGTCGGTTTCTGCGACTCCTGGGGGCAGCCAATATCTGACTTACAGCTTTGGAACTTTCGGCCCTCCACCTCTGACCTCCCGGAGACCGCTAATGACAATGATGACGTCGATGAAAATCTGTCGGATACTTCCCGAGTGTCCCAGCAAGACGAGATCCCCCTGAAATTCAATGCAGTTCTGAACGCAATGATTGCGAGGGCCTATTCCAACGTCCTGTTAGCAGAACAACCTGAGCGGGATCATCATCAGCAGAATTGATATCGACGGATAGTGCGCTAATAGCTATCCCTAACCGTGGCGCGTACGTTGGCTGGGCTGGAGTTAAAGGAAAGGTTGGCTTCTTTGATTGCATTGGCGTCAGTCTTGAGTGAAAACATGATGGAGTGTCAGGATGGCTCTTTGGAAGCTGAAGAGGCAGTTGTGATGCCGGGAGCAATCGAACGGCAGGGAGATTTTGGTAACTAGTACCAAATAATGATAGTGTCTTGGCTTCCAAGACTTTATGAGGCTAGGCCAATAACGGAAATTGCGACACATTCAGTTTCACCTGTGCCTAGAATCTTCATCTCCATCCAATTCTTCCCTCCACAATCACAAACAATGTCAGGGCAGTCTCGGAGGAGGATATAAACTACGGATTCGCCCTTCAATTCCTCTCTCAGGTCCCTCTTCCAAGCTCACGAGTGTCGAGATCCAGGATGGAGAACCAAATTTCCCGCAAATCATCCTCTTCCCCTTCACAGAGTTACCTGGTAGCCTACAATGCCATCTGCCTGGCCCTGTGGTCTATCATAACCCTCCGAGCTGTTTTCCTCATACCCACCCTCTTTGCTCTTGGGAAACCCCAAGGTGTTCTCGACGCCCTCTTTCCTCTTCTTAAATGGACTCAGACAATAGCCCTCCTCGAAATCCTCCATGCCGCCGTCGGCCTCGTCCGAGCCAGCCCCATCACAACCGCAATGCAAGTCGCGTCGCGGATATTGCTTGTCTGGGTTGTGCTAGACATGTTTCCACAAGTCGTCTCGACGACGAACAGCTTTGGGAAGTCGGTGCCGGGTTCGACATTGGGGCCGATTGCCTTTGCGGGGATCTTGATGGCGTGGGGAACTACAGAAGTCATTCGATATGGGTTCTTCGTGTGGAAGGCAGCCATAAGTGAAAGAGTCCCCGCCGCCCTTACGTGGCTGCGGTACAACACCTTCTTCGTCCTATATCCCATTGGCATCTCGAGCGAATGTCTGCTTATGTACCTGGCATTGACCCCTGCAGCGAAGCAAGGACAGCGGCTCGATCTATTGTTGAAGATTGTTCTCCTCATTTACGTACCGGGCAGCTATATTCTCTACACTCACATGATGGCCCAGCGGCGCAAAGTCATGAAGGGGAAAGGAAAGTCTGCTTGAGAAATGCATTAGTTTCCGGGACATTTGGATGATGGCATACCCGGTCTTTGAGGGTATCTGGTGGACACAGACCTCAGGCAGTTCGAAGGATGACTGAGGCAAAGGAGACCAGTACACCATTGCCTCGAGTGGAAGGTGTTACTCCAGCTTGGCAGATGAACAGGATGCCAGAAGATTCTAAATGAATGCTGCAAAGCGCACCGCTACTTGGAGGAGTCGGACGAAAAGGCTGTCTCTGAAGACTAGCTTGAATCCCTGACTAAAGCCGGTAGGTCTCAGGTTGCCAGAGGGACATGAGAAGGACTGGATAGAATGTCAATGACGGTAGCCTCGGAATCGGAGGGCAAAGAGAACTACAGAAAAGCGCGGAAGGGTCTCAATTTTTATTGCTCTTCAGCCCATTTATTGTTCTGTCAGACTGCTGCGTTGTCCTTGTTGTATCGTGACGCAGGCATTCCCAGGCGACGTTCCTTATCTGGAAGCAGAGTGGAAACTGCTCAGAGATCACTATTAATACTCGCGACTCGCCCTCCTCTCACCTCCCCCCTCCTTTCACTCAACCAACAGGAGATGCATCTTTCCTGGATGAAACAACTTCCCGGGTACATACCCAACCCGGTTCTTTACGACTGACAACAGCGAAGCGGCCTTGTTGAGCAGGGTCAAAGCTACTCGAGGTGTCCTCCAGACACATGTCACGATTGTCAGCTTTATGACGCGCGTTCTTGGTGAGATCATCGGGACTGTCCTCTTTTTCGAAGAAGGAAGGCACATGGAAAGCAGAGGAGGCTTCTCAATAGTACAGGTCCATTCTCAGATGGTACCATTAAGTGGCTGCTCCCTTTCTTCGACAACAGGTCATAAGAACTGACATCTCTAATAAAGAAGATCGTGGACAAGGGATCTAATGATCTTTTCGAAGGTATCTTGCAGAGATGATGCACCAAAACTGTCCTCGGCGCTAAGCGGACACAGAGAGTTATGTGTTTTCGAAGACCACCCACGACACCATCGGTTTAGCGTGTTTTGGGATCCAAATGAGCAATCTATCCTCAGTCTCCGCGCTTGCACTAGCGTCCGAAAGGTTATTCGAGTATACGGCTTAGTCCACGACCACGAGCGCTCCCAGCATCTACTTTCCGGACGCAGAAGTTTGAAAGACCACGAAACCGCTGTGGAGACTCTCCCACCGACCTTGCATGTTCTACATTGTTCTTGCCCGCGATTGAGAGATCGAACCCTGGCATCCTAAAGAGGTTTTCGAGTACTACCGGCTAAGCACTCAATTGCTTATGGCGGATATAAAAAAAAACACTTACCTTACTGAGGCATTTCACAAACGAACTCCTTCGACGTCGCGCGCCAGCTAAGCGGAAATGGTCATTGGCGTTGGCCTGCCCTGTTCCCCTTCGCAGGCACTAGCGCCCACAGACACCCGGCAGAGGATATTATCATTGACAGCGTGCCTGTCCCTAAGGCTACTCTGGTTTACATTGTCCCCGGCGTCATTCACTATAACCCGGAAAATTTGGGACCAGCAGTCAAAGCCTTTAATCCTGATCAATGGTAAATCAGTGTCTTCAAGAGGCCCAAGATTCTTATGCCTCTCTCTCCTCGGATCGCTTATATCATATTAGGTAACGAAAACGTCTCATGCACTGCTCTATTAGAAGTTGAGCAGGTCCATGAAGTACGGAGTACCACATCTGTATCCACGACTTGGGCAGATTATTCCGGGCTTCAACAAAATCAGCGATCAGAAACCGGCAATGGGGGGACAAGTCGGATGTCCCAAAGGGTTCGGAATCACTTTCGGACCGAGACATTTGGTGTTCCGACAGGCTGATGGGTCTGCCATCTCGTAGTGATCCGCCTGGAGGAGATGGCAAAGAACTAACAAACTCTCTCCGAAGAGGCCAAATGCTGCTTCGTTAGCCGCAACATGCAAGTGACTGGTAGGTGGATGGACATCTGATCCTTTTCCACAGTTTCATGACTGGCAAGCCTTGGGCAACGTGTAGCAGCCGCATGACTCGGTCAGCCCAACTAGCCGCATGGGCAATTAGGTAGGAGAAACTCAACTGGCTGACTAGTACCGAATATGCCTAGGTGCATATATCGACGAGGTTGGTGAGCCATCTCCATGGCGCACTAGACCCACCCCCGCGTGCCCCCGCATCCCCGGATCCCGAGAGCGTTGAATACCTAGGTGTGCAACAGCTGCTGTCTTCCCTGGCTTCTCATTTTCTCCTACAGCTCTGATACTTGGTCCCAAATCTCTGGTATCGTTGAACTGGGCTGGCATATATTCCCTGGTATCTGTCGTTCCCCACATTGGCACGCCTCAGACGAAGAGACAACTCCCATGCATTTTGACGTCTTAACAATGAACCCTGAAAAGGACAATCCACTGCCGAAACCAGTGAGGGCAAAGCGCTCAATCGCCTGCAATTTCTGCAGGATGAAAAAGGTCCGCTGTGAGATACGATTGCCATGCTCGTCTTGTTCCCTTTGATCTCGCTAACTGCGCACAGGTAATGGCGGCAGCCCCTGCAGCAACTGCTTGGATCATGGAGAAGTGTGCGTTTCGGCCTCAAGAAGACGCCCTCGTCTCAGCAACAAGGATGCTGTGAGCGGAGACGTGGTCAGTCGGTTGGCGCGCGTCGAGGCATTACTTCAGGCAGCTGGATCCGATCCCTCCAACGCCCCGCAGATGCCCGATTTTCTGCGCCCACTCGATGTCGAGTTCCAGAGAACGGCCAACGCTGTTGAAGATTCCGGAAACCCTTTGAGTGACACGTCCATGGCGTCCTCCAATGATCAATTTTTGGCGCGAACTCTCAGGAAAGTAGGGGGAGAAGAGAGAGTCTCCATGCCCAATATGCCCCCTTCGACTAACACTGCTGGCTGTCTGGTTCCGAGTATTGAATGTGCAGACACCTCTGATACCCAGGTCTCTGTGTCTCGCCGTGGGACATCCATCTCTGATATGGGATACACGCAGAATGGCACTATCGAGTTACATTCAATGACCGTGGCCCAGGCTCCGAAGGCACTGGCCCCAGATCAGATAGGCAGCCTTGAGCTAGAGATGCCTCCGCCAGACTACCAAACCAATCCGATTGATCCATCCAACAGCAGTCCTAGCGAAAAACAGGAAATCAATAGCGTATATTCTTGTGAGAGTGTAAGTCGCTGCCAGCTGTTTTATTTCTGGCCTGAGCCTAAATTCAAGATTTTCGTTTAGTCAAACTGGGAGTATCATGGTGTGTCCCCGTGCAGACTCGACGTCACTCATACCTAACAGGAGATCAGGACCAAGATCGTATCTCTCAATTTGTTCCAAACCTGGTATTCAATGGGTGTCTCAAAAGATTGGAAATCCCGCTTTCCAAGAAGCCGCTGGTACCTTGACACGAGATGTCACTCGTCGGCTCAAGATCGAGAAAAAAATGTCAAAGGAACGAACGCCCGAGCCACCTGGGTCTATCGCATGGAAATACGCCCAAGGTAACCACACCGGATCTTTGACCTTCTGAGCATGTTACTGACATGTACGCTCAGCCTACTTTGAAAGGGCGCCCGACGCCGTCTTTGGGGTTGTTAACAAGAACTGGTTCAATGCCCGGCTTCAGAGCCAACTCAACAACCCCAACGTCGACGATGATCCGGCCTGGTATGCTCTACGAAATGCTGTCTATGCTGTTGGATGCCGCTTTGAGCTGTCCGGGCGCGCCAGTTTCCGTAAGGCCTATCGAACCGCATGGAGCTACTTCGAAAATGCCCTAGCGGTGCACACAGAGCTACTCTACTTCCGCACTTCCCTGTTCGCTGTACAAGCCCTGACTGTCATGGTATGCACCCCTTTTCGCAAGAGCTCTCTGATGGCCGTCTCACCACCTCCCCTAGGCGTACTATACAGAAACCATTGGAAGTCCTTGCCTCGAATACATGCTTATCACGAATGCGGCTCGTCTTGCATATTCAAAAGGTCTCCATCGTCAGCCTGTTCCCTCTTGGGACCTCAGCTCGTCAGAACAACGCCATAGAAATTGGCTTTTCTGGGCAATTTACTGTCTAGAGAAGAGTTGCTGCTCTCGTGCAGGGCGTCCTTCGGTTAGAAGATGCCCATGGCTTCCCTAGTTTCTTTTTGCGCATACGTTGACCATCATGCGCAGGCTATCAATGACGACGAGATCAGCTGCCAGATCCCAACGGCTGCCCCTGCGGGGGGTTCTGCAGGTGTTCAGTATCCTACCAATCTTGTGAAACTGGCCCAGATGAGTTCTCGAGTCGCAAGAGTGTTCTCAAATGTCCAAAACTGGAGTAAATCACCAGATACCCTGGCTGAGACAGTGGCAAAATTGCATGTGCAGCATGTCGAGATCGAAAATACTTTGCAGGGACTGGTCAACCCAGAAATACCGCTTGATAGCGTTAAACTTCCAGCACATATGAACCTTCAACAAGCCAACTTCATTCGGCTCACGTACTTCAACACCATTTTGGATATTCACACTGCTCTCACAAATCCATGGTCACACTTAAGACAACATCCTACCACCCATTCCCAGGTTCAGAAGTCGACGGAGATTGTAGCCCGAACGGTTCGGGCCGCGATTCTCACTACGCATTCTATCCGTATCGACGCCAGTACTCCCGTTCTGTAAGTCTACGATGCCGCTGGCCTCGTTGTCGGAGCAAGTCTGAGATCTGGGCGCTCCAGCACTGACAGTCAATGTAGGCTGGCATTCCAGACACCAATATATGCATTCATCAATCTTTTCATCCACATTCTGCAGAACCCCGATCTACCTACTGTCCAATCCGACCTCGCTTTGATGGATGTTGGAGCCGGGCACTTTGCCCGTTTAGAGTTCGCAACGGAGGCAGAAGTCCCGATTTTCTTTGCGAAGGAGGTCGCAGCTTTGGCGCGACAAGCTGTCAAAAACCACAAGAGCTTTCCACAACCGCCTCTGGGCCAACCCGGCGTGTATAGCGAATCTGGAGTTCTTCACGACAAAAGTGTCGTAGGGACGGAAGAAGCCGGTCCTGACGCGATGAGAAGTCCATTGAATAGCGTGAGTATCATTCTCTACTCCATGCACGCGAGCGATGAATCATAACATTCGGTGTCTTTCAGAGCTATCCCAATATTTTCGATTTTGAGCTGGATGACTGGACGGCCTTCTTGCCCCTCGGTGACCCTTGAGAGCCTCAGGCCTGGGTCAGTTTATCACTGAATATTCACCCTGTACGAAAACGGCTACGAAGCACTTTTGACCGGGAATTTAACGGTGGCGGAAATGTCACTGTCATGTACCCGAGATGGCAAAAAGTACTATGAGCATGATTTATGGGCCCGTGTAATCCAAGATTTGAGTATTTATAATTCCTTGACAGTCTGGAACACAACCTTGTGGATAACAAACACTTCGCGCCATACGGACTCGAGCGCTAGAGTGGAAGGTTCATTGTTACACTCGCAACCAGCATATCTCCCTTACATGGAGACCTCGGCAATGACATCTGAGAATTGTCCTCACGATTGTCCTGGCTCCCCGAAACGATATTTCTAACCAAGGACAGGAATGCCACGTGGACCAATCTCGACCCTTTTCTTCAGCTCTTTCTCGCTGGCGCCGCTTTTCAAGCGATCAATCATCTCCTCTGGGTCGAAGTCCGTGCCGATGGGGTTCTCGTCATAGTATTTTGACCGCATGAAGTTTGTGGCGTCGTCTGGAGACTCGAAGTTGTCTGTTTGCGTCTCAATCATGTTCCCATCCGGGTCGCGGTAGTAAATGGATGTTGTTGGCCCGTGGTTGACCGGCCACAGTGGCTCTATACCTCTTTGCTTGCGCTGGCGATACGCCAGGAGCAGATCCTCCAGCGTGTCGAAAGCGAATGCCGTGTGCTCCAGACCGCACGTTTCGGCATCCTTTGCCTTTGTCCCGGGGAAAGCCGCTATCGCTACCCGATGATGCTCCTCGTCATATGTTAGGAATGCCAGAAAGTCGTTCTTGTAGATCACTTCTGCACCGAGGAAGTCCTTGTAGAATTCCACCATGGTCTCGAAGTTGTTCGTTCGGAGAACAACGTGCGCCAGCTTGCTGGGCGATGTGACCTTGGCGGTCGGTTTGTCAAAGTCAGCCACCATCTCCGCTCACCGACGTTTTGTGTTGCTCAGAGAATGTCTGCATTCAGGTACTAATATTTGTGGAAAATCTTGCGTTATTGAATTCTGCCACCATCCATTTCGGCCTCACTCAGAAAGGTCGGGATTTGAGGAGCGACTGAGAAAGTACGGCAAGAAGCGGCCCGATTTTGCTGGGTTGATACAGATCAGAGGGGTTCCTGAAGCGACTCCTTTCCGGCGCTTTGCGCGCCGCAAACCCTGGGATCTCTTTACGGACGAGGGATTGTTTCCCAGTCGCCAACCCGCGCTCCGAAAGTTCGGCCCAATCAACCAGCATTTCCAATGATCACTGGCCTGAGTAACTTATGGCCGCGATACGTGCTTCTATTGACGGCCTTTAACCAAGTGCTGAACTGTACATTTACTTACAAGTAGCCACGTTTCTTCTTGTCTAACTTACTAAACAAGTGGTGTAGGTATGTACTGTCGATATGGCAACTAACGGAAATGAAATCAATGGCACTGGCTTCGGCTCCCGAGGCAAAATTCTCATCGTTGGTGCCGGCTATGGTGGATTAGCAACCGCGATCGAACTCAAAAGGAAGGGGTTTCATGTCGAGGTCGTGGAGGCTGCTAGGCAGCTGACCACTCAGGGTCAGCCAACTACCCCAATGTATTGAATGGCAGGGGAGGCCGGACGCGCACTGACTGCTCTCACAGGCGACATCATTCAGGTCGGATCTAATGCCTCGCGCGTCATGTCAAATTGGGGGAATTTGCTGGAACAGGCAGTTGCAGAGTCCGCCCAGCCAGCGCGCATGACGCTGTTTGACAAGTCGGGAAAGAAATTGCTAGAGGCACCTCTGCCAACAGAGTTCAGCGGATATCCGGTCTTGTACTCGAATCGTGGGCTCCTGCAGCGTTTAATTTTCGAAGAAGCGAAGACCTTAGGCATCGAGTTCCGGTTGGGCAAGCGTGTCAAGTCCTACTTCGAAGAGGACGACTGTGCTGGAGTCGAGATCGACGGCGAGCGTCTTGTCGCAGACGCAGTCATCGCAGCGGATGGAATACATAGCGCTGCGCGGAAACATGTCATCGGCATCCAACAACATCCTCGCAGCAGCGGGTTCGCAGTCTATCGCACCTGCTTCCCATTGGAATGCTTGGCCAAAGATCCATTGACGAAGCCGTTCACTGAGTTGAAAGAAGATCTCTTCCACGTTTGGCTTGGATCCGATGTGCATGCCATCTTGTTCATCACGGTCGCCACTCAATCGGCCGTCATTTTCTGCACTCATAAGGTAAGCTCGAAGCTGGCCGACGTCATCAAGGAAGTCAGTGTCGTTTCCATGGACGTGGCTAATGGTTCCGTAGGATACCTACGAGGTCGAAGAATCCTGGACGAATCCCGGCGACCTCCACGACATGCTAAACGTCGTCGAAGGCTGGGATCCAATCATTTGTGCCGCAATGAAGGCAATACCGCCAGAAAAACTGATCGATTGGAAGCTCCTCTGGCGCGACCCTATCCGGCAGTGGGTGTCCCGCACAGGTCGGATTACGTTGGTTGGCGACGCGGCGCATCCTCACCTACCCACCTCGGGGCAAGGAGCCGCCCAAGCAATTGAAGATGCAGCGACAATCGGAGCACTGCTCGATAAGTTAGGCAAAGACAATATCCCCGATGCTTTCCGTGCATTTGAAAAGCTCAGGTAGGTGTTGGCCCGTATTCGTAATATACCGCCCCATACTCACTCACCTCTCACTGTAGGTATGAGAGGACAAGTCTCACGCAGCGAATGGGCTGGGAGACCAGGCATCGCTGGCATCAAACCGACTGGGAGGCCGTTGCGGTGAACCCGGAGTTCTTGAAGATGCCTCAGCCCATGTGGTTGTACACATTTGACGCGGAGAAATACGCATATGACCGGTGCGACGAAGCGGTTGAGAGCGTGAGAAAGGGGACGCCATTCATTTCCACGAATACTCCAGAAGGCCATGTTCACGAGGATTGGACGGTGGAGATGATGATGGCGTTGGAGAAGGAGCAGGCAAAGGATCACTTTTATCGAGTCGCGAACAAATAGGTGGCGAGCCGTACCAGCATACATAACCCAGACCTGCCTGCGAGGTGAAATAGATATCCGAGTTTGGACACGGCTATGCCGTTGGCCGATCAGAGACGTCAAATATCGTCCCTGCTGAGCCACAACGGACATCTTACAGCATAGCAGTCTCAGAGCAGGTGTGAAAGAGAGCAATTTTCCACTTTAGACCACCGCTTCGCTTGATGCTATCCACAACATGCGTCACAAGATTGCTATTTTTCAGTTCAATGCATGACTCAAGATACGAGCCTCACTTTCAGCCTCATTCCGTTGAGTGGCCGCAAGCTCGGTCCACTCTTCTGGGGCTCAACCAACCCGGTATTCTCAAAGCTGAAGTTCCGAATGAGCTCCGTGAGGATAGCCTTGAATTCCAGAATAGCGAAAGATTTCCCGATGCACACTCTTGGGCCCGCAGAGAAAGCCAAGGAAACATATGGGTCATTGGCTGGCTCGGGAAGGTGGTCGTAGCGGTCGGGGTCGAACTGTTCGGCGTTCGGGCCCCAGATGTGGGTGTTGTATTGAGGTGCGGCCGGCGCGATCATGATCAACGTCCCTTGTGGTATCCTTACGCCTTCAATCTCGACGTCTTCGGCAGCCTGCCGGGGAAAGGTTGGTGCTTGTGGTCAGGTCAGCATGGCCAGTCTCTCTTTCAGGGGCTTTGAAAGAACCTACCAGGGGGGTAGTATCTGAGCACTTCCTTCATAACGTTGTTCAAAAAGCGCATGTTGTCGAGTTCCTCGTAACTTGGAGAAGACGATGTCACCGTCGACAAGACTTCTGCCCGTAGTCTGTCCTGAACCTTTGTATGGAGTGTAAGGGCGTATAATGTCCAGGTTAAAGCACCCGCGGTAGTCTCGTGGCCACTAGGAGAGACGTCAGCCGGCAGGGCAGTGACTTATCCGGATCCATTGCACTCACGCAGACATAAAATTCAGTAGCTGTAAAGTGTCAGCAAGAAGACACCTGTACCATCAGCTATTGAAGTTGAAACACCTACGTAGCCAAGCATTTCGTCCTCTGACCATGTATCCTTGCTTTCTTCGATCATCAATGTTAGAAGATCACGATTTGCCTTTTCGCCCTTGATGAGGCCTTCTCGAAATTCGCTTTTCCGCTTCTGGATGTGCTCTCGAAGTATCTTTCTTACAGTGGCGTTGGCTTCCACAAAGCTCTGATTCGTCTTCAGAGGAAGCCATTGTCGAATCGGTACAAACTGATGGACAACCGAGATGAGAATCTGCAAAGGAGTGGCGAACTCGAAAATTTTCCCATAGCTTGTTGCCAGTTGCGAAGGAGTTGACAGACTATTCAGCTCGTATCCAAGGGCAGCCAGGCCAACAACATCAAGAGTTGTCTTTGAGAGGAGCTCGGACACTGAGGGTTCAATCAGCCAAATTTAGGGGGCCATGCCTCGAAAGTTTACCTTCTAATACATTATAGCCGTCTGGGCCAAGTTGGCTCTTGATAATACCGGACATTTCTCTCGCTTTGACCTCGAAAAAGGGGAGAAGTCGCTTGATATTACTAAAGGAGAAAGGAGCTGCCGCGTCGACCGGGTTAGTCTCGCTTCACTAGAGTTCATATTATAAGTGCGCGCACCGAGGAGCAGCTTCCGCTGCTTTTTGTGCTCTTCACCTTCCATAAACAAGATTCCGTGGCCTGCAATTTCTCCCACAACGCGTTCGTAGTATTTGGGTTTGACAAAGGAGTAACACTTGGTCTGCAAGACTGCCTTGTGGGCACGGGCAGAGTTTACCATGAGCACCTCGGTGTTGAGAAAAGACAAGTATCTAATAAATGGGGCATCTTGGGCGTCCGCCATCCATTTCTTCTCAAGTTCACTGGGCAGAGCCTTGACCTGATTGAGGAGCTGCCCAAGCACAAGGTTGCCACCCTAGCGGACCGTAAGCACTCCTGCCTGGGGATGTAAAACGGAGGAAAGTATTCGTACCTTGGGCCCAGGCAAATGTCGTAAGGGAGATACCAGGAATGGCCATATGAGAACAAAATAAAGTTTGAATGCGATATACTGGCCCACAAAAAGTCCAAACGCCTGGTCAAGAAACCCGTGACGTCCTACACGGCCGAGTTTGAGCAAAAGGACTGTCTCAGCGACAGACACTATGGCACATTTTGCGACATCCATTTCTCGACGACACCTTTGAGTGGCAGATTGCTAACTCGAATTCCCGGTCGAAGATAAAATACCAAAGCAGATATGTATTAATAACACGATTCGCATTTCATGGGGCCCGAAACTCCCCAGCATTTGGGATTTCTTCTACGGTCGAGTAGACGAACAGCTTACTTGGAGTAGTTCAGCGTGGGCGAGCTGGCTAAAGCCAATGGAGAACGGATTCGGAGTAATCCTGAGACCATGCAGCGCGTTACTAAGCATACCTCCGCCGAACAAGATAGGAATAGCCCAAAATACGAAAAGCTGCTGTCCAACCGAACGAGAGCCCATGAAGTCGATGGTGATGGAGAAATCTTGATTAGAGACGGCAGTGTTGCTAGAAATCTCAGCCGACTTTGAAAATTCTATATGTAACCTCCAAGTCGCCATCGTCCCGTACAGAAATTCTACCCGTGGACAGAAAGACAGCTTTGTTCACCCAAGCTAGTTCCGGGCTTCTACTTTCAAGTAGTGGTTGCGTGTAGTAATATCCATCTCCATAGTTCGTGGAATGCTTCTCCCCTTTGAACACATCCAAAATGGGGCCGTGAAAGTGGAGTTTACCGAGGTATCGTATGTCGCAGTTTATCCGGTCTGGGGCTGTTTCCGGCGAGTGGCAAGATACGCGGGCATCGATATGCACATAGTCAGGGTGGACAGTCATCCAGTCGCTGCCAGCTCGAACTTCAAGGTTGATTGACTCGTCGGCCGACTTCAATGACCCCCGAAACACTGTGATGGGCTTAATCAGACGTTGGAAACAACCAAAAGAGTTGCATCATCAGAGGGGAAAGGGTGAGCTCAGGCGCAAGCAAGACGGGATGAGACATCTCGCTTACCGTGAGCAACGCTAAGAGAAGAATGCTCAGTGGCGGTAGCAGAAAAACCAGGAGGGCCGATGACTGTGAGGTCGAACGCGTGGGTTAACTTGGGCGCTGTATCGGTTGACATGATAGCAAATGTATGCACCACGAAGGTCCAGCTTCTGTCCAGCCAAGGGGGGTTGAGGGCACAAATATGTCATAAGCTCTCGCAGCGCTGAGCCTCCACACAACAACCAGTTACAATTATATGGGGGCAGAGTGACACTGTTTGATGGGGATCTTCGAGGGAGCGCCATGCTAACCTGGCGATCAAGGCCTCTTCTGAGCTACAATTGCCGCGGACCGGGAAGACCGGACAGAAGTCGATGCCGTTTCTAACAGCGGGGAAGTATATGTGCCGAAAAATGTGTTTCGCCGAGGCCACTTGCCCGTGCATTCATGAGTAAAGTAATTGAGTGAATATTCGGTATCTGTATTCCGATTAAAGTACGAAGTGAGGCAAGACGGAATGGGAAATGGTCGATTCACCCATAATAACGTTGAATCTCGAATAGGCTTCCCGCCGCACAAAAAAACACCCACAGAAATGTCCAAAGACCGGCGGTGGCAACGAGTCCAGTGAGGACGCCGTTTATTTCAAGACATGAACCGCTTTTGTCTGCTCTCGTAGGCTGCAGAAAAATCGCGAGCACCTCAAACCATGAAAAAGCTCAGGTAGAGGGGCTCGGTATGAAAATGGGAGTGTAATTGGTAGGACAATGGTGCGCAAAGTACAACACCGCCGATAATGGCTCACCCTTACTATTGGCATAGCTCTGGTATGAGAGACTCATAATTCTCTCATGTTCAGACCTCTGTAAGGTATAAGCATATACTTATAGGACTAATCACCCATAACACTATTGTCTTGTTGAACTAGGCATTCTTCGTTCATTGAATGAATTAGTCTTTCGATCTGCGTTCTCTCTAAGAGCGTTCCTCCTCGTTTATATGTGATTTCGCCTTTGAACAGAAGAGGCCGAGGCGGATCTTGGGCGGCGTGCCTTTTCTGTTTTGATATAGCATGGGCATACATTTACCCCAGTCGAGACTGGGACCATGTCATCCTGGTGGTCAAGACATTCTCCCTTGCTCTGAGTCTGGAGTCCAATTGTCACGTCTCAATACTGCATTGCCCCCATCTTCTCTAACTTGTAGTCCTCTAGCTGGGTGGTCAACTTTTCAGTGGCAGCAAACTGATGCACCTCGCGTTGCCTTGGAGTCTGACTGACGTCTCTTTTTTGAGCCGCCACCTTCCGCCCAGTAACAAGAGTCAATATTTCTTCTGCTTTCTTGATGTTGGGAGCCTCATCACCACGCCACGCTACGTGCCCGTCTGGTCGGACCAGTACAAAGGGCTTTTGCCAGACAGTGCGAGCGTTCTCTTCATCTCGGAGAACCACATGTTTCACGGGCACGTTCATAGCATCTGCGGCTGCCAGAAGAGTGCTCGGGTCTCCCTTGTCTTCGATGTTTGAATAGCTGAACTGGAAAAGTGTCCAATATTTTCCATATAGATCGAATATGGAGGTCCCGTCGCGGAGAAAGACATGGGGTGCCCGCGAGCCGATAAATGTGCTGGGGACATACCGCTCTGGACTCCATTCTGGTTCCACTGCGTCGGCCTCGTCTCTGCAGGGATACACACACGACTGATGTCGAACGTCCATCTCAATACCCCAGTCTGTATTCTCACCCTTATTCGTTTGGTAATGGTCAGATATCTTCTTCCTGATTTCGCGACCTCTGTCGGAGTCCTCAAGTACTTCTCTAGGCTTGGGCCCAAGCAGGTCAGGAAGAGCGAGGTGTGTTTCCATATGTATTCCGGATCTTTGTATGCTTCTCAAGGCCACTGGACGCCGTTCTTCTTCGTAGGAGTCGAGAAGAGCCGGTCCTGCTTGCCCATTTATGACAGCAGCCAATTTCCAACCAATGTCAAAAGCATCGCCAACACCCTGGTGAGGAAGTTAGGTTCCAGTTACGACGGAGCTTACTCAACTATGACAGAGCTCACCATGTTCATGCCATAACCGCCCATGGGAATGTTCTGATGTACTGCATCTCCAGCAAGGAAGATCTTGCCCTTCTGGCTGCGATACTGCCTCGCGATTGCGATACTGTGTCGATAAGTCGAACTGACAAGTATCTCATCAATTTTGAATTCGTAGGAGTCCCCCATGCCAGCAAGTGCTCTATATGCAGCCTCGTGTGCACCGATTTTGGCATGGTCTGCGTCCAGTGGTAACATTAAATGCGTTGTAAAGATGTACTCATCATCTTGGCAGATCGCTGCACCACTTAAACCCTCTTCACCGTAGATGAAGAGGTGCCAAAATCGGCCGTACTTCTGCAACTTCTCAAGGTCCTGTGATCGGAAGTGGACTAAGAGCACGTAACCGGGACTTGGTAGTGTCAGTAGGAAAGCCCATTCAACCGCGGTCGAGAATCAAACCTACACTGGCCCTCCGTCAAGAGCGATACCCATGTCTCGTCGGACACGACTCGATGCCCCATCACATCCAACTAGGTATTTTGTGAAAATCCTAACCTTCTTGCCACTTTCGGCATGAACAGCGTCGACGTATGCGCCATCCTCTGTCTCAGAAGCCTTTTCGACTTTCCAACCGAATCGGCAATCTACAAGGGCGTTTCTGTCGCAGCGCTGCTTCAGGTAGCTTTCAAATATGGCTTGCGAAATCCTTTGCCATGGCTCTTGAGGCATACTGCCGTCATTTTGTTCTTTGTATTGTGCCCTCAACTCCACGTTGGAGGGAAATTCCCAAGACGTTGTTGGGGCTGATTCACCCAGTCCGGGCGTGAAGTACACGTTGTAGGGCGTTGTCTGGGGTACGCCTTGTAATCCGGAACATCGTCAGTCTTTGAACGAGCAGCAGGAGCATTGGTCATTCATACCAAGATTTCGGACATCGTCGGAGATTCCAAGCCGCTTTAACAACTCCATCGATCGCACGTTGGTAAGATCCATCTTGGGCCATCTACACCATAATCAGTATAATTTGGAACCCGATCCGTGAGAGCTGACTTTGTGGTTGTCTCGTTCCGTTCCAACACAATGCTTTTCAAGCCATAATGCGCTAGGACAGTTGCCACCAGAAGACCGACAGGCCCTCCTCCAACGATCAAGATAGTCCTGTTGTCAAGTCTTTCCACAGCTTCTTGTCTGTCGACGTAAGCATGGCTCGGGTCTAAACCCTGGGCGTTCTTCATGTCGGTCTGAGCCGTCTAGAATGAACCTAGCTGAGATGTCGACGATTTTGAGGCTCTACGCGAGACAAGAGGCAGATGATTGACTAGGATGAAACTTAACTTCCAGTGGGCGCACATTCTCCTATTTGGGCAAATGTCACTAGGCATAAAGAACCAGTAATGAGAGTCTACAGGTTTTCGGGCCGGTCGATTTTGGATATCCTCTAAAGGGCCGAGAATTCGAGTGAGATATCCACCTGCCGGAATCGAGGTAAGCTCCTCTGCAGCTTTGGTCATCTCCGATAGCGCATCCATAGGATAAACGCGACATCTGGCTCATAAATTAACGTTAGAGTGCTTTTGCCTATTATGCTGCGAGGAGCGATATAGCTATTTCGAACTTAAGGTCACGCAAACGGAGATGTCTCTGGCAAATACCATCTGGTCGTCCGATATCCCGGTGCCAACTGCACTGAGAGACTGGCTTGAGCAACTTTTCACAACGGTTGACTCGAAGAGCTCGGATTCTGGAGAACGTTTAGCTGCACTGTACACCCCTAATGCCACTGTCTTTGGCTTGCATGGAAAAGCTGAAGGATCTGAAGGTCAGAAGCTTTTTGCGTCAAAAGGTATCGTCCAACGGACTAACATTTCGGCTCAAAGCCATCAAACAGAGTCGTAAGACAGCTTGGGACACCATCAGTTCCCGTAAGCACGAGGTGCTGCAGGTTTATCCAGGGCAGAAGGACTACAGCGATCTCATGCTAATCGGTCGGCTCACTGCGGGACTGAAGAATGGCAATGAGGTGGTGACAGATTTCATCGCGCAAATTCATTTTCAAGGAGATACATCGAAGGATCCAAAAGGTACCCTGTACAAGGTCTGGGGAGTAAGTAAATAATTCTCTCTCCCAAGAAAGGAATACCTCAGAGGAATACTAATAGCATTCGAAGGATAGTGCACCTTGGATAAAAGCAATGCAGACCTGAACCAACTTAAGCGTATTGGTCAGGCCCAAGAACTGGAACGTAGAGCAACTTCAAACACCATCACTTAGTGAAGGGGGGTTTTTGAGTGTAGAGATCTCTATTGCCAATACATCACGTTACGATGTTGCTTCCATTGAACTGATCGCATAAGTGGATTATGGACATTAGAAGTGCACCTCTTAGATCTCTTTTTCGCCGCCGAGCTCTTCTCTCGTCTTGTTGTCCTCATTTTTCATCATTAAATGTTCTCCGGCGTCTTGACTGCAGGTAAAATCGGCTTTTTGGGTAGCGATGTTGGCGGGAAATGAGACGTGTTCCTGGATCCATTTCCAGACACCATCCTTCTTCCGCAGAAGACCGGTATAGCGGAATTTGAAGTTAAAGTCATGTCCGTCAGTGCTTACACCATAGTAATGCTGAAAAGATGGGTCAGTAAGAGCATCCACACACTAATGCCGATTAGACCAACCTGTTCCATATTGCAGAAACCAAAGTCTGGAGCGGTCGCAATGATTTCCATATCTTTATATCCAATGTGAGACTTCGCAAAGTATGCTAAAATGGTATTAAGCGAATCAAAACTTGTCCTCGCCTTCAGAGTGATAATGAAGTTACTCACGGCCGATATGGTAAAAATGGTCCACGAAGGCCCCGCCTTAGACAGTCAGCAACATACCTAGAGCAATAGTTGGAAAACCTGTAGGAAAACGTACGTGGAATGAGGCCCATCAAGTCATAGTACAAGACTTGCTCACCATCGTAGAATCCGGCACCTTCCTCTGGATTTGTCGCAAATCTATTGTCATTGAACTCCATCCAGTTTCGATAATGCTCAAAGATTTCTTCCTCTTCCTTCTTGAGCTCGGGTTTGTGATAGGCACTAATGGGAAAAGGTAATGTCGAGTGCATATTTTCAAGGGTTGTTAAATCACCCTTTATAGGCATAAAGCCGCAAGATTAGCTCACGATCTTGTATCGAACATACTTTCGTACCAAATAATGCCACTCCGAGTGGCCCTTCTTGCTTTGCACGTGCTCAGACATTTCTGCGCGTGCTGTTGAGAGCGACGATGATAGCAATTACCCAGTAGGGTTCCCAGCTAGGATCTTGGTGTTTGTTGTTTGTAGATGCCAAAACCACTGAGTTGTGTTAAGTAAGGGCATGATATTTAGTTTCGGGTCTCGGAGAAAACCCCGTGCGAGAGTCCCGGGAAAAAGCGCTAATGATCTAGTGACCCTTAACAAGACCATACTGCTCCGCTCGGATGATAAACAGCGGTACCGTTGGCCCAGCGGCTGGTTCACTAACATAATCCGAGCTCCCAGTGGCATCGGTGCCTTGATGAAGCCACCGGCATGACTCAAAGACACCGTGACGATTGATATTGCAGGGATTGAGACAATCACCAACATACTGAAGTTGCTTTGAGACGATCTTATTCTACAGCGACGCACAATGTTGGGAGGCGGCCTACTATGGCCCGTATCATCAGTCTGGACTTAGATGTCTACAGTAGCCTGGGAACTGAACTGCAAATGTCTGCAGTGTAGAGGTTTGCCAAGCCAATGCAAATACATTCAATGTTCCTTGAAAAATGGCCGATATTGCCTTTGCCCCCCCTCCACGACCCAGATCAGTGCCGCATTCAGGGCCAAAATGGTGAACGCAGATAACGCAGGCCCTCGCGAAATCTCCCCAGTACCGCCACGTAACTTGATCCTACTTGCAGAGCAAATGCCGAGGTCTGCGCCTACTAGGGCAAGTTTCCGGAATCCGGAGCCCCTTCTTCCCTTGGATATGTTACTAGCCTAATCAGGCAGGGTCTCTCGATATGGAGGTTTACCGCCTTTAACCCGATATCGTTATTTCCATCCCCGTTGACAATGAAGTATTGTGGACGGAAATCTTACAAACAAAAACGCACAGTTTGTCTCTTTCCAATTGTGAACCGCGAGCACCGCCGTCAAGGTGTGCGTACAACCAATCCTTTCAAGCCGGGAAAAGCCAGCCGCTCCGGCCAGACATTTAAATACAGCCGAAATAAGGATAAGTACCGGATATTGCGGCTCGAGCTCGTTTCGTAGCCTTGAATAGAGTCTACGGCTGATGTCCAGTGGCTATCACAAGGAGAACCGTCAGGTCTAGAAACTCAACATCATCGTAAATGGGCAGGTTCGAAGGAAAAGTTCCTTCCGTCACCGACGGTGCATTTGGCATGGGCCTTGCCGCCGTGGAGCTGCTGGCCCAAGAAAGCGCAAAAGTTGCTTTGGCGGATATCCAATGGGAGCTTGCACAGAAGAATGCAAAGTCGCTAAGTGATTCTGTCCTCCCATTTCACTTGAACGAGGGAGATGCAAATCTGCCAACGAAGCCATAATGTTTACAGAAGAGAAATTCGGCGGCCTTGATTTGGCAGCGAACGCAGCTGGAATCGAGGGCCGTTTGGGTAACTCGAAGACCAGGAGCCTCAGGACTTCCAGAATGTTATCGCAATAAATTTGACTGGGATTGCATATTGTCTAAAGCACTGAAATTAGCGGCCGTGAAGAAGTGAGGAGGAGGCGCGATCGTCAACATCTCCTGCAATTGTGGGCGACGAGAAAAGCCTTATCTGGGCATCTATTCAGCGTCGAAAGTAGGGTGCATCAGTCTGACCTCGGTCGCAGCTGTGGAGGCTGGACCTTATCCTACCCATGTCAACGCCATCTGCCTAGGTTACGTGGACACACCTCTGTTGGACGCCAGAATTGATCGAGAATGAGTAAGAGCCAATGGCAACTCGTATCGTAACTACTACCTTTGGCTCTTCGAGAAAGACTGCAAAATATCTGCGGCAAGGTTCTACCTCGACACGCTATTCGCAAAGAGTGCAATTGACTGGATGGAAGAATTGGCGACAGGAGGAAACAAGCGATGAATCACCCACTGGGTTTGTCTTGGTCTGATGGAAGAGGCAGAGGCATGTTATAGCCATGAAAAGGACTCGGAAACCTTTTTTATATGACAAGCAAAAGGGTTAGAATGGGAGACAGGCAACATCTAGTAGACCTGCTGTCGTAGACGTCACAGATAGAGATCTCCATTGGATATGGATATCTATTTCCCTCACGGATATCTCGAGTAGTGGCACACGAGCTGCTGGCTCATTTGACGACAACTTTTCGAATGTCGTTCATACCAAGCTCCATCACACGGGGAGCGAAAACGAGTTGAATCATCAAGTATCGTATGTCGTCGCTCAACCCCAACTGCAGGTCCAGAATCTTGCGTATCAACGCGAGAAGAATCCGAAGCGTGTTATAGCGAGCGCAGAACTTCATCCAATCTAGGTCAATCATACGACCTCCGCACTTGTTGTAGTGTTCCACAAAGTCGTCCCACTCCATGTGGCGAGATACATGCGATTGAAAATAGGCCAAGTCCTGCTCGGGAGCCCCAAACTCTGCACATTCCCAATCGAGCACTCCAGTAACGCTGTCATCGTCCCCTATGAGAACATTGTGGAAGTTGAAGTCCCCATGGCAGAGAACAGGGCTGTTAGTGCATTTCGGGATATTGTTCTCGAGCCATCGGAAGAGCCAGGTCACATATGGGGACGGCAAATGCTCAACTTTTCCGGTATATTCTCGCAACTCTTTCATTTTGCGATGATAACACTGTTCCACTGTCTCGTTCAGGACAGACTCCACCCCGCAATCTTTGATAAAGTCCCGATAACTTTCCAACGGTGTGTTATGAAGCTTAGCCAGCACGTCGGCGAGCCGCAGCAATACTTCTGTTTGCAGGGTTACGTGTTCAAAATAGCTTCCTGGAATACGACCAGGTAGCCGCTCCATCGTATAGAATGTATCATCTAGGCCTCCTGGTGATACCGCCAGATCGATTGGGCGAGGGCATGGAAATCCTGCTGCCTGTAGGCAATGCAGGAGGGTGAATTCGTGAGGCAACTCAAGAAAAGGGGCGGCCACTGTTGGATTGCTCTTGCGTACGACAAGTTGCTCAGAGCGTCCATTCTCATGCTGCATCGTGCAGAAAAAGACTTCGTTGGAGTACCCGCCCGCTACTGCGGCGAACTCTGTAATTTTCACACCCTCTTGCCGCCGATCGCGAGAAAAGCCTGTAGATACTCTTTGTTCAACTTCTGCGGCTGATTCTCTTTCGAGGATTTTTGATCACCGCAATTGAATTTGTTGACTGGCTCAACCTCTGAATTTTGTGTTGCTAACATGTAGTCCACCTCCCACTCTGCGGCCGTCCTCATTAGCGACTCGACTTGGGGATCAGTCCTTGGAGAAAGCCGGGCCAGCAGTAGGTCTAGATCTTGCGACAATCGGGCATAGATCTCGGCAAGAGGATCAAAGCCAGCAGCATAGTCAATGGGGCCAGAATCTCCAGGGGGTTCAACGTCACCCAGCGCCTCTGCAATTTGCGAGTAGAGTTGTCTTCCGGTGTTGATTGTCTCGATAAGCTGGTCAATGGCAGGCCCTTCTCGTTTGAGCACTTCAGTCAAAGCCATGCGCACAAGACTGAGGCTCTCCTTAGCCTTCTGAGAACTGATTTCTGGCAGAATATCTTCGTTGAGAGCTTGTAACGCCAAGCTCACATATCGAGCCGTGGAGTTAATCTTCATTTTAGCGTCCTGTTTGTGCTTGTAAACCCAAGGCTGATAATGCTGGTTGCATTGAGTTTGGCAAAGTTTTGTGGGGTGATATAAATATTTGGGCCTCCTGAGTCCGGGCAAAGGTCACACGACAGAAGCCGAGATGGTGCCGGTCAGTGCTGCAAGGGCCGATAGATCCAGGTCTGCAAAATCTGTATTTCAGCACCTAGTCACAGCAATGAAAAATCTTGCTAAGAGTCGGAACTCGATTCGCCATGGGATGATGATTGCCGACCACATCTAAGCGGAATGTCTGAGTGTAGTGCATTGACAGGTGCTTGGCTACATATTCTAAATGAGGCAGTCTTCTCAGATGAGGATTTCAGAGGGAAGACACACGAGCGAAGGCATTATAAGGGAAACCTCTCCTGTACTCTGACAAATATTTCACTCCAGTGTGACCTCCAGAGCCCTGTCTTCTCCTGTCTCTTCCAGCGTGGCCGCATCAGTCTGTCAAACTCGGAAGTTGAAAAATTCATTTCTCTCGATGAAATGGTTGCGATGGATGCGGTGTCTCAAGCACATAGTAAGGTCTTCTTTTAGGAGGCAGAGAATGCCCAGTGAGCCAACGTTATCAGCTCTGTCCATCAATTCACCGGCTTACCCCTGCTGAACCGCTGGAACTTCGCATACCACGCTTCTTGGTAGGCACAATACGCCAGTCTTCCTGCCTCGTCCCTCCACTTATAGACGGCATCGACGAATATGTTGTTCGCCCACGAAGGGATATGTGCCATTGCAATAGCTTCCCCCCAATAGCGGTAAACTTTCCCCTCGCTATCTTCAGCCTCAATCTCTTGTTCGGTAGCGGCAAATAATTTTGGATGAAATTTCGTGACTTTTCGCTTGATCTTGACAATGTTGCGTATAGATCCGTTGTCGTCCACCATCCATGCAAAGTAGAATGATGGCTTCTTCTGGTCCACGGTAAACACGTCCTTCCATCGAGGGTTGGTTTCAGGCGCTTCGTAACCTATTTGGCAAAACGAAAACTTGCCATCGAAGCACATCGGTGACCAGCCCACTGGAGGATAATCGACCTCCTCCTCTGTGCGGATCTGTCTCCAAGACCTGTCTCGCACAGGGTAACAGTCAACGTCGTAGTCTGTCCCGTTTAGAGTCAACTTTCCTATGCAGTGCATGAACTGTTCGCTGCCGCCTGGTTTCTTGTCTGCCTCGGTGTCTCTATCCTCTCCAGGCATGACGTGGCCTCGAGGCAGGAGGGGGGTTACTGCCGTTTGGATGACGTCGAACTGTGTCTTGCCATCTTTGCTCTTGTAAGATAGCCGAAATTTCTCTCCTGGTTTGAGAACCTCCATTTTGAGGCCCAGGTAGGTCGTGAGAATATTATCCTTAAAGCTCGACCAAGGCATTGTGTTCATAAAGTTCAGATGCTCGATATCCAATGGTTTCTCATTGTCCAGGCCTTGGAAAAGACCAACACCCCCGGCGCATAGCGGGAAAGCTGGCTGATAACGGAAGTAGACAAAGGCGCCTATGGCTGCCTCCGGCACGCTGAATCCGAAATAATGAGTGTGAACAGTGTGCGGATGCCAGGTTTCCTCTTTTGAAGGCAATGGTAGCCACAGATCTGATTCTGGGGGTGGCAGATTCGACATCTTGCTGCGTTTCGAAAGTATCGCGGCCTCCCAAATAGATGTCTGTAATCAACAACCCCTCTCATCGCAACTGCAATCGGATACGGCCCTTATCTGTTAGTGGAAGCTCCATCATCGCCGAACACTGAATAAAATCTCATGATAAGTAATAACCAGAAGGTAACTCATCGTTCGCTCACGATCAAGCAAATCCGGATGATAGCAGGAGCGCCGGCGAGTAGAAGATCGGACCCATTCTGTTCGTCAGTACTGGCTCTTCCTGGTGGCATTGCTGGGCCGTGATTGTGGCAGGCCGGATGGAATAGGCTTAGCCGAATCCTTCTCATTCCGACGACCTGCCCGCAAGACCATCCACATTCATCACAGAAGGGCACAAGGTAAATGTGGGTGTCAATGTCATCTGAGTTTCAACATCATTTAGCTAAAGTTCATCGGGGTCGTTCTAAATACAAGTTGGAAATAATTTATTTCTTTCACATAGCGTCTATGAAGAAAGGTCGCCGACTGCGATGCCACTAGTTATTGGATCAAGAAGCTCAAAATGGCAAACTTGTCGACGGATCTGGGTAGATCTGGAATAAACGGCTGGGATCAGAAGAGACTTTGAGTGTGGTGATCATTGACTTGTAAAACCCCTGCATCTGAGTTTAGCCATTGAATGAGACAACACCAGAGAGCGCGTTTAACACCTACCCATCCACAACCAAATTGGCTCCAGACATATAGCTACTCATCGGGGACACTAGGAATGAAATAGCCTCAGCTATCTCTGATGGCTCCGCAAATCGCCCCATTGGAACCTTCTTCAACTCATCCTGCATGACGCCTTGTTGAACGGCAGCCTTGAAGGCCGGAGTGTTTACAAATCTTTCGAATTTCATCATTTAAAATTAGCTGCCATTCGAATGGTTCAAAGAGCGCGGAGCTGGCCTACCCTGGGCAAATGGCATTGATGCGTATACCATCTTTCGCATAGGAGTTTGCGTCCTGGTATGTGTCAGTTGAGTGATGCGTACGAGGTTGGACATCAACTTACCATTTTCGTCATACCCAACACTCCATGCTTACTAAGTAGTATGAACACAAGTACGAGGTAAGCGACGGCCCATCGCGCCCTGATGCATAACTCGTAGAAGGAGCAAGAGAAGTAGCTGAGGAGTACTGACTCACCAGGCGATATAAGGCGGAGCCGGTGTTGTCCCAGACGGGGCAACATGTCCATAAGTGGAGGATAAATTGACAATCACACCTCGGCTTCGGGTTTCAGGGCTACAAGAGAGCTTCAGATTCTGTAGAGCAATTCAAGGACCTGTGATTACCTTTGCCCTCGTGGCTCCTGTCGCAACATTTGCCTAATCTCCTCTCTCTGTGCTATCCAGAGACCAATAAGATCAAGATCGACAACTTTGCGATAGTCCTCCACGCCCATCTCAGATGTGGCACAAATTGGTCCGCCGATCCCGACGTTGTTCACGGCGATGTTGATCTGCCCAAATGTTTTGGTGACTTTTTGGACGGCGTCCACGATCGCCTTCTCGTTGGAGAGGTCAGCCTGTATTTCAAGCACTTCTACATTGTCGTTTAGTTCGAAAATCAGCTTTCTGGTTGCTGCCATTCCGGCAGTGTCGATGTCCAGGAGTGCAAGTTGCTTGATACCATGACGGACAAACGCGAGGCTTGTTGCTCTTCCGATACCTTTGATTTCGGATGTCAGCAATTTTCACGCGCCTCATGAATGAGCATACCGGAGCCTGCTCCAGATACTAGGGCAACGCCCTCTAAAAGATCTGACATGATAGATAGAAGTTGGTTTAAGTATTACACCTATAGAATGTCGTCTTACTTTTCTCAGGACGACTTGTTCAAATTTGAACTTGGCATGTGTTTGCCGTGACTACACGGCAAACGCATTTCTAGAGAGTGGAGATTGCCGAGTACTCACAGACTGGAGGCCCGGATTGTTACGAAAGTTCGGCCCCTAATCCACTAGGCTTCGGAGAAGACTCAGTAATGATCTCCGGCGCAAGGTGGTCACCTTGTCAATATCTCCAGGTTTGTCGTAACCAAGTCAAACCTTAAGAATCGCCATACCATTCTAGCCTTATTTTGTCGACCGAGGAAAGTCCCCCGCCATCACCTCTGTCAATCAAGTGTCAGCCAGCAACGCTTATCTCGTGTGTAACCAAAGTCAATAAAACAAAAGAAGAGATTACATATTCTGGCATACCCCAAAGGTTTTCAGGCCAATCCTACGTATCAGACCGACATGGCACGGACTGTGATTCGGATCGAGGAAGACATTTTGGACCACCCAGTGGAACAAGTCTGGAGCCTAGTCTCCAGCTTCGGCGCGATACAAGCCTGGATGCGGTCTATCAAATGGTGCACAATCAGTGGCCAGGGTGTCGGAACTGTTCGCACTGTAATGTCCATGGCTGGAGTGCAAGAAGAGATCCTTGAAGTACTCGATAATGACGCTCACTGTATTTCCTATCGCATAAAGGACAACCCGTTCCTTCCCATGAAGGGTGGCTTTGGCAATTGGAAACTGGAAAGCATCGGAGGAGGAAAAACAAAAGTTACTTGGATTGCAGATGCAGAAGAGATCAACACTGATGGAGTGGCCGCAATAGCCCCAATCTATGAAGGATTCATGAAGGAAAGCATAGCTGGCTTGAAGAAAGCACTGAGTTAGACGGCAACGGGGAACTATACTTTGTATATCAGCTTCAACGCCTGAGGCCGGTCTTTGCTGGCCCAAGTTTAAACACTTCCTCATCGTGCAAAGCGGACAGTTCTTGAAATTATGGACAGCGTTATCAGCTTCATGCAACATCCATTGTTGCTCCGTCTCGAATAACTGTGTAAACCTTGAAAGAGATGTCACTACGAATTCAGTGGTATGGATATCAGGCAATTCTCCTCACAGAAGACTCTTAATTTCATTGAAACTGACTCATCGATCTTATCACTAAATGATCACCTCGTTGTTGAGTTAGCTCTTGAGTATCTGGAAAAACTCCTCCTGCTGAGGGAATATATCCCTATACACACAAAGCCTTTCTCCAAGATGTTGCACTGGTACGCGTAGCAACCGGGCCACCATGCACAGTTCGATTCCTCATATGCAATGCCAGATTAATTTGTGTTACCTTCCCCTGGTGCTTTACGGCTCTGAACGTGATATAGTGGTTTCTTTGCTGTGATGGCCCACATGTTGCAGCTTGCGAGCGACATCAGGCGTCATGCGCTCTGCCAATTTTTTCGAGTCAAGCAACAAGGCTGCCACTGTTGCGCAACATCCAAAAGCAATGCTCACCAAGTAGATAAGTTGAAATGCGTTCTCGTATGAGCGAAGTGCAGCGGTGGTAGCTGCTTCTATAACTGCTGGCGTCACGCCGGAGATTTTCTCGAGTGCAGGAAGATTGCCACCCGAAAGGGCTGTTAGGAAACCGACGACAGACTTTGGCGGGAGGCCTGCTTCCAGAATGGCCGGAACAACCCATTTTTTGACGTTAGATGCTACTCTATTTTGTAACTACGATCTGTCAGCTTCATAGGCTCTCATGGGATTCTCAATTCCGATACTCACAATTGTCACAAAGACCGAATCTACATATAGTCTCCGTCAGCTATGCCAGTCATGATCAAAATAGCTCACCAAGTTGAAACTTACCTGCAAGGACCGAACAACCACTTCTCAAGGTATATTCCACTCCATTGGCTAAGCCAATATCCTCGGGCTTAACCATAAGAGGGGCGCCGGCTAGAGTAAGCACCTCCATGTATCCAATCATGGTGCTAGAGATCAAGCTGAACACGATAGCGCGGTCCTGGTTCTCCTTCGTAACAGCACTCATACCGCCAGTAAATGTTGTAAACAACACACAGACAATGACTAGCTGCCATTTCAAGGATACCCACTTTTGGGTCCATTTCGAAAGAGATCCAACAAACTGGCCGAAGATGGCGCCTGCCGTTAAAGTACACTTTTCAGCCGTCAGCTCCAGTAGTGGCCCATGTCTAGAGGCTTACTTACACTCATCCAGCCGGTGGTTTGAACGGACTTCCCATAGACGGCGGAAATTTGTTGCGGATATACAATATTTAGAGCGTAAAATATCATGGATCCAACACTGGCGACGATCGACAAAGCCACATAGTTCCTGTTTCGGAAGAGGTAGAGGGGCATCAAAGGTTCTTTCAATGGAGCGAACCGTTCTGATCAATCGTCAGGCAACCTCTCCGTACCAAAAGAACGAAGACAAAGCATGGACCTACCGAACAATACAAAGACGATAAGGCCAATTCCTCCCACGACCATAGTCGAGATTACCTCACCAGAATGCCACGCTGGTTGAAAAGTGTCAATATTGTTCGCGGAATGCACAGGTTGTCGAACTTACGATATTTCTGCCCACCCCACGAGATCCCGAGAATGATCGACGTCACACTGCCAGTAAATATTATAACACCTCCAAAATCAAGGTTTATCACAGTCGTGCGTTTTGATAAAGTAGTATGTAGCTGGTGGAAATTTGGCGGGAAGTAGAAAAACAGCTGCAGGAGGCCGGCTGTGCCAGACATCATGGCACTAAAATAGTACACCCAGCGCCACGAGGCATTGTCCACCATCACTCGAGCTAGAAGAAAACCCCGTTAACTCGTGTGCCGCAGGCCGTGAGCGATTCTACATACCTAGGCCTGGCCCAATGGTAGCGAGCGGAGCCAGTAGTGCGAATGTGAGCCCGAGTGCCGTATTTCTATTCTGATTTGATACCATCTCACCAAAGATGACAGGCATAGTCTGCTGGATACCAGTTCCAACACCCGCTATCGCGCTCTGCAAAAAGAAGAGATCCATGGTCAGCAAATTGAATTCCCACACACACGAGGCACAAACTTACACCCGCAATCAAAGTATCAATCTTCTTAGCTCGACCATTGACGATATACCCGACGAAGGCGAGAGCATTGGCTCCAATGAAAATCCAGCGGCGACCAAATATGTCCCCAAATCGGCCAGCTAGAGTGAACGTCACCGTCTGGCATAGAACAAAGATGAGAAGGATCCATATGTAGCCTGGAGTCGGACCTGCGTTGGTGAAGAATGTTAATTATTACATGTGCATCTCGGAGATCTCGTAGGGTCTAATACCTAGATCTTCATTAATGATGGTAATAACATTTGCCGCCATGACATAGCCAAGAAATGCTCCTTGGAACGAGATGGCCATCGACTGTGGTAGGCGAGTCAGCTACTGTCTGGTACTGAGAAGGGCCGGCCCAGAGGCGACGTACGAGGAAAGACCCAATAAATTGCGGGCTTCTGTAGTAATTTTTGGGTAGATTGTCTCCGCGTGCTGCAGGTGACACTTTGTCCATGAACTCTTCGGCTTCAATGTGTTCGTGGGTGTTCTGCAGGTCATCCTTCTCAATTGTATCCATCGTGTTTGCCAAACCTGTCGCCTTCTCCGTTTGTTGCTATAGGGTTCAAGGTCTGACTTTGGCCGGGCAGGGCGCCCATATCGTGTAATGTATATGTCAACGAGACATGCGCGAAATTTTAATCAAGCAGTTCGCCTCCGTTCCATCCCAAAGTAGTCGGGGTTCAGTTCTCACACGCCGTGAGTGGCTGCAAACGACCCCAGTGTCCCGAAGTTTGCATCAGATATTCCGGGGCATGCCCGATCAGGAAGACACAGCAAGTTCCGGGAATTTTCGAGGGAGTTGGGTTTTACCAAGACTGGAGATTGGACCCCTGGGTTCCAATTATCGGTCAACATAATCCGTTAGCCCTGCACCCTTTCAAATTTCAATCATCTTCTCTTTCAGACCGGAGATTGACATGATGGGACAACTCCAGATTAGAACATGTTGACTGAGCGCCTCAAGGCTGCCGCTTCCAACCGGCTCCTCACTCTACCAGATGCCTATTTCTAAGGAAGAAGATGTGCAAGCGATATCGTAGCCATTGTTGTGTGAACAGAACATAAAAGCTGAATCGCCCATTCAAAGTGTCTTGCTGTTGTGCAATGGCTCTAGGACACAGACAGCATAACTGTGACCATTGCGACAGCCATGGATTTCCTCAGAATGGCGCGGGAGTCGACATTCGTGTCCGGGCCCCAGCTACTCCGGAAACCTTATTCAGCCTGCTCGGTAAAAAGGGTCTCCGCAGCTCTGACCAGATGAAGTTAGTTGTTTATAGAGCCGGCCTAATTAGGCTTAGGCGACTTAGTCTTGGCACTGTGGTAACTTGCCAGCCGTTTAAACCCTCTTTGCTGCTCCAGATACTCCCGTAGATCTTTTCAATCAAACAACCTTTTCATTGCCCCAATCAATTCAACAATTTTAAATGCTCTATAACTGGTCTTTCTTCCAGGTGGCCCTCTGCGAAGGAGGCAAACAGAATTTCTGACTACTTTTTTGCTCGGAAATGTAGATGCTGCGCCTCGGCTAACTGAATTATTCAAAGTCGAGCAAAATTCCATACGACATCGAAAATGGCCGAGGCAACTCGAGGTCTCTCATTCGAGAACCGAACAGTCATCGTTACTGGTGCTGGTGGCAGTATAGGCAGGCCACTCTGCCTCGCTTTTGCTAAAGCCGGTGCCAACGTGATCGCTAACGATTACGGCTGTTCTGCAGCAGGGCAAGGCTCGTCGGGAGCTTCGGCGGAGCAGTTAGTAGCTGAAATTGCGGCACAAGGACTATCGGCCGTGGCGGATACCCACAACGTTGCTACAGATGCTGATAAAATCGTTGAGTTGGCAATTGAAAGATTTCAACGCCTTGATATTATTGTCAATAATGCGGGGATCATCACATATGGCCCAGTAGAGGCCCAAGAGCCCGGGGATATCAAACGAGTGCTTGAGGTCAATGCACTCGGCGCGATGGCGCTTTGTCATTACGCCTGGCCACATATGCAGAAGCAGAAATACGGGCGGATCATCAACTTTACCTCCGACTCCGTCTTTGGAATGCCTTCCAGTGCTGGATATGTGCTGTCCCGCGGCGCCATGCTTGGGGTTACCAAGACGCTAGCTTTAGAGGGACAGCCACACAACATACTTGTGAACACAATCGGTCCTTCAGCCTATTCACGCATGGTTTCAGATGTGATCCAAGATCTACCACCGGATCAGCAGGAGGGGTTCAAGCGCGCCTTTACTGGTGAATCCAATATTCCGCCGCTTCTCGCTCTAGCAAGTGAAGAGAACACATACACGGGCCAGATCTGGACCTCCGGGAACTACGCTATGGGTCGCACAATCCTTGGAACTGTGAAGGAAGTTAAACGACTTCGTACAGCGCGCGACTGTCTATCAGCGATGACAGAACTGATGGATAAGAGCAGGGCATGGATAGAACCTCAAAGCATTCAGGAGTTTCTGAACTTCAGAGCTTGAACTAGGTGGCCGACATGTAGTGGTGCAAATGTACACTCGTTATCCATTGATTATCACATACTCGCCAACTCACTTCTTACCTCTTGTGCCAAGCCTCTCAAGAGTTGGCGTAGAAGTCGCCGAGATCACTTCCTGTGTCCCGAATTTCGCCTTCAGGCAGGCGGGAGACTGTCGGGTAACGGGCTTAAGAAGAAATCTGTGATTCAGAGAGCACTTCCGAAATGCATCGCCTAAGTAAAAGCCCCAAAAAATGCGGAGTTTCGGATTTCGGAGTTGGACGGTAGTCACAGCTTTGTTGTTTCATTTCTACAGCCCTCCCTTGCAATTACCACCAGGGTTTTGTTAGGGCTCATACCTATTATTACCACGATTTCAACTTGCGAAGTGATTGACTATTAACTCATAACGGAATTCGCGCGCAATGGGGCTTTACTGGATGGTGTTCGCCATGGTTGGCGTTATTTCGATTTTCAGAGTGCTCTGGTATGGTAGGCGGCCTAAAGGGTATCCTCCTGGTACAGCTCCTGTCTAATACCTAATGTGGCAAACCTCTTATTGACTGGGATTGAAAAACAGGCCCTCCTACCTTGCCAATTATTGGAAATCTTCATCTGTTCCCCCGGAACGGTGTTCTTCATGAGAAGTTCAAAGAATGGGCAGACCAATGTCAGGATCCGTTCAGTGCTCTCACCCAATATCACTACTTACGGGTTTAGATGGACCAATCGTTAGCCTTAAGCTTGGTACCCAAACACTGATCCTTTTGAACGATGAAATGGCGGTCAAGGAACTCTTGGACAAACGAAGTCAAAATACGTCGGCGAGGATGGATATGTTCCTGAGTGAGTTTGGAGGCCATAACCAGATTTTGATGCGCAGGTAGGTTTCCCTTGCGAACCCGTCAGCCTCACAGTTGACACATACTTTAGCAACGACGAAACCTGGAGACGTCAGCGAAGAATGTATCATCAAAATCTCAACAGCCAACAAGCAGACATCTATGTGCCATATCAGGTAACGCACGTCTTAGACAATTTCAATAACGGCCTTCCACCCATGAGCTAACCTACGTGAGGACAGTCTTTTGAGACGACACAGCTCCTACGAGACATTTTGAACAGCCCGGAAAAATTCGAAGACCACATCAAGCGCTACACAACTAGTGTTGGATATACAATTGCGTATGGGATGCGCGTAAGATCTATTGAAGAGAAAAAAGCAGCTAGAACAATGTTCGAGGTGAGGACAGAAAACATCGCTTGCTCTGCTGCCTCGTTAACTAATGAACACGGAAGTGGACAACAGGCCAGGTTCGAGCTGGGATGGGATTAGCTATTACTGACTGGTGGCCGTTCCTTCGCCCAGTATTCCGAATGCTACCCAACAGTGTTATACCTTTCTTGAAAGAGATTGAGAGATTGAACCGTGTGGAGTCCGATTTGTGGGACGAGCAATACCAGATCTGCCGACGCAGAATTGAATCCGGCCATGTTAGACCTAGTATGTTGTTTCACAGCGATTACTTCGGATTATAATTCCAGTCACAAAGCGCTTTCTAATGCCCATGGTAGGCTTTTGCAGAGATATGATCGTCACAAATACTGTGAAAGCCGACTACCTGTCCGAGAGAGAGCTTAAATTCAATGCCGGTCACGCATGGGCTGGCGCAAGGTACTCATTGTGAACCTATCTCTCGAATCTGGTAACGCTGACAAGGAGATAGTGACACTCAATTCAACACGCTTTGGTTTTTTGTCAAGGTCTGAGTCTCACGAGCGTTGCCGTAGAGCTATGCTAATCGCTGAAGCAGGCCATGATTCTGTACCCAGAATGTCAGAAAAGAGCGCAAGAAGAGATTGACAGCGTAGTGGGAGCCAGCACCCTCCCCCAATGGTCCGACTGGACTGCTCTTAGGTACACGCGCAGTATATTGAAGGAGACTTTGCGATGTATGCTTAAACTTTGCGGAAGACTTTTACCGGTAACTCTACTTACAATTGTGTCCAGTCTATCCGGCTACCATTACCGGAGGTATGCCTCATGCAGTGACCAAAGACGACACATATCTAGGATATCTTATCCCAGCAGGAGCGGGGCTGGTCAATAATGTCCGTTGACCTCATTCATTCCATTTCTGACAGAAATAACCCAAGATAGGTCTGGACCTTGAACAATCGTGTCGAGAACCCTCGAAAATTCGATCCCAGTCGCCATATCGACGATTCTCGGAGTACGATGGAATCAGCTATTCAAGCAGATGCTACCAAGCGTGACCACTTCACCTTTGGAGCTGGTCGTCGTATCTGTCCGGGCACCCATGTCGCAGACCGCGGATTGTTCATTGCCATTTCGAGACTCCTGTGGGCGTTCAACTTCGAAAGAATCCTTGGTGAGGCTCTTGAACAAGACGATTTCGAACCAGGTTTCATCACCTCGCCGAGGCCCTTTAGGTAAGCAAGCTCTCCGCAGCATGAGGGGGTCTATGAGATTGTGGCCTTTGACAAACAGACCTGAGCTAATCATACATTTAGATGCAAGATAACGCCTCGTAACGAGGCTAAACGGACTAAGATTAGTGAGATCTGGGAGCAATCCGAGAACTTCCTCGACGAGAATGGCGACTACATCCAAGAGTTCTACGATCGCATGGTTCGTGGTCAAGCTGTTACTGCCTAACTAAAACTTTGAACGGGTTGCTAGGAATCAGAATCTTCTTTAGCTTTTGACATTCACATCTCTTTATCCGACAGGTATAGCCTCGTCTGGCCAGAACGGCGATCGGGCAGTAATTCTTGAATCCGGCATTGACCGTCGCCTCAGCAAAGAGCGCAAAGAGCAAGAAGGGATTTAGAGGTTCTCTGGGAGCCTTGGGATTAATCAAGTCGGTTCTCGCATTTTCGGTCAGATTAGGACAATATATTACTGTGTGACCGGAACTGTTCTGCGATGTCATGTGGGATGAAACGTCCAAGAATGATTGATTACTAACAGAGTTTTCCGTATTTGGTAAAGTGGGGGCCATCCTTTTGTGGGGTATGCCGCTTTTTAGCTAGGGTAGTTTATAATCGGCTAACTTTCCTAGCCGGAAGCGGGGCGAGCTGCAAGCAGTTTTTTACTCTGTTTGGCAAGTGCGCCGAACATTGTTAGGCTCCTCGGGCTGCACTGTGCGTCATACCCTCCATTCTCTGTGCGTCTCTCAGCGCTGAAGGCAGAATCCCACAGCGCCTGGACCATCCACACGATCCTAAGAGTAAGGGACCAAGGGTATTGATTTTGTTCGCAGTCGCAGCTTTGATCTTCTTATTTGGTCTCTTCTAGCAGGCCATAGAAAAATGCCCCCGATCCCACCGTCGCGCCTGGTCGCGCTTCAAGCCAACCCACAGAACATCCGCAACATCTGCATTCTCGCGCACGTTGATCATGGCAAAACATCTCTTACGGACTCACTGATCGCTACCAATGGGATCATCTCGCCGAAGATGGCGGGGAAGGTCCGCTACCTGGACTCGAGACCTGACGAGCAAATACGTGGAATTACCATGGAGAGCAGTGCCATCAGCCTGTACTTCAGTATGATACGCAGACAAAAGGAAGACCAAAAGCCAAAACAGGAGGAATACCTGATAAATCTGATAGACAGTCCTGGACACATCGACTTTTCGTCAGAGGTCAGCACGGCCTCAAGGTTGTGTGATGCCGCAGTTGTTCTGGTTGATGCTGTCGAAGGTGTGTGTTCACAGACCGTCACAGTGCTTCGACAGGTATGGATAGAGAAACTGAAACCTTTACTCGTCATCAACAAGATTGACAGACTCGTAACTGAACTGAAAATGACTCCATCCGAAGCATACTCACACCTTGAGAGAGTCTTAGAGGGGGTAAATGCCGTCATAGGAGGCTTCTTTCAAGGCGAGCGCATGGAAGAACATCTCATGTGGAGAGAAAAACTTGACCAGGAAAGGGCGGCTAAAGAGCAACAGAAACAGGATGCCATGAGCGAGACCGTCTCGGAGGCTGACTTGGATCAACAGTTCGAAGAGCGAGATGACGAGGATCTATATTTTGCTCCCGAGAAGAACAATGTCATCTTCGCCAGCGCAATAGATGGATGGGCTTTCACTGTCCGCCAATTTGCGAGCATTTATGAGAAGAAGCTAGGTATCAAAAGATCCCTTCTTGAAAAAGTCCTCTGGGGTGATTTCTATTTGGATCCAAAGACCAAAAAGGTGCTCGGTCAGAAACATCTGAAAGGAAGGAATCTGAAACCGATCTTTGTGCAACTTGTTTTGGAGCCTATATGGCAAGCCTACGATGCCACGGTTGGCATAAACGGAGGCCGGGGTGATCCGGCTTTATTGGAGAAGATAACGAGGTCGTTGTCTATCAATTTGCCCGCCCATATCACAAGGTCGAGGGATTCCAAAGCCATCTTACAAGCTGTCTTCTCCTCATGGCTACCACTGTCAACAGCCCTTCTTGTCTCTGTCATTGAATACTTACCAAGCCCTCCCAGCGCCCAGGCAAGTCGGTTACCCGAAATGATCGAGGATCTGGTCAGTTCAAAGAGCATCGACCAGTCTCTGAAAGATTCCATGATCAATTTCGACACCTCTGACTCTGCACCTGTTGTCGCGTACGTGAGTAAGATGGTAGCGATTCCCGAGAGTGAACTCCCCTCCAAGAGACGGAAACTCGGCGCCACCTTGACAGCAGATGAAGCCAGGGAGCTCGCCCGACAGAAGCGTGCGGAAATCGCCAAAGCACAGGCTGAAGCGGAAGGCGCGACCAATGTGGACAGCATAACCAATGGGCTAAACGCGACAAGGATCGGAGACGGTAATGGGGAGAGGACCGCGCCTGAGCAACCAGAAGACCCGGAACATTTAATTGGCTTTGCCAGACTTTATTCTGGGTCACTCTCTGTCGGAGACGAAGTCTACGTTTTGCCACCCAAGTTCAATCCAGCTTTCCCTCATGCTTCTCCAGAACCGAAAAAGGTGCCCATCACGGCTCTTTATCTCCTCATGGGCCGATCGTTAGAGTCACTGGACAAGGTACCAGCAGGGGTGGTCTTTGGCATCGAAGGGCTGGAAGGCCACATTCTCAAGACCGGCACATTATGCTCGCAGATAGAAGGAGCTATCAATCTGGCCGGTGCTTCAACGCTCAGTCAGCCCATCGTCAGGGTCGCTCTGGAACCCACGAACCCAATGGATCTGAACAAGATGATCAAGGGACTGAAACTGCTCGAACAAAGCGACCCGTGTGCCGTCTACGAGCAGATGGAGAGTGGAGAACATGTCATCTTGACCGCGGGGGAGCTGCATCTCGAAAGGTGCCTCAAGGATTTACGAGAGCGATTTGCAAAATGTGACATTCAGCCTGGTGAACCGATCGTACCATATCGAGAAACAATCGTGAAAGCGGAAGAAATGGAACCTCCGAAGAACAAAGATCTCCCGAGGGGAACAGCAATCGCGGTCACTGCGTCAAAGACTGTATCTGTCAGATTGAGAGTTCGACCTCTGCCACAAAATGTAACAGAGTTTCTTATCAACCATGGAGCGTCTATCAGGAGGCTCTACGCAGAAAAGCAGGCTCAGGAGGAAGAGACAACGAAAGACGTCGACAGAGCGGACGAAGCCGGCCTTGTCAACGACACTGGTAGCAATGAAAGAAGCAACCTCTCCCTCCAAGAATTTCGAAAACAACTGAAAGCAGAATTCGACGATGTCAAAGAGGACAAAGAAGTCTGGGCAAAAGTTGTACCAAGGATATGCAGTTTTGGTCCTCGAAGAGTTGGTCCGAATCTTTTCATCGACGCCACGGGAGAACAAACTTGTAAGCGATTTTTGTTTGAGCAGCATGAAATCACGGAAGGCGGAGAAGATACAAATGGGACGAAGAGCAGCACCGACGGCGTTGAAAACTCGACACCAAAGCAAGATTTCTCGGACACAATAGCATACGCGTTCCAGCTCGCAACGTCCCAAGGCCCGCTCTGTCGTGAATCGATGCAAGGTGTCGCCGTCTTCCTTGAAGAGATCAGCCAGCAGCAACAGCAACAACAGCCCACCGCCAGCGCCGAGCCTTCGTCCAATGGCGACACTGCATCATCCGCGGCAGTTGAATCAGGCCGCCTCACCGGCGAACTCATAACGTCCGCGCGTGAAGCGATCCGCTCCGCCTTCCTGGACTGGTCCCCGCGCATCCTGCTGGCAATGTACAGCTGCACCATCCAAGCCACCCCCGAAGTGCTAGGCCGCGTCTACTCCGTCCTCACGCGCCGCCGTGGATCAATCCTCTCCGAGGCCCTCCTCGAAGGCACCCCGTACTTCACTATCAGCGCGAAATTACCCGTTGCCGAATCTTTCGGGTTCAGCGAGGAAATACGCAAGAGAACATCTGGCCTCGCACAGCCGATGTTACAATTTGTCGGGTTTGAATTGGTCGACGACGTCGATCCGTTCTGGGTACCGAGAAGCGAAGAAGAGCTGGAAGACTTGGGTGTCCACGGGGAGAGGGAGAATGTGGCAAAACGGTATGTGGACGGGGTGCGGAGGAGAAAGGGACTGCTCGTCAGGGGAACGAGGGGTGTAGGAAGAGACGCAGAGAAGCAAAAGACTCTGAAGACGAATTAGACAATTGATGAATGATATTTGTTGGTATGTCAGACAGAGATAGAGAGAACTGAGAAGGCTCCGACTAGAAATAGATGCAACTTCGGCGAAGTATCTTGTCTCGAAACGCAGATCATGGGTCCCAATGTCCCGCTTCTGTAATTTTCATCTGTGTTGCAACTCCATTATTCCCTTCAGAGGCGAGGCCCTGGATCATGATGACGCCGATACCTATTTCTGCTTGATCACTCATATCCTCTCGTCCAAATACCCAAATGTCCAACCACAAAAGCACAAACGTTCGTGAACTTTGGGCGAAGTAGTAGGCGAGGCTGTTTGCTTTTTGCCGATAGCGAGCATCTTGACGCAACGCTGCTTCCCGCTTCTCTCGCACCGTTCGGAAGACTGCATCTTGAGCTCCGTCATTAGATGGGGGGTTCTTGCGTTTACAGGCGGGTTCTACCGGCGTCAGAACGCAGAATCGGCTACTATGTATGCACCAAGTCTTTTGGCTATCATACGGCTCTTGACATCTCTACAGACAACAGAAGGATGCAAATTTGAGAAATACCTTGCACCACCAACACCACCAAGATTGAGGAATTCATGAGAAAGTACCAATTTGTCGGACAGAGACTGGAAATCTTATTTTCCTGGTCTGTGGAGCGTCGCATATTCAACTCAGCCTCGCTTGGAATAGAGAACTGGAGCGGGTAACAGCGCCAAAGCAATACGTATAACTGTCCGCTGTTTTCCCGGGGCTTTATCGATGCGCATTTGGCTTTGGATGAGATCTGAGATCCCCTATTCACGGGTCCAAGAAGGCGGGCGGTGAATATGATGGAATTAGAAAACGGTTCGGCCGGATATTGCCTGGATACTTGCAACTGGGGTGTCAGCTTCGGTCCCGTCAAGCAACACTGGCTTATGCGCCGCGTGCTTGCAAAGGTCATGTTCCTCATCTTCAACGAGTATGGTGTGGTGGTTTTGCCGACTGCGGCGTGTTCAAAAGATAACGCCAGCGGGAAAGGCATAGCTGGATTTCGACATATCGCATCGACAACCGCCATCGAGGTCAATTGCATGCTGTTCAAAACGGAATATCGAGTTCCACCGCTTGCAGGGCGCTGGCATCTTCAAAAGCTACCCTCTGAAGCCTTCAGCAGGATCGGTTGCCGGTCGTCGACCACGACCTAGAGTTCTTCCATGAAGGCACTGGACAAGTCATCACAGCGGGATGTCCATACCATATCACAATATTCGACATTCCACGATCGACCTCGTTTCGGAAGACGGAAACGCATGAGAAAGACGCGATTAAACCGCGAGATGTTTGAGCAGAGCAGGGGCGTCCGTCAGCATGACTCTTTTTGTTCTTTGCGTGCTAGACAGCCTAGTTTTCGTGTTCCATCCGCGTTCCGTTGCTGGCTCGAGATGGTGTCAAGCGACCTTTTTGCTCAACATGGCGCGTTGACAGGTATTCATGCCAATGGGTGCACTTCAGTGTGTCTGGATGCTCCTTCCCGAGAACCTTCTCCATCGCCGGCAACACTTCCTCCCACTTCTTCTTTGCCTCGTCGTACAGCTCGAGCTTGTATAGTGCCACAGCTAAATCATAGATGCATCTCAGTGTAGCTGAATACTCCTTCCCCAACGTCTTCTCCATCGTTGGCAACACCTCCTCGAACATCTCCTTCGCCTCGTTATACTGCTCGAGGTTATATAACGCTGTGGCTAGATTTGTCGTAGTTATCAGTGTGAGTAGATGCTCCTTCCCAAGAACCTTCTCCATCGTTGCAAACGCTTCCTGAAACATCACCATCGCCTCTTCGTTCTGCCCTAATTCGAGGAGTACTGCGGCTAGGTTATGCATACTTCTCAATGTGTCTGGATGTTCCTTCCCAAGGACTCTCTGCTGTGCCTGTAGTACCTCTTGAAGCATTTTGACTGCCGCCTCCTCCTTTCCTAGTCTGCTTAGTACGGCGGCTAAGTTGCTAATACAAAATAACGTATCGGGGTCATCTTTTCCTTGTAGCTTCTCCCTTAGCATCAATACCTCCCGTAACATCTTCTCTGCCTCTTCAATTTTTCCGAGACCATTAAGCGTCATAGCCAGGTTGTCCATACTGCTCAATTTGAAGGGATGATTCGCTCCTGGCGCTTTCTCTCTTGCTTGTAACACATCTCGATGTATCTTTTCTGCCTCTTCATACTTACCTAGGCTGTTTAATGTGTGGCCCAAGTTGTGCATGCTGTTCAGTGTGAAGGCATGCTCTGCTCCTAGCACCCTCTTGGTCGTCTCCACCACTTGCCGTTCCAGCTCCTCTGCCTTCTGGCTATGGCCTTGGGCGCTGAGCACGGCCCCAAGCTCTCCCCCCAGCAACGCGGTACTTATTTCATCCGCGTGCATTTCCTGAACTAAATTTCTGTAGTCGATGTTCATCTCTAACAAATGCGCGATCAAATGTCGCCGGAAGGAAGGGCGTCCCATCTCGCGATTAGTCTGGTACACCGCTGCCAGGAGAAACAACAACGTCCATCGTCTCCAGGCCGCCTTGCTGTCTTCTCCAGCCTTCCTCGCACGCCATTGCACCAGACTGTGCATTGTCGTTGCCTTCCACTCGCCCCCTGACTGTCGAAGCAACCCATAACGCATCAGCGGTTGTGTTGCTTGTCGGTAGTAAAAGTCGTCCCTCCCGTTATCGTGGTTTATCATTTGTTGAAGCCAGTCGGGCATACCGTTGTCAGAAAACCGTACCTGGCTGATTATGTCGCGCCACCCACCACTAGCAAGTCGAAACATCTCCTCCTCCATCTGTCCTCGGTCAAATTGAGCAAGAAAAGTTAGCATTTGGTTCGCGTGACTTTGCGGGACTTGTTTCTCAATCGCCGCCAAGCTTGTATCCCATACAGTCCACACCGTCATCTGATAAAATGAGAGACGCAGGAACGGCTTCCCTCGTAGAAGTTCATCCTGATGACGCTCGAAGTCAGGCAGATATTGTCGGAAGACGCTGCACAGCGCTTCAGATCTCATCACATTCGTGTCGTTGCGGTCATGTTGCTGCAGCTGGTCACTGAGATAGAGTCCGGCTAGTTCTACCGCCAGGGCCAGGCATCCAAGCCGATCAGCAACCTCGTTACAAAGACCATCCACTTCGTCCAACTCTTGCTCATTCTCGACCCCCGCGGCTAGGCGTATCTGCTGCTTCAGCAGGGTCCGAGCTTCTTCCCTGCTCATCTCTCTTGCCTCGACGAATTTGCAGGATCCTCCGAGAAAACTTGGAGTCTGCCGATGCTGACTCGTCACAATCACATGCCCCCGAGTGCCTCGTGGGATAATTTCATCAATTCGCCACGAAGTGTCATCCGCATTGTCAATGATCACCAGCCATCGAGGGTCCCCTTCATCCCGCTCAGAGAACCAGCGGCACATGCCAGCCACAACAGGAAGGGTCTGTATTTCTATGTCGGAGGTCGGGGAATTGAGGAATGTCAATCCCAGTGCGGCTGCTATTCGTTGAAAACTCATCTGAACTGTCTCCTCTGTTCGAGCATCGATCCAAAAAGCGGGGTTATAACATCCACGAGTCTCTTCGGCGTAATTCAGTGCCAGCTGCGTTTTGCTCACCGCTCCCATTCCGCGAACGACAACTGCTTGGAAACCATCAACAAGCTTGTCGACTTCTGCACCCCTGTCATCAAAAGACACTTGTAATGCTTCATGAATTTGCTGGGAAAGTTCTTCCCGAGCTGTATATGTTCGTACCCGACCTGGGGGTACGGAATATATCTGTTGGAGTGGAGGTGGGAGGATATTCACTGGAGTGTCACAAATGAGCACGTATTCCGCTGTCCGCGTCCCAAACTTTTTCAGGCCAGAATGATCGGCGGGTCCAGACCGATGTTGTGGACATTTTGAGAGGTCTCGTAGTACTTTGCTGACTGCTCATTGACACACTATAGGTTTGTCCAATTAGCACTGGCCACCACTACCCTCAGAATCTCTCACGCTTACAAACTTGCTCCATTGAAAGAATCCGACATCAACCAGGCGGGTAGGACGCTCTTCGAAGAAATTGTATACCCGAACATTCCGTCCGGTCATACACGTAACATGAAGGTCTTGGAGGTGTAACGAGTCATACGTTATCTCATCGGGAAGCGATTGGTTCGATCCTAGAGGGCGTAGAAACCATGCAACCCACAATCCTAGCTGAGTAAAACTGGATCCTCGATGTGGTGTCCCGAGAAAAACGATTCCTCTGGTCCGATAACGATGTCTTGATAATGAGGGGCATTCTTCGCCCGTATGAGAGCCTACCACAATAAGCACCGCGGGCAATTAAACAGGAGTTACGACATGATAGAAAGTAAGGAAAGGAGGTTTGGTCTTTCCTGCCTGTTTCACGAGCAGGCCGCCGTAGCTGTATGCCACAAAAACCAGACCGCGTGCGTTTTCCTGTTGGGCCGGTGTTAGCATCTGTCACACCAATCTAGAATGGGATCAAAGATCCCGCATCATGTGCACTCCCTCATATTTCGCCATACCTCCTCGCTGTGATGAATTCGGCCTCGAAGGTGGTGGAGCATATTTCCCGCCAGATTCCACAGCCTTGTCTGGACCGCGCCGCATTGCCAGTATGAATCGTGATTGTAGAAGAAGATCCGTGTTTTGCGGCGCACTGTCGGAGGGAGATCATCGATCAGGAGGTCCATGACCCAACACACTAAATCATCGGTGACATCCTCTGAGCGATGCTGCTCTCCGGCATCGCATGAGCGTCGTGCTTGCCATGTGCTGTCTGGGTTTGATCCCAATCCATGAACGAAGATGATACTGAAGGAATGAGATCGTCAATCTCAATTTCGCCTGTCATAGCATCCTGTCTAAGACTTTTCCTACTCACTCGACTCCATCCCTCCGCAGCTGCATTCCCAGTTGTTGCCCAGAACCATCCACTTGGACCACCCCGAACTTGGACCCCGGGGCTTGACCAGGTTGTTGTCGAGACGGGATACCTCTTGTTAGCTGGTAATAGACTAGAAGAGTGACTAGTAAGATGACGGCGGCCCATCCCGCCGCGGATGCTGTGGGCCACGACATTGGCAGTGAAGAGAGAAATATTAACTCAATGGGTCCCCTGGCAAACGCATCTTTGGGTTCGTTGCCAAGCCCACTAGCCTCACTAGCCCAAGGCTGCAGCCTCGCTGTTCCTCGCCAGCCACATCCCTTGCCAGGCCGTGCAAATTCTTCTGCCACGTTCAATTGATCAGTTTGTGCGGAACAGAAAATGAAAACCTAGACAACCAGCAACTCCTCATCTCTAAATGACCACGGCCTCCGGGGTCAGTTCCTTGAGAATGTCGAGGACCGACTGGACACCTTCCCGTGAAGTCCTGGCTAGACCACAGACCGGTGCAACACCAAACTCCCCCAACTGCTTCCTTGCCGCAGCGACCCTTTCCTTCGCACCTTTCAGGTCGTCTGGATAGACGAGGCCCAGATAAACGGCGATGTTTTTGTCCTCTAGCTTAGTGAGCGCTGCGTACGGCGTCTCGTCCTTCCAATCGGCCAGACATCCGAAGTGAATCCACTGCAAGGGCCTGCTAGCCTTTGCCTTGGATACGATCCGGTTCGCCAGTGTGACCATGATGGACATGTCCCGTGGCGCCAGGACGGGCTTGTTGTTGATGTTTCCCATGCAGATGTGCAGACCCGTATAGGCTTCGGAGGGAACCTTCCCAATCAATCCTGCGTACTGGTTGGCGTACCGCTCCATGGCGTCCTCCGCCGGTGGGTGAAAATCCTCCCGCAGCGCGCCTAGATACGACGACGGATCCTGTTGGGCCTCGTTCTTGATGTAGTCACTGGCAATGTCGAATTGGATGGCGAGATCCTCCGCTGGGATGGCCGCCGCGATCGCCTCAGTCTCCTGCAGCATGGCCTGGTACGCGAGATCCTCTACTAGATATTGGAATGTGGGCTTGACAAAAATGGCCATACTCGACACTCCCGGCAAACAGACTTGGAAACGGACGTGCTTTTCGATTATCCCCTCCTCCCGCAGCTTGCAGAAGATCTTGTAAGACTCGACGGCGTCCTCGGCATACCCGAGCTTCCACGACGTCGACTTGATAGCGTCACGGAGCTGCTTAACTTCCTCGGCCGGCATCTCCTTGACCGGTAAAGGATCGTATTTCTCGTCATATTCACGCCAGATTTTGCCGATCGCCGGGTTCTCGGTGGCTTTTTTCTGCACCAGGCCAATGGTGAAGTTCCAACGCCACCCCGGTTCCCCGTCGGGGATGGACTTGATGCGTCCTTTCAGCGCTGCCGAGCATGTTGAAAATGCTGTTGTAGCATCCGGAGCTCGGAAACTGCCCACGAGATGCACGGGAGCCGCTTTGTATGCTGACATGGTGAACAAGGACTAGTAGCTGCTTCTCTGCTTCTATGACCGATTAAAGATTGGACGCGCAGTCTGACAAGGAACAGGATATGCCTATTAAGTGGGTGCGATTCGACTTCCGTCGGTGTGAAAGAAACAAGAAATGGAAGTGTTCAAGGGGCAAGGAAACCAGGAGCGCGAAAGCTATCTAATGGTGGTTAGTACCGAGACCAATGGTGCTTGGACGCTGGCTTGCATACCCGAACCCGGGACTATGCATGTGCTGGTCCAGTCATGCGTCGAAGTGCTCCGAAGATGACCTGGTACATCTAAGCGATGTGCTGCAGATTTGTACTGGGCTAAAGAGAGCCTGGTGACCTCCGTTCAGGGAACTGAAACCCGCCAACTAGCGGTCATCGCTGCAGCATGCAGATCAATCACATTTATGCAGATCTCTGCTGTCACAGCCGGGTTGCCTGGGTCGTTCTACGGTATGCCACTCCGCATCCTCTGTTCGGGGGAGCGGCCTCGAATTCAAAGAAACGGCCCATATTCAATCTCATCGTTTCAAAGAAGTTTGATCTTACTCGTTCATCTAGCATTATGCCCACGTCGACGAGGAATCACTCCGTATCGGCTTTCGCCTCTGGCTCTTGCCCTCTCGGATGGCCTCCACGCTGCATGATGGGCGACTTCGCCATCCGCTCCCAATCGTGAAGCATTTCTGTGTTTTCCTTGGACAGGCGGACTTCCTCGCCCGCGCGATCCACCAACTCGGCTTGATATGCAGCCGCGGCTTCTTCAAAGGTCGTTATTCCAGCCAGGGCATCCTTGTACTTGAGAACCAGACTTCTGGCATCTGCTATGCCGTGGTTCAGACCTTGGCCGCGCTGGAAGGTCATGGGATGAGCAGCATCGCCGGCAAGGAGGATCCTGCCTTTACGGGTGTCCCAAGGCCGAGGAATCCAGTATGACAAGTTATTGCTGTGAACCGTTGTTCCTTCCGGGATCCACAGGTTAGCGGAGCGGAATGGCTCACCCATGGTTTCAGCCTTGGCCTTCAAATTGGCTAGGGAAGCCACTTCTTCCCCTTCCTTCTTGTGCCATGTGGTCTGTAGCTGGAAGACCCAGGTGGCGGGATCATTAGGGTCTGGCACTTCTTGGACTAGTCATGGAGGTTAGTTTTCACGGTGTTCCTGTAACCGCACATCATCGCGAAAGACAAATGCTTACTCGAAATCCATTGCCAATAGCCGTTGGGGTGCATGCCCATAGCCATAATGGGGTGAGCCTGGCGGACGAACTTGGCTTTTTCGGCATCATTATAGCAGACATGCAGATTAACAGCAGAATAAGGGACAGTGCAGGGCTGGCCGTCGTCTCCAAATAGGGCGTTTCTGACCAGGGATTGGGCGCCATCAGCTCCAATCAACATTGTCCCCGTGGCCTCTGTCCCATCCTCAAAGACCGCGGTCACCGTCGACTCATCATCATCGTAGGTGATATCGACGAACTTTTTATTATACTTTGGAAATTATGAAGGCAGGGTTAGCTTGGTGATGGTGCAGGACAAGGATGAGCCATGAATTCACAATGATTTACCTGGACGTCAATACCTTCCGTGCACAATTTCCTAAACCGTCGACGGGAAACGCGATACATGCGCAGCAAAGGAATATTTTTCATCACTTCACCGGTTTGGCCATTGATGGCGGGGAGATAACCGGGATCGGGAGGGACAAAGGTAGGGTCGACAGCGGCGGTGTAGACTCGCTCGAAGAGTTCTTGGGGCAGACAGTCGGCGAGCATTGGCAGCCCCCATTGTACTGACATGCCCCATTCTCGAGGTCGGTAGGTGGTGGCAGAGAGCTCAGACTCATAGATGGCAAAGGAGATGCCTATCTACTAGGAGAGATGTGCATCATTGCCAGTTAGCGGATTGCCTTGGCTGCCCCGCGCTCCACTTGGATTATCCATACCTTTTTCAAGCCCTGGGCAATGAGAAGGCCGACGATGCCTATTTATGAGACTCTGTTAGCTTGTTTCATGGTTGATGATACTGTGGGCGACAGGCATATAAGCGAGCCGAATACAGGAGCATGTGAAGCCAGCCCAGCCATACCCGACCCTATGATGAGAACATGAACCGGATTTCGCTGCTCGGTCATCCTGCAGACGCACTCTCCTCTATCAACAGATCGGCCCTAGAGCAAGGAAGGTGGGGGGAAAGGGCGACGTAAAGGATGGCCGCCGAACAACAGGGAAGAGCGGTCTGATTCGAGGAAAGGCAGGCTTTTTAATGGAAGAGAGCCGGTGACAGAGAGTTGGAATCCGTCATTTGAGAGCAGCTGAGTCGTCCAGGGTTGTGGACTTGGTTATTGGACACGAGAAGGAGCTGAGCATCATCCACAGGAGTGGGTGAGTTGGCAGCAATAGAAAGCGAGGAGGTTCGTGGGATGGGCATCTTGATAGCGGGCAAGGCCATGATTGGTCTTGGATCAACAGCTGAATGACACATCAGCGGTAGGACGTTTGTAGAGATGGATGGGCAAGGAAGACTAGAGAGAGATTGGGATCCCAAGTCAATGGAAAAGTCTAGCTGCAGATGTTGGTGGTGTACCTCGTACCGTGGTCTGGTAATGGGAGGAGCCTCGAAGCCTCACCCGCCTGAGTGCAACATCCTTCTGTCACTAACTTTTGCCAGCTAATTGGCCGGGTAGTGACCCCTAACTGTGGGGCTGGTGGGCTGGTAGGCTTAGAACCATCGCCCAGAGCACCCGTTGTTGGTTAACTACCGACAAACTAGCGAGTACCAGTACATCCTACAAGCAGTAGTTGCTTAATCATAGCGCTCACACTGCCGGAACGGACCACCGCGGACCGCCTGGACGGTGTTAACCTCGCAACGTCTGTCAGAGCCTTATAGGTGCCGAAGTTGGTTAAGCTTTAACCGATCAGTTAGGCAAGCCGCCATTGGGAAGTGCCCACCAGTCAACACCAGTCACTTCGCCTGGACTGCTCCGTAATATTCTCTGTCCGCTTGTGTCTGTTTGGAGGGAAAATCTTCCATTTTCAAGATCCCAATGGACCTTGCAGCTGTTTTGTTTCCGTCTCTTCTATTCTCCACATTTTGTTCGCCTAATTGTTGTTGGCTCTGTGCCCGTTGGTTGCTGCACCGTAGCAAACTTCACATCACTCCATTGGATCTCTTCCAATGGTTCTCTCCATGGCTGGCACCTGCTTCGTGAGGAGCTAATTTTTGGAAGTACATTACACTTGAAACGCCACCTTGGCTTTGGCCGAAGATGTTGTCCGTCACATTGACCCTTTGCTTGCTTGGGAGTCAAATGGTGGCTGTCAGGATATGGCATCACAAGCACATCCCGCTGATGATCCAACTGATTCTACAGTTATACCCGCCTCGGGGTCATCGCTCCCGGAACCACAGCCCGCAGAAGATGCTGGACCAGGCCCGAGTTCACAACTTGAACCATCTACTGAATCGGATCCGAACCAGACTATCGAAGTTGATGTAGGCCTAAATTTCATTTTGCCTTTCGTCCACATCTTGTCCGCTTGCTGATTAGCCGCTTCTATATCATATCAGAGACTCTCAGATTTGGATTCTGCCTATGGTGAATCAATGTACGCAGTTTGGGATACAGTTAAGATTCGAGACCGTTGACGGGAACAGACACAGTGATTTGACATCATTAGCATCCAGCATTACTCGAGGTGTTTGGGAACATGGTCGCCGATATCATTCCTATGGTAGATCCCGTAGGTACCGCCGTGCCAATGCAAGTGCGTGGTAGGGACATCATGACTGATCGACATGGCAGAGTACGCCTTTCCAAACGACGAGGCCGAGGCCGAAAGACTGGACATGCAACATGCCATGCAGACACATCTGCTGGGCGATCGACTGTTCTGGGCGCCCATCAACCCCAATCCGGCTAGAGTCCTGGATCTAGGAACGGGCACTGGCATCTGGGCCATTGAGTTCGCTGACATGTTCCCTTCCGCTGTGGTCACAGGCACCGACCTGAGTCCCATCCAACCTCAGTGGGTGCCTCCGAACTGCAGCTTTGAGATTGACGACGCAGAAGCTGAGTGGACTTGGGATGAGGGTACATTTGACTACATTCATAACCGCAATTTCGTCTGCGCAATCCGAGACTGGCCGAAGCTCATTCGCCAATGCTACCAGTATGAGAATGAGAATTTCATTGCGATATGTCTGCTTTGCCGATCACTTGCTGACAAATTGGGATGTGTAGATTTGTTAAGCCCGGTGGCTGGGTAGAATGGCATGAGAAACACCCCTATCTGCTCAGCGATGACGGGTCGCTGCCGAAAGATTCTGCTCTGTTTCGATGGGGCGCGAAATTCTTCGAGGCCAGTAAGTCAACAAGTTTCCGCTTAGTCCTCTCCATCTGGTGCGAAACACTCCAGGCACTTCACACTTACAAACGATATAGGCGTTCATTTCGGAAAAGACGCCCGATCACCTCAGAATCTCAAACGATGGATGGAGGAGGCCGGATTCGTCGACGTGGAAGAGCACATCCTCAAACTCCCCGTCGGGCCGTGGGCAAAAGACCAGAGACTTAAAGAGGTGGGCCTGTTCGAGAGCGTCAACATGACCGAGGGAATCCAAGGCTTAACCATCATGCTTTTCACCCGCTGTCTGCAATGGACTCCTGCCGAGGTCGAGTCATTCCTCTTGGACGTCCGAAAAGATGTCAAGAACAGGGCTATTCATAGCTATTACCATTTGTAAGTCCATATTCCCAAACGGCGCCTAGTTCGCGGTAGCAGAAATTGACCCTGATGGACAGTTATGTGGTCTTTGGGCGAAGACCGAAGTAATCAAGCCTTCAAGTGCTTACATCGACACTGCATCCCCAAATAGCAGGACTGAGCGAGCAGCAACGCGGTCAAAAGAAGAGGGATGGAAACGTGTAAGAGTAGAGAGAGGGAAGGAGAATCGAGCATATCGGTGTGTCCTACAAATACGAGCAATATGTACCGCAGTATCTCCAGATTTCAGTGCCGAGTTCAGTGCGCTCGAAACCTTTCCGCCGAGGAACTTGATTTCTCACGGGAAAAGAGCCATTGCAAGGCAAGACGGGGCTATTCACATAGCGACGACTCGAGGCTGGGCGTTTAGTGTTATCGCCAGTCGATCCAAGCACCTGGCGAGCTGGCAAGACAACCTTCAGATTTCCAGCATCTATTCGAGCGCGCGACCTTGGTGTGGCAAACCCACAACTGATCTTCCATCTTGCCCACCTCCTCGATTTCCTGCCTGATGGGCTTCAAAATCGGTGGCAGAATGCAGGAAAAGGGTCTGAAGGTCCGGCACTAGTCTGCAATTTGGAACTTACCGTCTGGCGCTGTTGTTTTTATCGGCCCTCTGCAAATCATATTCGTTATTAGTCCATGAAATTTATTTCAGACAAGCAGTTTTCTCACTTCAATCAGTGTTGTGATACCAAGATCATCAGCCGATGGGATCCTGCGACGGTAGGCGATCGCGGATGCGACTCAAGTATCATAGCGTACCAAGTGGCCTCAACATTCTGTGAGATTGCTAGCATTTCCGAGAGAACCTCTATGTTTTCGAGCTTCTGCTTTGTATGTCGAAACAAAATATTTTCACAATATCAATGACCCGTATAGAGAGTAAAAGGCCTCTGGGCATCTGAACAGCGGGCGGACCTGATATGGGATATAGCTGTTGGCTTATCGGGTGTTGAGGCGTGTCGCTTGCAATTATTTAGGTGTTTTCTCCAGATGTCATCGTTGCTAAGATTTCAATATCAGGGCAAGCTCGATCAAAACGGAGAAGGGGGCCTTCTTACACAGGGACCTCAAGATAAGCCCTAGTTATTCTATGTGGCTGCCATCGAAAGAGTCCGAAGCATCTCCCGGACCACGTCAACTAGCAAGTATCAGATTCACATCAGAATGTGAAAAGAACCCACCATATTCAAGGAGCCATAATCCAATTTACCTGCAGAAGGCTGGCAAACTATCTGCATGCGAAAGCAAATATTCTACCTTCAGATTTCCGGACAACTGGCATTGCTTTATTGTGAGTGAAATTCCCTGCTAAGCATTACCGGCCCTTGCCTTCAAAATGCTGATAACAAAGAGTGTTGTCGCGCGCCTTGTCAACTTGCATTGATTTGACTTTCCCATTTAAGATTGATTGAAAATGTTGACTAGCCCGATTAGGCTATTTCCTGAACCTCTTGGCACTACGCCATCCCCTAATGTTCATGCCTCTTCCAGCACAGATAGATCTTCTCTTCCTTCTCAATACCGATCAACTATGAACCCATAGATTGGTCCAACAGAAAACATGCACACTTGTTCGACATAATCCGCACTCGACGCACTCCATCCACCTTTTTGCTGCTTACCGAATAATTGCGGAGGATTGGCTTTTAGGTTGCCAGTCCAATCTAGGTCAAGGGTTAGCGCGCGATAACGTACACCGTCAGAGTCAAGGGAGTCTATACCAGCCTTTCCAACAAAGGCGAAGATCTTCTCCTTGTCCAGAGTGTCGAGAGCCGTAATGACTACCTCGACGCAGTCATCTTGTCGACGGTTTGCTTTGGCAATAGCAGTAAACTGGTTGGACTTTCCCTTCGCTATCCTGGAGATTTCAGTCCCCGCCTCTTTGGATATTCTTCGACTGAAGATAGCATTCACCTGGAATTGGATATCATATGGGGGTTTCACATGGCGAACAAGAATTCTGGAATTGCTGAGAATGCCGTTGCGATAATGAGCAGGCGACATCGACGATGTTGTAACCGTCGTGGAATCTTGGGACAGGTTAGACCGGGGTGATTCAGCTCTTGTCTCCTTTGCATCACCTTTTCCACCTCGAGTGGTTGAGATCGCGCCTATTCTGACAGACGTACTATCAAGCTGGCTTTGGAGCTTCTCTCAGTTTTCTTCAGAGAGCCTGAGCCCTGGCAAACGTTGTCGTCGTTGCTTCTTGGAGTGCCCGCCTGGGTAACAGTCTGATTGTTGGTCTCCCCGACTCTGTGAGGTGTCAATCTGCTCTACAGAGGCTGTAGTGAGTATGGACGGGGCTGATGAGTCTCTCCGTGGTTGCTTTTTCAGGTCCTTGTCTTCAATAATGTAATTCGTCTTCAGGGCTCTAGTCACTGGACGGTTGGTCAGCGTTGGGGAAGTGGAGAACGGTCTTGGATGACCTTGAACGGAGTAGGTTTAGCGTAGCTGGAATAGAAGAGCGTATTTGTCGCGGTGAGAGACTTTTGGCGGGGAAAGCCAAGTTTCTGTTCTTTGGTGTACTCTTTGAATGGCTACCTTAGAGCTGTTAATATCGGTGGTCTGTTTAAAAAATGGGGGGAGCACCTTTAGCACATTATCGCTGACTCTCACAGATTTGTCTACGAGCCATTTGTGGGTGGCGGATAGAGGACACAATGACGCAGCTCGTAGTGATAATGGCGCTGAGTCTGTAGTAGCATGAATGAGGATGTTTGAGATGTCAGGTACAAGGGAAGTTGGGTTCGCAATTGAGGGTGAAGCCGGCCATGGTGGGGGTTCTATCTATCTCGTGAAACAGATCCATTTTTTGGGACTCCAAAGGGTGGTCACCAAACTATTTAATGTTTCGGATGGGCTCTTATTCGGGGTTTGTCGTCTCTCGGTCGACAAATGTTTCGTGGAAACCAAAATTGGAAAGTCACCGCGAAGGTCCTCTCTCATCAACTCTAAGTCATTGTGTCATCTAAGAGACACTCGGCTCGTCATTGCGGCTGTCGCAAGGATAACAATGAGTTTAGTTCCGGTCACTGTATGGTTCAGTATGTGAGCAACTTCATGCCACGCTCAGGAACAGTTATGTGCATCATAACCGCCAAGGCGCTAGACTAAAACCAAGCATCACAGTGGGAAATAAGCTTCCGGAAATGCCTGGAGTTAAGGTGAGAGGGCCGACAAGGCTGTGAAAAAGGGGGATCGCTGCAGGCAACTACGAGCATGGAGTTCCTCCACTCATTTGCTCCATCCAATTCGTAGGCATCACCGTCATATCATTTCCAATTGCCACTTCAAACGCGATATTCTAATCATCATGTACCACGCCCTAGTCGCCGATCATTTCAGGCTTCATCTGCTGCTCGAACCTGCACTAATTGTCCAGCCCAGCGTAGATGGTGGGGACTCGCACCGTCCTAACGGAATCTAGGAAGGATGGAGCCACAGATAGAAGGACGCTGCAAAGGACAAGCAATCTTTCAACACGACCCTACCCGGGTATCAGGCACAACTTGGTTACCGTCAGCCCCGGCCAGGACACCAATGAAGTCCCGACAAGGACTGACAGCCGTTCATCAGTTGGCACTCTGGACTGCTAGATTTCGTCCTCAGGCACATCTTCAGCACCCGCCATTTTCGCTGGAGCCCAGATCCTCGATCCCCTCCTGCCGTTCTTGAGGATACTCAAATTCTCAGTATCCGAGTCCAAACTCTACATAGGAGAAGCGATTCTCCGCAAGCTTGAGGGATCCCAGTCCGATATTCCGTTTGGCCTAAGCCTTCTCATGCTCATGGCTATGGTCAGCGCTGGGATGTCGGGAAGGCTGAGCAAGATCACCAGATATCCCTCGAAAAGCTACTCTATCTCACACAGTCCGAATTCTCTGGAAACTTGTCCGCCTTTGACGTTGGTCGGTTTCGAGACTACGCCTGGATCCATGATCTGAGCGCATCCGAACTTGGGCCCTGTATCCAGAAATCCAGGGCTAGGTCATTGAAGAGGTTGACTCATACTACATGAGCACTGCAGACTACCACGAGACGTTCCCTAGCTTGTGCATTGTGTAGCTCTCATGTAAGAGACGCTGCGCTTCGCGGGACTTGCATCTCAGCTGACCCGTGCGCTCACGGTGTCCACGTCGCTCCCAGCCTCTGCCTGAGCGCAAGGCTCGTGAAGCGCCGACAGCAAATAGGGCCTTCTCCGCCGCGATCTCTATGCTAGTCTAATGTGTCTTGTCATCGGCCTGGCTTCGACCCAAGCTTGTCGATGGATTCGCGCCACCGATATTCTTTCCGCGACTTCGTCGAACCATTCAATCAACATCAAATTCACGAGACCACTTCCTTTCCCCTTCCACGGAAATTGCCCCTCATCAAAGGGACGCAATCTGGTATCTGTCGTCTGGAACCCGGACCTTCTGTCTCTCGACTCGCCGAAGCTTGAAATCAGAATGAACTGAAGATTGCCGTTCCGCTTCTGCCGGCGCCTCCTTTTTGCCGTTTGCTTGAAAATAAGGCCACAGTATCGGTTCTTGGAGTCAAATAACTTGGACACAGTCTGTTTGGTAGTAATATTAGCGTGCTCATTGTCGGTGAGCGATGGCCCTGTGATTTGTCCTACTGAAAACCAGCTGGCGTCCACCGCTTCGGTCCAGAACTGGAGAACGTTAGGACCAAAATCAGGCCCCGAGACGCCATGAAGGAAGCAATCAGAATATGGAACGTATTTTGGGAATCTCTCTTCTTGAGGCATTGTTGACGATCCAAGATTCCGCGGTTCAGTAGTTTCTGTTTCCTCGGCACTTTTATGAATGTGCAGAATGGTGCCTTGGTGATGAAGGGAGAATTCTCGTATTTCAGTCCTGGCATATTCGTGGTGCAGTGATCGATACGTCCTTTTGCCGTCCTCCATAATGACGTACTGCTTGGCTCCAGTCCAGCCAGCCCAAGACCAGCTTGGGAACATACTGCCTCCGGCACCCACCGCCGTCCGCCTATCAGCAGGCTCCGTTGGAGCCCACAGGAAACTGAGGTCAAGATACCTTGTAGGGCAGCCAGCAATCAGTTGACCCCCAACTCGATCTTGAATCACTGCCAGAATACCTGCCAACGCGTTTAGGATGTCAGCCGAATATGACAGCTCTTTCTTCGTATACATCTCTATTACATCTTTGTAGACGTCAAAATCTTGCTTTGCTACGATTCCCATGTCTTCAAATCTGCTCAGATTCTCCTGGGGTCGAAATTCGATAGGATTTTGGGGAGGCGGAAACCTGAAATGGAGAAGAGGATTTGTCTCTCGTGATCTTATCAGCTCAGTTGCGTTTCCTGACTCGGGACTAGTCGTGATGTCGGACCAAGTAACAATATTTCCTCCAGTCTCACATTGGGTATGCTTCCAGCACTGAAAATAGACATAGTCGGAGCTGAAATAGATACCACGCCTGGAAAGCAGCCTTTCTTGGAATGTCCAACCCCTATTATGCCAAACCGAGGACTCTAGAGCGTATTTCAAAGGAGGTGGGTGTGAGACCACAGCAAGGATACCTTGCGAAGGCGGCTTGTCTGGGGCTGCTTTGTGCTCTGAAGTATTATCAGGTCCTCCTGAGTCTTCGGATTGTTCGGGAATACGATAATCCAATGCGCAGAACCAATTTTCCATTTCAGTGGATATGGTTCGACAGACAGTGAGCAACTCATGCTTTTGCTTGTCGCTCCTTGAAAATCCATCATACTCCCGAATCCAAGCTGGATCTGGCTGGAACGGTTCCTTGCTTGAATGTCTTGTTTCGATGTTCTGAGGTTTCCGAGACGCTGGTCGCACACCAGGTAATCCCGCATTTGCATCCTTGCCGTTCAGACAGACTATTGTTGCGAGCGCGTTACTGTAGACTTTGTCCATGCGTTGAATGTTGGAATGCTTTGTTTTGATGTCGTCTTGAACAATACACAATGCATCCACCCAGAGATACTTTTCTTGCATCTTCATTGTCAACATAATTGCGTCCTCGATGGTTTGAGGTAACGCAGGAGGCAGGCCAGAAGGCTTCAATCGAGATTCCAGATTGCTTCTCATTGTCTCTGCAGTGTCAGCCTGGCCCCAGACGTAGCTGAGAGCTAAATACCGCGAGGCCGCTGTAGACCAAACCAAACATCGTAGGTTGACATCGATCAGGAGGATTGGATACTCTATTTCGGCACTGCTGCTGCTCAATGTAAGTGAACCACATGTATCGCCATGCTCTCGCTCGCATACATCGATCCAAATTTTGATTTGGTCAATTGAGATTGTTTGATCAGTCTGGTCGCGGAATGGGCTGTCCTGACGCCCTAGAACTTCTCTTGCGGATGTTCCCGAGAATTGAAACACTTGTCGAATGGTTTCCCGGAAGTTTTCCTGGGTGACAATTCGCAAGATACCGATTCTTCTCAATGAGTATTCAATAGCCATGCAAGTCTCGCCAGAAGGTAAGACAATTGGAATAACTTGTGCCCCTTGAAGTTCCGGGTCAACCTTGGCCAGAAAGGGATGAAGTCGTAGTGGGACCGAACCGTCCGATAGAGAGAACACAATAAGACGGCATATCATGCATTTGGATCTGCATAATAATTGTGCCCAAGTCCCAAATGATCGGTACGATATCGAGATGTCGTCGGTGAAGTGGCCGTTCCTTACAATTTTCATCTTTCGGCACATGCGACATAACGTCGGATCAGCCCGTTCCTTATTTTGCCTCATGGCCTGGACATGGACTTGCTCCCACCAGGATTCTCTTTCTCGAAAACGACTCCATGGTATTGGTCCTGCATACTTTTCATCTGAGGAAAGGAGGTTCTCGGCGACTTCAAGCGGAAGCTTTCCTGATGCACCATCCAAAGGCAGTTGTCTAACCCCACGACGACTTGAATGATCACCTTCCCGTGGATGTTTTAGTGACCTATTAGCCGAATTGACTGTGCAGGCCACCTGGTTCAACGTTTCGTTTGATTCTTCGGGTATGTAACTATATATTGTGTCTGTTGAATAGAAGCCGCAGTTGCCTTGCGGTATCCGCAAGAACCTCCGAAGGTCTTCCAAGTTGAATTTAAGTGTCATGACAGCTTGATGGCCAGATTGACACTGAGTATTTGCTGCTAGGGTGAAGTTCGAGCACGACTTTGACTTGTTTTGAGAGAGTCGGGGCACATCTTCTGTTTGTCAGGCTGAGACGACTCAGCCCCAACTTGGCAAACGTCTTGGAGCCCCTGAGGGAGGGTTTGAGCTACATCGACCCCTACGCGGGTAATTTGACCAATCCCTTCGACAACAGTAACTAACGCAGGACGACTGAAACTTTGCCCAGAAGTTGCACTGAACAAGTAACGATATCCTGATAAACCACGTTGGTCTCCTGAAACTTGAACAGCGCCGGGAAGCGACGCAGTTCTCGGCAAGACGCTCTGGTGAGTTCTCAGTTGCTAGCAGGGTTCAAGTTCATGTGTCGGTTACCCAGCCTCGTATTCCAATTTTATCAAATGCGTCTTCTATTCGTAGGAGTTTCCCTGTCAAGGGGCGGCGTGTCACGTTTTCAATCCCATAGAATGGTGGCCTGAACCCCTTTATAAGGAGGATTATTTATCAGCCTTGTCTTCCTCAGGGTAGTTTCCTTCCCTTGACTGCTCTATTCTACCAGCTTCGTACTCAGCCAGGAATGCCTTTCAGAGCAAGCAAGATGCCAAGCATCGATGATTTTGTCTATGGAGGTCTTGAAAGGGGAGGGTCATCAGATTCCCCGGATGAGGTTGGGTCTACAACCAAGGAGCCGGACATCGTCGTCGACGAAGTCTCGGCAGACGGAGAATACGAATCCGATTCTGCCGAGGACATCTTCGAAGTTGGAATGAAATGTGAATCAAAGCGACTATATCCGCGGCACGACGGTTCTCTCTATGTCGAATGGGTTGACGAAATTCCGACGAGAATCATGGATCAGGCCTGCGGCTACGGCAATGCATGGAAAGAATATGCCCTCCTCCTTCGCACCAACCTCGAGCAGGGAGAGCAACGAATACAATCAATTCTCATTCAGAGTCCCCTGCTGAAGTCGAAACTCAATTCGATCTTCCAGGATTATCCTGGCTTTTTCATGGACGAGAATAAGGCATCCATCGATGCTCCATTCAAACCATTCGTCCACTGCTGGGATGCTTTCGAAGGCGCTTGTCAAGACCAATCCGAAACCGGCAAACACATGCAACTTCTGAGATCTGCACTGAAGCCTGAACTTCAGGAAGCGTTTTCGGTGATAAGAGACTTCCAGACTCACGGCATGATTCGATTCGACCGACTTTGGATGATCTTCAAGCCCGGCTCCTTTATCTTTTCAGAACACAAAGGCATCGAACGAATATACAAGCTCAGCCGGACCGAGCTTCGCAAGGCGCCAGAAACCTCCAGCATGTACTTCCTGCTCCATTGCTATTCTATCGACTGGGACGGAAAAGTGTTCGGTCACACTCTCGAAGTCGAGGGAATCAAGGACTTCGAGGGAAGCAGAAGGTGTACTGACCTGGGGGTATTTCCATTGGATGCCCACCCAGCAAAACGTTCTGTCGTTGAACGGTTAGTCGACAGAGGTAGAAAATTCTCCTCTTACACTGGTGTCCACTATCGCGCGTATAATGGTCCGGCCACGAGCTGTGTCCTGGGTGGAGCATTCGCAGAAGAACAGGTACATCATTCCCACGGCCTTACACAGGCGCGGAAACTAACTTTTCCATCAGGTTTCTGGACGTGTAGTGGTAGACACGGGTATGTTACCTGCTTCGAGACTGATATAGTGATTGAACCAGAAGTCAGAAACCTTCATGCACTTCTATCCTTACAGCCGCGACCTTATTCAACGTCTCGGAACGAACGAAACCAAGGGGAAAGATTCGAACGAAGATTCTGATCAGATCGACTCTTCTTACACAAACCGAAACATGTATATCAACATTCCGCATCTGAGAGATCAAGCTATTCTGAGTGCCAACAATAAGAGCTCAGAAATGGAGCAGACCAAGTTGACAGATGATCAATTGATGATTTGTTGTCCAACTGTGAGAGGATATTCTCTCGACTTGAATGGGTGGAGTGGGTTCTTCGCCCTTTTCTGCATAAAAAGTGGTCGCTGATTATTATTCCAGTGCATTTTAGGATTGACTCTCTCCGGGAAATTCAGTGGAATGGAAATGCATTTGAGAGTTTGGCGCTGCCCGGAAACTACAAGAGGCTTCTGTTGGCATTTGCTGAGACTCAACGGGATTCAGCTGCCCAGTTCGACGATGTCATTGAAGGCAAAGGTAAAGTCCCAGAGTGCGATTCATTCATTAGAAGATATACTCAAGTCAATATAGGCAAAGGAATGGTCGTGTTGCTAGAGGGGCCTCCTGGTCTTGGAAAGACCCTGACCGTTGAATCCCGTATGTTGCACGCATTCAAAGAAACATGTGATACTGACCAGGCTTCCTCAGTGGCTGAAAAGATGAAAGTCCCGATCTTCAAAATTGCGTCTGGCCAGATGAAGTCAGACCCGGGAACCATCAAGGCGGTCCTTCAAGATGCCTTCTTGATGACTAAAGCCTGGAAAGGGATCATCCTTTTGGATGAAGCTGACATATTCCTTGAAAGGCGGTCAGTAAATGATTTGGACAGGAATCAACTGGTTTCTGGTATTGCCATGGCTATACCTAAAAAGATGTTGAATTTCGCTGACCAGTATTGCATGCAGTCTTTCTTCAACACCTTGAATACTTTGAAGGGACAATCTTCCTTACCACAAATCGAGTTGAGTGCATCGATCCAGCGTTTGAGTCTCGAATCCACCTGTCACTTTCATACCCCGAATTGACCCAGGAACTCCGCCACAAGATTTGGAAAAACTTTGTTCAAACGATGAAAGTCGATACAACCCAAATTACCGACGCGCACTTGGACAAGTTTGCTGCCCTTGACCTCAACGGCCGTCAAATCAAGAATACAGTGAAGATGGCCGGACTGCTTGCCGCGCAGGCAGAAGATCATTGTTTGACCGCCGAGCATGTGGAGACGATGTTGACCATCGTCCAGTCGAAGTGAGTATATTATGTTCTGAGGTGGCTCAATTATCATGTATTGTAACCCTTTGGTATAGGTCTGGCTTTACGGACCCCCCTAGCCTTACGAGTTCCCAGGGGCTCAGGATAGGGCCCAGAGCTCGTCGAATCAAGCGGGGGGGTGCGACAGAAATGGATTATGCGAGATGGCAGGCGAAAGGACTATACCTTGTTTGAATGGCACCCTCATAACTTTAGCACCCTGTGATCAGGCTTTTTGGATTTTAGCTCGACTTCAAGACTCTGTAAGACGAAAGATCCGAACATTGATTGACCGGTTCGGGTTCAGGGCGTGAGGGTCAAGTATTGACGCAGCCACAGTGGCTCGCACATCGTGTTGTGGCTTGCCAAGAATGTGGCTCTTCGCTTGGATATTGGTCACGTGATATTCATCCTCTTGGAAATTTTGCCCTCATCCTTTCTTCTTTCTTCAAGCTCTCTCCTCTACTCGGTACAACCCCGTGTAATTGCACTCCAAGAGACGTGGAATGATTCTTCTTCTAGCCTCTGTGCGTCACTGTTTATTTTGACAATCCAGTTATAACACCCATGGCCAGTCTTACGTGACCGTCGACGTGGATTTGCCCTTGTTAAACATCCCCTCCAGCTCTCCCAAAGGCGTTCTTTTGCTTCTTTAAATCTACTTGCACGTAGTGAGGAAACAGCCTGCTTTTTCAATACTCCAAGTACAGCTCGACAACCATGACTTCTTCGCCAGTCGTACCTGGCCAGATTCTGGCCAGCACATCTTCATACATTCCCGGTCCAGGCACTCACGTGTATGAGAACAATATCCTCGCTTCGATCCTTGGGCAGTCACTCATCTCACCAGCGCCAAATAAATCGAGCAAGCCAACCATCTCGGTGCCCCGTCGAGCCACAGCTATAGCTTCAATCAGCTCCCTACCCAGAGTTGGCTCCGCCGTTCTCTGCCGCGTCACGAGGGTCCGACAAAGAGAACTTTCGGCCTCAATCCTGTCCATCATCGACCCATCCTCGTCAGTGTCAATATCCGCCAACGAAATCATCTCTTACTCCCAGGTAACAGACGACGAGCTCCAATTCCAATGCATCCTCCGGCGCGAAGACATCCGCACGCACGAAAAGGACAAGATCGTCATCAACGAAATGTACCGCGTCGGCGACATCATCCGTGCCACAGTGATCAGCCTAGGGGATGAGAGGAACTACTACATTAGCACGGCCGGGAACGAGTTTGGCGTCGTGGTAGCGACAAGTGAGGCCGGCAATGCAATGGTCCCCGCGAGTTGGAAGGAGATGAAGGATGCTGTGACTGGGAAGGGCGAGAGTCGAAAAGTCGCCAAACCTTCATGAAATCAATTCAAGCGCTAGGGATGTTACTCGTAACGACCTAGGCCATTTTCGCTACATTACCCAAATGCCTGCATAGGCGGTCACTCAGCAAACACTGCCAGCGTCGAGACCTACTCAAAGCACAATTCCCGGACCTGAGACAAGACACCACTGCATCAAAGCACCCTGCCAGCTTCCTCTGGAAACAGAAGAGGATGGGATTTCGACATCTGCCCTGCCAGAAGGTGCAAGTGCAGACGAAGGCAAGACCCAGCGTGTCTAAAACAAAAGCTCAAAGAGCATGTTTGAGACCTGTCTCGCTCTACTGCTCATACCCAGGCACCAGCAAGACTCTGGAAGCCGCGTGAGCCATCCACGATGATGAAGCTCAATATCCCTCGCCTCAAATTGGAGACTATGATCTCAGAAATGCCATCACTCTGCCTGTCACTGCCTCCATCTTGCCCAGCGCAGACCAGATTGCGTAGGAGCCAAGGACACATGGAATGAGATGGAAGTGCGAGGACATTGGCCACTCTGTGTCCTGCGATCTCGACCTTGACCTCGACCGAAACTCGAACTCGGATTTGAACTTCAAGTCGAATGGGCCCATGCCTGCGATCACGTTTCTCTTTCCATGTCGCCCCATCGGGCGCTTCGCAGATGTAAATATGTATGTGTGGGGTGACAAGTGAGCGAGCAAAGCTCACCGCCGGGACAAGATACATGAAGCTCTCCCTTCTCTTCGAAGACCTTGTCATCGACCATCTCCTTTCTGTCTTCCCCTCTCGCGCGCGCGCCCTCGCTCGGTCCGGCGCTCGGGATACCATCAATCATCCCCTGTCTCTCTCCCTTTCATCTCCGACCACATCAACATGCGCGCACCCGGAATCCCATCAACACTCACAGCCACACTTCTCACCCACTCCCCTTCCTTCTGCCTTCTTTCTCTCTCACATAACCCAGACCTACTTTTTACCCAGGTATCTCAACGAGCCTTACGCTTATCCCGTCATGTCTTAAATTTCCCCTCCCCACCTGCCCCAAAGAAATCAACCCTCTCCAGTATCCATGGTCACGACTCCCAACCTCAATGTCAGACTGTGTTCGTCACGGGAGGAATATCAAGTAACCCACCAGTCCAACCCAACCCGACTCTCCTCTGCTCTTCAGAGCAGAGACGGGATGGGCGAGGACGGGAAACTCCTCCTATCATCCAGGTCTGCCATCCTTGATGCCTGATGGGTTTTTATGGATGCTTCGGAAAGAATATCAAGGGAGGAGACATCGATGAATCAATAAAAATGACTTTTGTGTAAACATGCCTATTACAGTCCAGGTTCCCAAACGGAATAGAAAAATGTGCTTGCAAATTGCAAAGGCATATAATTAATGCATTGAGGCTGGAATGAAATGGTGCAACCTGCCCTCGCTTTCGTCTGTACCTGCTCCCGCGAGGACAGACAACCAAGGTCATACAGAATCTCCTACAAAAAGATAAGTAAAAGGTATTGGTGTTGCAATACCTACAGTGTTCCCATTCCCATTGGAGCCCCCAATTCCCTCTCTGCCTCGAGCAGTCACAATCAAATCCTTAACGCCTCGCTATGCTCGCCGCACACTGTGATACACAGCTTCCCCTGCCCATTCGCAGTGGCGGCCCTTTTTCGTTGCAATTCCGTGTAAAGGGGGTATATGATAATGTCAAGAGGCTCCAAACAAAGAACAACCCTCCACGTGCTCGCTTTCAACCTTCCACCAAGGTCTGCTTGGGCCCCTTACCAAGCAATTCCAAGGATCTTTGAGCAAGCGCAATCACCTCGCCCTCCCCCTCTTCACCTTCCTCGTCATCGGATTCAACATGCTTGTCGGCAATTGTCTTAACCATCTGAATGATGTCTTCGGATTTGGCGACCAGGCTGACGAGTTTCTTATCCTCCGATTCCAATAGCTGCAGCAATGTCCAGATTGCAATATGTTGAAAGGTCGGATCACCGCTGCACAAGAAACGCTTGAGATACCCGTGAATGCCACCATTTGGCTCCATCCAATCACGAACAAAAATCGAATAATCGCCGACCTTGGAAGACAAATTGCCCAGTGCAGCGGCACTATTGCCCTGAACCTCAATGCTTTCCGAGTCAGTAAGAGGAATCAGCACATCGAAAATTCCCATGTTGAGCAGATGGGTCTTGAGCTCGTCACTCAGCGCCAACACGGCGATACAAGCCGTCATCTCAGACTGTACACTCAGTGGCACATGCAGCAGAAGCTCCTTGCATTTCTCCACCGCTCCAGCCTCCAAGACGAGTTGCTTGTTTCGGTCCGAACTTGCAGCAAGGTTCCGCAGAGTCGAGATTGCATGGCATTGGATCTCCTCGTTCTCCATTGAGCCGAGAAGATCGACCAGCGGTTTGAGAAAGCCGGCTTCTATGATGGGCGCTTCGTTCAGGGGGTGAATCGAAATATTGCGGATGCAGGCGACAGCAGAGAGAATAAGTGGGAGGTACGAAGATTGAAGGAGACGGAGAAGTGGTTGCAAGCCTCTAGCCCGAACAATCTCCAGTTGGTACTTTTCATCTGATGCTAAATTTCGGAGAGCCAATGCGGCCTGGCACTGAACCTTGGGGGTTCCCGAATCCATCAATTGGACCAGGGATTGGACAAGCCGTGGTTCGGTCTGGGCGAGTTTCTTTCTGTTGGAGGGGTCGACCGCAATGTTGCTCAAAGCTGTGGTGCAGTAATATTCCACATCCATATCAGGCGACTGAAGCAATTGAACGAGCACTGGAATGGCTCCGGCATTGACGAGTTGTTGTCTGTTATCATCTGGGTACAGTTAGAGCGCCAACTTCTAGGTGAAACGACTTCTTTTCATTCTTACCGGAATGCGTCATGTTGAGCAACGCGCCGGTTGCATTCCTCTGAACTCGCATATCTTTGGACTTTGCCAGCCTTGTCAACGGACCTAATGCTCCTGACCTAGCGATTTTGGCCTTGTTGTCTTCATGGGTAGCAAGATTGGTAATGCAGCCGACAGCATTGCATTGAACCTCGACATTGGGAGACATCATCTGTCGAATGAGGGGAGGCAATCCGCCGAGTTGGACAATCGCGACCTTGTTCTCCGCTATGACATGTCAATGAGGACTGATCAATGGGAACTATGGCAGTACGTACGATTCACGGCCAGATTGCCCAAGGCTGCACTGGCAGCTCGTTGTACTTCAATGTCGGGATTTTGCAGAAGAAATAGGATAGGTTCTAGGGTGTCTCGGTCGACTTCCCTCACGTCTGCATCCACAATTAGTTTGGAGTTGAAATGCGTGTCTCTTGTCCATATACCTCGCTCCGTGATCTCGGCAAATGTTAGGCTGGCGCTTCGTTGTAGGTCAACATTGTCTGAATAGACGAGAGTGCTCAAAGCCCGTAACGGTTCTCCGGAAAAGAAATCTGTTTCTCCTCGCTGTGGTCTGTCAGGGTTCAACTCTTTACAGTAAAGGGGGACTTTGCACGCACATTCTCGAGGTATTGTAGGAGATCTGCAACGGCTTCTCGTTCGCTGTCTGCGAGAGCGGGCTCATAGAGGTTATCTTTGTTCCGACCTGCAAAGGCCGAGGTCAGCAATCAGGTATGTTCGAGCAATGTAGCTAAGACGGACCTTGGCAGCTTTTGCAGCAGGCCGAGAGTACGTTGCCCATCTCGAGGCGTTGGGCCCCGGAGGGGACGCAGTGGTCGAGAGTGGTTCTGTTGATCAAAGGAACTGCGCGGAGGAGGGAATGTGTGCTGATGTCGCAGGTGGTAATGGAGAGGTTGACGGTGAAAGACTCATCTGATGGTCATGCTGATGCCGATTGTGATGCAATCTTCGAACGATGCTGGCGAGGCTCCCGATACTGGTTTATTGAGATGAGAAAGCTTGAGGGGCTCGTGTCGGATTCGCTGACTCTGGTAATCCTGCAGCGACAGGCACGGCTGCGTGGCTGCGTGACCTGCAGTTGCAGTTGCAGTTGAAGTTGTCGTTGTAGAGCGGCAGAGCGTACGCGTGCAGGCAAGAACAATGAGATTGCCGGGGAGGAGGAAGTGTGTGGCGTGTGACCCGGTCTCAAGGAGCGAGCAGTAGACTTCGCAGGCGGAATGGCAATTGCAGTGGTGTGAAGGTGGTCAACATGGAGTTTTGGCCGAAGTTGCACGAGTTGAGGAAGCTGCAGAAGCACCGTGCGGGTGGTTGACGCAGGCTGGATGATTATTGGTGCTGGCGGCTCCCTGGAGGGTTAGGCGATGCTAGGCCCAGTTGGCCAGGCTGATGGGCTAATGGGTCGGCTTTGCAGGCTCCCAGAGGCTCCCTAAGCCCAACGGCGGATGTTGTTAGGCTGGTCCCGTCCATGTGGATGCCCCCCCCCCCCCGAACCCAGAACTGGAGGAGAACCAACCGCTTATTGCCTCGTACAGCTCCCTCTGGTCTCGCCCTACAAGCACATTCTCGTGATAAACTTCAATTTCCCACTCACAGGACTACATTTATTAAACAGCACCTATCGTCGCTGAACCTCTTCGAATTGACCTGGGCTGCCCGTGCTCTGTCACGCCTTGCACATCCATGGTCCCTCAAGCAAAAACACCGAAAACATTTCCAGATGCCCGCGAATATTGAACATCTCACCGCCGGTAAGCCCTTTCACATACTTTCGACGTCATCGATCAGACAAAGAGCCAAAAAGATTCTGAAGATTGGAATAGAGCAGAAGACTATCAAAGAAGAGAGACAGCATTAGACATTAATTTGGTGTATTCTATGCCTTTCTTTTCGCCGTCCAGGCTATCTCTCTGGCCCAGGTTATGCTATATGCAATGCCATTTTCTTCCCCCTTCCTGTTCGCACAATGCAACGGCAATACCCATCCGGCCAAAAATGCTATCCCCATAACTCCAATCATGGCTTCCGCTATGCCGATTATTGTAATCGCAATATTAAGGAGATTCGTCCCTGGTCTGGCGTCTATGCTTTCGGCATCTCGACTCTGACCTCAGCCTGACTATGTTTGCGGCCGAAGAGCGCGCCTTGCTTGATGACGGGCGAGTAGATGCCCGCCGGCGTCAACGTCTCGGTGGTAGGTCGAAGCTGATCAAGGGCGTTTTTGATGGAGGACTTGATCTTCTGCGACGTCTTGGAGGACTCGCTGGAAGTGGATTCTTTGGAGACCCGACGGGATGACACAGCCGAGCTGTTCTTCTCTGCTTGAGTGAGGTTGTAGTATCCCGCGTAGAGCATGTTGCTGGACGTATGGAGGATGGTTTGGATTGTTTGGCGGTTGATGTAGGTGGTTCACTGGTAAGATAATGTAGTCTTTTGCTCGGTTGTTGAATAGACGGGAGTGGCAAGGAGGGGAATACTTCTTATTCTTTGATACTGCTTGATGCGGAACGAATAACTCACACCTGAAGCAGTCGCGACACGGGTTTATATAGATCCATCAAGTCCCATAAAACCTCCTGCCGGCAATATAAAATTTCTCATCTGCTCACCCCTTGTCCGTCGGTGATAAGGACGCCCTGTGGGATTTCATCATTTGCCCACCGCGGTTCCAAAAAAAAGACCCAACAATTGTCTGAGAAATGAAAACAGTCATAACGCACTCACCAATCACGATGGAAGTGAGACTGCGCCTTTACGAAACATGCTGCCCCAGGGCGTGTGCAATTGTCGTTAGCGGATATCCATGTGTCAAGTACATGAAAGGCGCGTGTGAACCTGCTCTTAGCGGATTTCGGTTTGTCATAACGCCACATGGCTGCCCCAGCCAGTTACAGACCTGAAATCTTCTCTGCAGTTGTCTATAAAAATTTTGCTTAACTAAGAACTTAGAGGTAAAGCGTCTGTGGGCCAGTCGGAGGGCGTGGAGAGGGCGGTTGGTATCGACGTGTTCAAGTGGTTCGAGGCTGATGTGAGGTGGCATTTGCGTCCTTCGCCTTGTCCCGTCCCATTACGAAAGAGTATACGACCATGGGGCGCCGAGCTTGCGGTATGCTGCCACGGCAATGAGCACATACTTCCAAACCGGTCCCTATGTCGACTGCCTTCTCAGGGGATCATTCACCTCTTCACGCGGTGGAAGAAGACTTCTAGAATCTGGGGGCTTCTCAGCAATGGATCGAAGCTGACCTCAATCAACTTCAAGACGCCCTGCTGCTATGTGTTTCATAAGAACTATGTTACAACAATGTCTCCCTTACCCGACCTGACCACTGCCAGGAGGAATGCTGATGATAAAACAATTTCCAGAAGGAGGACATTCGCCGTTGAAATGGACACGAACTGCATTAAGCCTCGTTGATCCATCTGGGGTGCCCCAGGTTTCAGATCCAAGATTTCCGGGGCTCGCGCTGCATCTCACCACCAGTTGGCTACGACTCTGGCCAACGGTGATTGATGGGCTGCGGAGAGTCGACATTTTGATGGAGTGTCACTTTTGCTTTTCCTCATCTGACCGAGGTCGAAATGCGCGAGGCCCGAAGAATAAGTGGCTCCTTACCATGGCCATGCGAATGCGAAACGACAAGAGCTGGCCGAAAGTCCATAATTTGTTCAAAGGCGTTGAAGCATCAAGATACCCACCCACGACCAGCCATGAGGTGATGAAGAGGTTGCACACAACATAAATCACAGGGCGACGAGGTTCAATACCTTCTGCGTTGTCTGGGATCATCGTACCCGTCATTCTCGTGGTATCGTTTTCTCGAGCCATGGTCGTCTTCACGTCTACTGCTTCCATATCGGTCACGGTCTCGGTCTCGATCGCGATCCCGGTCTCGGTCACGGTCTCGGTTATCGTATCCACGGTCTCGTCCTCCAAGAGGGTCGGTATTGCTGCCAGTGGCGCCGCGTTGGTCTCTTCCTCCGCCATATCCGTTTCGCCGGTCGTCATAACCTCCGCCGTGGCCGCCTCTGCCGCCGGGTCCGCTGGGTGCGTTGGGGGGGGGCGGTCCGTTCTGGTAGCCTTGTCGTCCACCGAAGCCTCCTCCTCCTTGGTAGCCAATGCCGCCTCGCCCACCGTAGCCTCCTCGGTCGCCGCGGAAACCGCCGCGGAAGCCTCCACGACCACCAAAGCCACCTCTAAATCCACCACCATAGCCACCTGAGCCACCTAAGCCACCGGGGGGACCGAATGTAGGCTTTGCAGGAGCTTGTTTGGTATATCCTCGTCCACCAAGGCCTCCGCCAAATCTTCTCGGCCTCCAGCCAGGGACCATGCGACCACGTTCGACATCGACAATGACTCTTCGGTCCTTTATTCGTAGGCCGTCTGTCTCTTTGTACGCAGCTGTAAAAGAGTAAGGAATTTCGAGGTCAGTTCCTTGAAATCTTACCATTTGATCTTTGGTATGGAAAGAAGGGTCAGGGCAAAGGGGTTTGCGTAGAAGAAAGTACCTCTCATATCCTTTTCTCTTTCGTAGACAATGAAGGCATAACCTTTATGTGGCTTTTTGGGTTTGGGGGTTGTCTCATCCTTGACAATCCTGATTCTCTCGATGGGACCAAACCTGCCGAACTCACGCTCCAGATCTCCCTCTTTCGCATCATAACTTAGACGGCCCACGAACAGAGTCTTGACGGCATCGCCCTTGATCTTGGGGTCCTCGTTGGGTTTGTAGCCCTGGAAGTCAGGCCTCTCAATCTCTTGCTGGCGCAATTTCTTTTCGAGTCTTTTCCGATCGCGCTGTTGCAGCCAGGATTCGGTGGGCTCGTACACATCAATCGCCATGTACTCCCGAAGCTGCGGAAGAAACGCGGCGACGCCAGACAGCTGTGATTGCTTGAGAGCTCTTTCGTCCGGAGCGGTGTCTTGAGGGGGAATGTAGCGGAGCGGCGGTCGGGGTTGGAATAGAGCAAGGAGATTGGGAGGGAGTTTGTCCGTCATCTTGATGCTACGCCGCAAGAAGCTTGTCGCGAGAGAAACGCGATCGTCATCAATGCGCAAAGGGAAGTAAGAGAGAAGAAAGCAAATGCGCGGTATTAAGTAAAATTACAGGGAGAGTTGAAGGCAACGATGGAGATGCAGTCCAAGAGTTGAAGGAAGCTGGATTCATGGCGCGTTGGATGCGGAAAATGAAATTGTTGTTCCTGAACTGCCTAGGGGAAGCTGCTAGACCCAAGAACGGTTTAGTGTCATATCGATGATCAAGCAGCCCACGTCGACAGCACTGAGTGGAGTACTCACTCCAATCCTCATTATGATACGGAGTATCTCGCATCAAACAGGATACTGTTAAGGTCTAGGGCCTCCTTATTGCCAGAATGTCTTGATATCAATGCAGGACCTTACATGGATGACCCAGCGGTCCAACAACTCCCTGCGATGCCCCTAACTGTGTCCCCTGATATCGACGACGCCCTGTCGCCCATCTACCCACCGCCTGCGAGTCTGAAATAGTCATGAGGTAGGTCTAAGACGCATGCAGACATCTCTGCTATCGATCGATTGATTCCCACCGTTGGTCCATCCGGCAGCAACGATTTCACGGCTGTGCCGTGGTTTGACATCGACGGCGAGTGGACCAGTGCAACCGCCATAACCACGTGAGATGATTTTTCTTGGTGCGCCACAGACACCAGCCTCCCATCGTGTTCGCTATTTCTCCAACCAAACTAGAAGGAAACAACGTATTCGTATTTTGGGCCTGACCCATCGCGGAACCGTCGCTTCTTCTCGTCGATCATCCGTGATAAACTCTACCGCAACAAGCATAAAAACAGCCTTGTGGACTGCCTCGCGGATCTCGGCAGACATCGTATTGGGATGTTTCCTGACCTCGTCCAAGAAATTTCTGTATCAGAGATGGGCCGCTACTATTTTCAACAGAATCTTCCGGATCGAGATTAACTCGACGACTTTGACCTAACCTGATATGCTTGACAAAAGATCATTGGCCTGCATTTCAGAGTATGTGGATGCTTCTCAGGCAGCTTCTTTGCGTGTGGAGGAGGGATAGAGCTCGACGAAATTTATATTGAGGTCATTTCCTTGCCCTGGTGCCAGTACAGTATTCATCATCTCATATGGTTCCGCACATCTCAAATATCAAACAATCTGGTACGATGATGAGCAAACTATCCTTCGCCATCCTCTGCTACTTCCTCTCCCTTGCTCGCGCGACGCCTGCAGCCCCTCAGCAATACTGCAAACCCGTTGTGGGTTCCCCAGGTTGGCCCTCAGTCTCTGACTGGCAAGCTTTGAACAACTCGGTCTCAGGCCGCCTCATCGCACCTGTACCTCCAGGTCTGGTCTGCCAGACCAACAGTTCGGTATACAGCGCACAAGCCTGTGGCCAGTTAGTCACCCAATGGAGCAATTCGTCCTTTCATGCCGAGGACCCTTTCACAACCGACTACAACGATGATTCTTGCCTCCCTGACCCTCGAGCGCCATGCTCTACGACACTCCTGCCTGCATATGTGGTCAATGCCACCAACGCAGCTGAGGTTCAAGCTGCTTGCCGATTCGCGTATAGGACTGGGGTCAGGCTAATAGTCAAAGGGACGGGCCATGACTTTTTAGGACGGTATACACTTGAGGATCTATCAGTGAAGGCCTTACCACACTGACATAGCGAACAGATCGTCCGGCCGAAGCTCACTCTCCATCTGGACGCATAACATTCGCGGCGTCAACGTCACGATGGGAGATTCTCAAGCGAAGCGGTATGGCGGCATTGCTTCCGTCAAGATCGCAGCTGGTATGCGCTTTGGCGAAATCTACCAAGCAATTGCCTCGTACAACCTTACCATAGTCGGTGGAGCGGATCCCAATGTCGGTATTGGTGGCTGGATTACTGGGGCTGGACACTCTCCGATCAGCAGCGCCTACGGCCTGGGTGCAGATCAAGTCCTCGAGATGGATGTTGTCACTGCCAATGGGACACAGTTGACTACAAACGAGAACGCTTACCCTGGCCTCTTCTGGGCAATGAGAGGTGTAAGTTCTCTTCGGCATGTCTCGGCTACCTAAATGACAGAACTCCTGATTTCCAATGTTCGTGTCTAGGGCGGCGGTTCCACCTTCGCGGTGCTCATCTCAGTCACAATTCGAGCCTATCCAGCCCTACCTATGGCTGTGTATTCATTCAGTTACAACACCACCGCGAACAGCGACACGTTCTGGTCTCTAGTAGCGTACTTCCACAATCAGCTGCCTGAGCTCTCCGACGCCGGTGCCATGGGCTACTACTTCATTTTCCCCAACAACAATGCGTCACAGTCTGAATCCGCCTATCTAGGCTCAGTCGCCGGCGTGTGGCTCGTCCCGAACAAGACCGTCGAAGAAGCCCGCCTAATCTTCATGCCGATGGAACAGACTCTGCAGAATAACACATTCAATTGGACTGACAGGATCTTTCTCCAAAACGCATCTGTGCCCACGCTGGACTTCACCAAATTCTGGATGGCAACCGTTCCGGGTGGAAATGTTGGATCAGAAGTCCGACTGGGGTCTCGCCTTCTCGACCGGGCCGCTCTCAAGAGTGACCCGGGAAAGTTGAAAAGGCTCTTCAAGCAAACCACGCCTATCCCGCAGTATCCGATCCTGGGCCACGTCGTGGCGGGCAAGGGTGTCAGGACCGTCAAGAACGGGATCCCGGGGGGAAGTAACTCTGTCTTGCCCGCATGGCGCGAAGCATACACGCACATCGTGCTCCCTCGATCTTGGCCATTTCTGAACGATACGGCAAAGATCGCGACGACAACACTCCTCCGTGATGTTGAGACCGCAGCCCTCCGCCAACTGGCGCCCGACATGGGAGCGTACGTTAACGAAGCAGACCCGACAGAGCCCAACTGGCAAAAGACGTTCTGGGGGTCGAATTACCCCAGGCTGCGGCAGTTGAAGAGGCAATGGGATCCCAAGAGCGTGTTTTGGTGCGTCCCCTGTGTGGGCCATACGGATGGCTGGGAGGTCGTTAGTGACTCTGGTGTCGAGGGCGCAGTGGGGGAGAGTCCGGGGAAGATCTGCCGGACAACATAAGTAATCAGAGCTATTGTTGGAGGGAAGCTCTGATGTATGCCTGAGAAAGATGGACTCTGAGAAGGGATGGAGACGACGATCTGTGCGATGATATTGAATATCATGATGAGGGTGCGAGAAGGCTGTGGAACGGGCCTGTACCCAGTACACATAGTTTGATGCTTCGCAGTGTCTTTTCATAATGCTCTCATAATCCGATTCCTGGAAAGTAATCTCTGCACCTGTATTATCGCATAAAGCTGACTGTTCCTTTTACTACTGCAAACTTGCCTCTCCTCTTTCAAGCCTTTGCGCCCCTTGCGCCAGTTGGCCTATTCATTCGCTGGGTCGGGTGACGGAGCGACGAGGCTGTATCACTCCGGATCCAGCTAGCGTCGAAGCCTTGTGCTCTCATATTCCGTAGATACTCCGAACCTGCGGTTTCAATTGCGCTTCTGCAGCAAAAAAGCTCCCTCCTCCAATTGGAAACCCTACCGCTACGTATTATTGTGAACATTCGATTCCAGCCACGACCACGCTTTGCGCCCGTGTGCCATCCTCCATCTCCTCCTTATACCTTCGGTCATGGGCGTGCAAGGACTCAAGACCGTGTCGACGGCACAGGTAAGCTTCGCACTCGGTTTCTTTTTCTTTTCTCACGACCCTATCCATCTCTCCATCCATTCAGCTGCCCCCCAAAGCACCTACCCTGACCGCTTGCTCTCACACTCGCATTTTGCGTTTCCCCCGATCCAAAAGAGAAAAAAAACACACAAAAACCTAATGATTTCACAGAACGGCCTAGGCGCCTACATCCTGCAGTGCACGCGCCTACACCTGACGTACTCGGACCACTGGGCGTCGTCCTCGGGTTTAAAATCACTTCTCAGTTCACCGGCGTTCTCGTCACTAACACATCGCTACCCGAGCGTCGAGTTCCGGATCTCGCCGCGCCCGAACCGCCACCCGGTCGTCAAGGCAGTGTACTGCAACGGGCGGTCCAAGGCCGTCTGCGTCAAGAACCTGGCCCGCGAGCAGGTGCTCGAGAGGGTCGAGTTCCTGATCGGGAATTCTGGAGAGAGGAATACCCTCGTAAAGGGCAGGAAAGTCATCAGTCGGAATGAGAGTGTCAGGGGCGTGTGGAGTCCTATGCATGGCGGGATTAAGAAGATCTGAGTGAGGCTCTGTGCTTGGGCGTGGAGCATAAAGTATTGAGCATTGAGACCTGCGCTGGGCCGTGGCGGGGCGGATTGACGGGGAATGCGACTGATTCCCCTGATTCGCTCTCGTGGGATGAGAGGCAAGGGTGCTGCAAGGAGAACCCGAGGGATGTTCAAGAGATTGAAGAAACAAGAAGCAGAGAGCATCCGGATACAGAATCATGCGCACGAGGAACGTCTGGGGTTGAGGAGAAGGCTGACGAGAGCCGTATATTGACAGAGCAGTCGGACAGGCTCTTGCTCTACACCTGGTCGAAGAGCGAGGAGACAGGTGTCGAACAGCTACACAAGCGCGTGTTTGGGAAAAGAAACCAGATTGTTCTAGGTCTGTGACACTAGGACACTCGCGATGAAGAGTAAAAATCCCAAACCAAAATCAAGCGATCGAAAGACAATGAGATCTACTTCAAAGATGGAATTCGACGAAGTCACGCATCCAAGTCACTGATATTCGGCTGACGGCGCCAAACGACCTCCTCAGAAACTTCGAACAACTGAAACAAATCATGATTTCAATAAAGCTGGTTTCAAGTTGAGTAGGGCAATGATTTACAATTGAAGGACCCGGGGCAAACCATGGGACGCGGCTCATTGCTATAACCTTGCGTTGCAACATATGTACAATAGTTACAAAAGGATTTAAAACATGATCGGAAGCGTGCTCTGGCTGATTCAACTCGATGTCCATGTATCAACCTCCCATCGTGACAAATTGAATTGTCCGTGGAAACATAAACGCCTGGAGCCCTTCATCAAAAGTTTCATCTCGTTTTCAGCTGGGCCGATGCCTGTGTGCACTTGCGACTAAGTTGCTGAATCAATCCAATTCTTGATATCCGATCATAGGTAGATGGGGAACATGGCAGTCTTGCTGACGACTTTGGTGTTACAGCCATCGACGTTGCATACCGTAAACGGGACCGATCTGGGCGATTCCAGCTTCTTTTCAGGCTCTTGCTCTTTGGCTTTGCCTTTGCCCTTCCTCGTGGCTCTTGTTTTGGAACGGTTTACCGCACATTCGCCGCAATAGACCTGAAAACGTCGTTAGAACAAATTCAACGCCTGGATGGGATCCAATTCACTCACGTGTCCACAAGTTTTCACTACCCAGACCTGCTTCTTGACATCTCCCTTTCCAACTGCCAATTCATCGCCACACATCGGACAGAGTATGACATCGTCTTCTCCAAAGGTCCTGATGAACCCCTCTTGGGCGGTCGGGGGCGCTTTGTAAGGTTCAGGCACCACTTGGGGTGTTTCAGAGCTGCGATCAAAGACATCAAAACGACCGAGAGCAAACGCAGGTTGTCTGTAGTCCATGTTGACGATGAAAGCGTCTTCAACATCATTCCCATGCCGCGCGTCCTGGCCACGGGGCGGAACTCCATCTAGGCGATCCAGAAAGCCTTCATTGTAGCCCGGAGCGGCGATATTCTGCACATTCCCAAACATAAATTGCGTCCCCCTCCTCAATATCTCTGGGAAATATCCGAAGGTACCTCTGTCCATGCGAGGAGGAGCGCTGGCACCGACATTTGCCTGGACTGCTGCCTCCTGACGCTGGGGCTGTAGAACAGGTCTCTCCGATACGAATTCGACTTCAGAACTTGCCGGAGGCGAGCCGACGGATTCGGACTCAAGGGTTTCGGTGTCGGCAGACATTTCAAACTCATCCATCTCGAAATCCGAATCGTCTGTGTCTGAGAGATCAATTACCTCGGGTAGTTCATCATGCAACCCTCGACCAAAGGGCGGGGCACGGACATGATGTGCTTGTTCTTGTTGTCTCTGAACGGCTTCTAGTTGCCTCTGAGCTGCTTCTCGTCGCTGCGCGGCTGCAATCCAGGTCCTGATAAGGTGTTGTCGTGAGACTCGTGGAGGGGGCTCGCCAGACATCTGCCCTGAGGGCTGTGTAGATGTCTGGCTTGAGGGCCGTATAGACGTCTGCCTCGAGGGCTGTGGTAGAAGAGAGGATCCCGAGGCAGGGGAAGTGTCATCGCTGTCAGTGTCTGCCGTGAGATCGATCGTGACATCTTGTGGGGTAGGGGTTGCAGTTGCTCGAGGAACCCGTGCAGACATAGCCGGCCTTCGGTAGTCGAAGCCGTCGCCCTGAGACCGTACTCTTGATAATGGGTACTGCGGTGTCGAGTCTCGAGAAGACTCGGGTGTTGGATGATGGGTGATGCGTCGGCGCTTGGACGGTAGTTGATCGGGGGTAACACTTCGACTTAACGATCGGGTTATTTCTGCATGAGATCTCTGTAGCTGAAGTCAGAATATTACTTTTCAGATATAATTCACATGATGCTGGGGTGGGTGAAGGGTGAGGGTTCAGCTGAGAGGGAGCCGAGGGCGTACCTTTCGACTCGATGAACCCGACGCCGAATTCAGGAAGTTGCTCAAGGCAAGAGTGCCTGCAGAAGGCATGATCAAGGGCGCCTGCAAGGGCAGATTATAGCTCTCGGGTCGAATATTTCATGGGGTGCAGAAGATGATATGAAGGCGTCGCCAAGGGGGGTGGGAGTTGTCGTTGAGAAGGCGACTGAGGGTCGAGGGTCAGGTACAATTTGGATGTCGTCCGGGCACAGAGCCAAAGCCAAGAAGCCAGAAGTGGGAACAACGAACCAAACAAAGATGAAAGCCGGATAGGAGCCGGTGTCACAGGCGAGTGTGACCAAATAGGAAAGGGAAGAAGACGGTAGAAACGGGCAAAATGCCAACTTGAAATGGCCACCTGCGGATGGAAGATGGCGGTTGGTAACGACGAGCTCGAGTTCTTAGTAGTGGTTGCAGCGGTTGCAGTGGTGGTGGCCAGCCAAAATGGAGGGATGGTGTTTTGGCGGCGGTAATACCGAGTGCTCAGTACTGTGGTGTGTGGTGCGTGGTGCGTAGTACGTGGTGCGAGGTGGAGGGTCTTTTTTCGCTGTCATTTGCCACCTCTCCCTCGTATTCACCATGACTTTTCACTCAATTAACCGTTGACAGACTCTCCAGCCCGCTGATAAATCAAACTGAACCAACAACAACAACAACAACAACAACAACAACAACATCATCATCATCATCATCATCATCATCACCATCAACAGCAATACCAATACCAATACCATGCTACCTGCTCCATTTTATTGTGTTTTGTACATACCATCCCCAGGGGACAGAGACACCATCCGTCGACGCCGACTCCATTCCCTTTGGCATGGCCCTCCCCTTACTTTTCTTTTCTCAACAATCGCCCAATATTCAGAAGAAGAAGAAGAGAGAGAAGAAAAAAAAACCCCTCCTTCTCGATCTCGTATCAATTATGGGTATCAATGCTACCTTCCCTGCCTCCCTGTTTGTATACAAGTGTTTTTGAACCACCAAGGCACTTATGCATCTGTTGCCGCCGCCGCTGCCAGGGTCGTGATCACCCCATCCTCATCGACAGTGACCAGACTCTGAGCTTGCGTGCCCCATGCAATTCTTGTCGCCGGTGTCTCTCGCTTAAGAATCTCCGACCATTCCTTAGACGTCTTGGAATAATGTTCGACCGTAACTCCACCCTGTCCTGCGGCAGCCAAGAATTGTCCAGTGTAGTCCCAGCTGATGGAATCGATCTGGCCGGCAGTCTTGAGAGTGGTAATTTCCGTCGCTTTTCTCAAATCCCAGATCGAGATTGTCGACGACTTCTCTGTCACGCCTGCCAACCATGTGCCGTTTTCCGAGAAGAAGATACATTGCACAGGGCCACCGAGGTCAAACGTGGCGGCTTCCGCACCAGACTTGACGTCGAATATCTTGATTTGACCATCAGCCCCGCCGGCCGCCAGTAAGTGACCGTCAGGGTGGAATTGAGCACAGCGGAGACCTGAATGGGATAAGCGCACAAGCCAGGTAGGGGGATGCAGGAGGACATACTGGAGTTACTTAGGACCTGAGTCAGGACACGGTTGGATTCAAGGTCAAAGACGATGTATGTCTTGTCCTCCCCAACCGAAGCCAGAATGGTGCCGCTGGGGTGTAAAGCGACGGCATTGGCCCGTCCAGCGTGGACCGAGAACGACGAGACCTCTTGATCCTTGTCAAATACTTTGACCGCGCCTGCTGAGGTTGCAACAACCGCCCTGTCATGAGCCCAGAGACCGTTTGTGACTGTTCCTTCGCCGACGTCGAGAGCATATGATAACGTGTGCTCTGATAGCGAGTAGACACCCGCTTTGTTGCCTGCAACAAGGACCATATCTCCTGCCTCGTGTACAGCAAGCACAGTTCCACCGGGAAACAATGGTTTCGAGGTTGACGTCGACGTGTATGCTGATATTGAGTCTGGAGTGGCCCAGTCTTCTGGCACTGGTCGTTTCCGCCGGGTCTTGGACAAACTGGATTCACCCATCAGTGTCGGGACGACTTGTATAGAGGGCAGTCATACCTTTGTTGTACGCTTTCTATCTTCTCCACGATCACCTGTGGTAACGGGGCGCTGTCCACTTGCATCGCATCACCATTCGTGCTGGCAGCAGCAGCTCTACCGACATTTATCTGGGCCAATGTCGCTCGCGCCTCATCTCTCTCTTTTGTAAGCTGCGCAATGACCCGAACCGCCGCGTCATTTTCGTACAGTGCAGTACTGAGCTCCTGCCGAGCCTGGTGAAGATTCTGTTGCAGTGTGTATGTCTGAAGCGCCAAAGCATCCCACTCATTCTGAAAGAAAGATAACATGGCTGGTATCGAAGTCATCTGCGGGGGTCGGGGATAGACGACATTGGGGCTCTTGAGATCGATGAGGTCTTCCACCGAGAGGCTCTCTCCGGTCGTGGGTTCTGTGCCATTCTCGCTGATGTATGCTTCGATCAGACGCTTTTCGTAGACATTCCCTGCGGATATTAGACCAGTGAGACCTAGCACAAACACATATTGTACCCACCACTCTTGCGTGAAGCCACTGGAACCTGCGGTGCCTCCCCGGAAACTGTCATACTATTAGTCGGATCCAATTTGCGCAAGAGGCAGAGCACTTACTTGCACACAGCATTGTCACAAAGGCTGCTCCAGCACAGAGCGTAGGACTTTTCGGGGAGGTAGGACACAGATCTCCCCTGAGAATTGCTTCCACAAGTACTCACAATCCGTGACAAATGACTTGTAAGAAATTCACTTGGTCGTGCCTTTTACTTGGGATTTTGCAACCTCGAACCTCAGCCAAATTGTTGCGCTCGGCAAATCTTCCGCTTTAGGCCACGGCCTCGCCAGATTTTTTGTCCCGCCAGCCTGACAGCGAGTGCACGAGTTCCGGAGGGCCTTCTTTACCACCCACATCGCGGATCAGTTCAACATTGGCAAAAGCGCAAGACCAAAAGCTCGGCTCTGAAATCCGTGTTCCAAGTGGCATGGAGTATCGTCTCGATCTCTTCATCATTTCGCTCCTGTCTGCCCATCATGGCGGACGCCGCCCTCCCATATCATGAGCCTGGGATCATCACAATCCTGATTCAATCATCTTTCCTTCTGATCTTGAACATTCTAGGCTTTGCCCTGGATCATTTTTTCTATTGCGGGCTTGTAGGCCAGGTCCTCATTGGAATGGCATATGGAACGCCGGGTGTGAAATTGTTGTCCCATGCATTTGAGGATGTGGCAACCCAGCTTGGATACCTGGGCTTGATCGCTATTGTCTTCGAGGGCGGCTTGGCGACTTCAGCTGAATCACTTGGGAAATCCCTTATACTGTCTATCTGTGTGGCTCTCACTGGAATATGTCTCCCAATGGCCCTATCCTTCTCCCTCATGGGGATCTCGAATGCAACAAGGCTGCAAGCCTTCGCAGCCGGAGCTGCGCTATGTTCAACGAGCCTAGGCACCACCTTCAGCCTCCTAAAGACGACAAGCCTAACGACGAGTCGCTTAGGAACGGTCTTGACCAGCGCCGCGATGCTGGATGATGTCGTTGGGCTGATCATGGTTCAAGTCATAACCAATCTGGGATCCGGTCAAACGTCTATTTCAGCCGCTACGGTTATACGTCCTGTTTTCGTATCTCTTGGTTTCGCAATCGCCCTCCCGCTGTTCTGCAAATTCCTGGTGAAGCCAATGCTACCTTACTGCTCAGTCGCTTCAGATAAATTGAAAAGGAAATTCTCCGCGAACACGTTGGACCTAGAGGCGAAGCTTCCCTTCCTTTTTCGGACGGCTTTTTTGGTGGCCTTGGTTACTGCGGCGAGCTATGCAGGCACATCAAACCTGTTTGCTGCCTATCTGGCAGGAGCTGCAATCTCCTGGATAGACGAAACTAGTCGACAGCGAATAGATACCGGATTCCAGAGGGCATCTCAAGAGACGCCAAAAGATCAGGTGAATCCGGCAAATGCGACTTCTAGCACCTCGTCTACAAATTTCGTCGCCGCTCAGAATGCCAGCGAAGTTCCTAGTTCACCGATTGAGAAACTACAAAGCAACAAGCCACAAGCATCGAGACCGTCCTTGGAACTCACTCCGCCTCCAGAGGAACCAAAAGTGACAAGTACCACCGAACAAAATGCAGAATCAGCCGATATCCCAGACACACTGAACGTGGAGAACCACAGCCTCCAGATGTACAATCATTACTATGCACCTGCGGTAGAGCGCATTTTGAAACCATTTTTCTTCGTAAGTTACTTATTCCCTCCCCAGCTTTCCGTTCGTCATAGTGTTTTTTTCAATTTTTTTTTTCAATTTTTTTTTTTTTCAAGCGACTCACAACCTTACCGCCAGGCTTCCATTGGCTTCTCTATTCCGATCACCAAGATGTTCCGGGGCTCTGTCATCTGGCGGGGCCTTGTCTACGCAACATTCATGGCCGTCGGCAAGCTCTTCTGCGGCATGTGGCTCATCCGCTTCTTCAACTCCTCGTCCACAACATCGCCATCTCCTCGTCCACAACCTGCCACGAAATCCGACAAACAGGACAAGAACACGAAGCTGGCTAAGACCAAGACCGCCCCGCGTAGAAGATCCCTCCCCCGTCCGAAGTCTCTGTACCCGGCGTCCATCCTGGGCTGTGCAATGGTCGCGCGAGGCGAGATTGGATTCCTCATCTCCGCCCTAGCGGCGACAAACGGTATCTTCACCAGCAAAAGCGCGACCGGGAACGCGGCAGCACCAGCAGCAGCAGGAGATGCTGCCGGTCTCGTCTCAGATCTATCCTTGATTGTCACGTGGGCGATTCTCCTCTGCACAATCGTCGGACCACTGGCTCTGGGGTTTCTGGCGAAGCGGGTCAAGAGGCTTCAGGATGAGAGGGCTCGAGATGGCGGCCATGGGACAAAGGAGGATCCACTGGGCATCTGGGGCGTGAATTAATCAGTTGCCGTCAATGTTGCGTTGAGGGGGGAGGGGAAGTTGGAGGGGCATGTACTCAGAGATCTGGTCGTGCTCGAGTTTGGCAAGATGGAGACGTTTGGAACGGGCAATCTGGCTTTTTGGGAGGATTCAACGCTCCGCACATTCTCTCATTTCTTATACATAAGCTCACATAAAAAATCTCGAACGAAACGCCCGCCTAACGCAATGCACAACCGCAGGTTGATCGAGGATTAAATCACCACCCTTCCGGCCCATCAGAGACCGGTTCTTTGCCTGCATTTGCAAACTTGCCAGTTTTGATTTCATTCATGGCATGCGCCTCAAAGTCATCTGGACAGGAATTTACCAACAAGATCCTTCCCCTTGCCATCCTTCATGTTCATGGCCTGCTGAGCCAGTGTATCGAACAGCCCCGTCCCCGCGGCATTCCCACCTCTGCTCGCTGCGTCGGAGTGTGAGTTGGACACCTCGTCTGGCTCCACGAAGCCCTGTTGGCGCTGTTGGCGCCACTTCTGGTAGTCTGACGGCTGTGCGCTGCCAGCGTACATGCTCGCAGGGGCCGGTGCAGCTCGTCGGTCCATCTCGTAATTGTATTCACCCTGGTGGTTATACCCCGAGGGGAAGGGCGCGTGAGCGTTGTTATTGGTCACCAGTACCTGACGTTGGTCCTGTTGCTGCTGGTGTGAGCCTCGCCGCTCGGTGAATTCCATTGGCAAGACCTTTTCTTGCGGCTGATAGTGTTGTTGTTGTTGTTTCGCTTGTCCTTGCTGGTACGGATCTGGGTAGTAACACGGAGGTGCGTCGAGGTATTGTTGGCGCGTGCTGTGGTCCTGTGCGGCATCTGGCGCGGGATTTGTGCGACGGTTTTCAGCAGTTTTGGTGATCTTTTTCACGGCGTAGATGCCGACACCGGCGATCATTGCGGTCTTGATTATACCCATTGTTGGACGGTGTGAAGATCGGGTCTCGGGATGGGTGTATCTGGCCTTGAGAAGTTCAAGTTTTGTTGTGCAGCCTAGTACCAAGAGGTCTTTCCGTTTCGTTTCTGCTGTCTATATAATCTGAAAGCCTGCTTTTAACTCCGATTGTGAGATACTTTCCCAATAACAGGATATCGGGGCATTTTTATAGATTGCACATCCAGGTTGACAAGCAGAATGCCAGAAGACTACGATCTCCAGGTCGTTGAGCCAGGCAGGCAAGCACATCGCAAAGAGCGACCCTATGTAGTTAGCGCAAAGCAGCACGACAACATGCACGCACAGGACGAGCACAAAATCGAACTCGGGGGGATTCTAGAAAGCGTATGCCGTTCATTCGAGGGGCCGGTGAGGCTGTGTGAAAAGGGCTTGGGCCTGGGATCGACGCGGTCTTGGGGCAGAATTTCGCCATGGCATCAGGCAGCTGGCAAAAGAGCCGATCCAGCTCGGTCCGGCTGTAACACTGAGCGTGAATTTCGGGCGTGCGAAGAGTTCCCCCTGCAGAGGCAAAGGCACCCATTTCTTCTGCAGGTATTCGGCTCGTCGGGTTGACTCCAAGACTGAGGCTGAGACGCGAGTACGTTACACTGAATGGCTGAGTTCGTCGAAGTTTGCTTGGGGCCTTGCATTCACAAAATAAGTGGGCAGAGTCTGACAAGAGTACGAGGTGCCCGAGTACCCGGTAGAGTGATTCACTGTTAAATCGAAGGTGCCCTTCATTCACAATAAGTATGTTGTTTACCTTTGGGGAGTAGTGGCCCTCTGCAATTCATCCCATACTCTCAATCATATTCGTTATATCGGCCGCTTTGACGTTATCGAGCACTCTCGAGGTACATGTTCCGTGCAAGTCCGTGACAGACTGTGCCACTTGTTTTTGAGTCCGGCTGGTCGGCGAGCCGGGTTAATCCGGGGTTACGGCGTAAAGATTTTCCGCCTCTGATGACAAATCGGCGCTAATCTCATTCTGGACACCACGTCGGACCTGAACATCTCGACACCAAACTGGACTGTGCTTCGACAAGTCTCAAATATTGTCATTCGAGGACTGGATGACTGGATGCCATGTCGGTTCCCCAATGTACCTGCAGACCCCACAGGCACCATTTCAGCCACCTCTGTCATTGTGTGAAGGTCCTGTCTAAAGCATGGCTGGCGCGAAATTCGACCTGGTTGATACGAGGTCCGCATCCGGAAAGTCAACTCCTGAAACGTCAACGAGAAGGTGACGGAACACACGAGATTGCCTCCTATGTAACACTGTCGAAATTAGCCGGTATCTTTCTTACGTCAAAATTAAGCATTGATCAAGCTGGTCTAAGCTCAAGATGGCATTCTTCTCGAGCGTCGCCAACTGTTCAGCCTTGATCCGGGGCCACCGCAATATTCTGCGTTGGCTGTACCTCTCAGTTCCCATATAAAAGATCCAACTATTCTCCTTGTCGCAATGGCTTGGAGGAAACGCTTGTACTGCTTCTGCGTCTTATTCATGGGCATCAACAATCTTGAAGTCCGTGTTGCAGAGGATCTCTTTGGATGACAATGTCACAAATCACCTACGCCGATAGTGTCGTCATCTACAAGCTCATCTAGTATGTATGTACTCACCAGCGCTCCTTATCTCCATCCACGTGTCCAAAAAACACGGTTTCCAGAGAGGCTCGGGTTGGGGGGTTTTTTAACAATATTCTGTGCCATCAGAGTCATTGGAGCCGCAGCGCAACTGGCTGCCATCGGTGATTCTCATCCTCGCACTGCCGAGACCATCGCATTGGTGACTGCTGTCTTGGGTCTTTCGCCTCTGCTGCTGGCCACATTGGGTGTACTTGCACGAGTGTAAGTTTCTCCCTGCCGTCTACACTGAGCATCGCCAATGTCCAATCTTTACTGCGCAGCTACCACTCCATCCTCAAGCAACCGTGGGGTACCGTATTTTCCCTCGTCCTTCTCAAGATGATCCAAACACCCGCTGCCATTGCTTTGATCCTCTGCATCGTGGGGGCAACCAACGCCAATGATCCGGCAGAGATTGACTCAGAATCCACTGTTCATGTTGGCATCATCCTCTACACTTTAGTCTTTGCAGCACTTGTTTGCCCTCACCGGCGGGGCTATATTTGGGAGACGAGTTACCGGACAAGGCGAGGTGTCGCTGCTCTTCGCCGTGTCCCTAGCGCTACCTTTCCTGGCGATTCGAATTCTCTACGCACTCTTTGCCGCGTTTTCTAACGACAAACGATTCGACCCAGCCACAGGTTCAAATACGATTGCATTGTTCATGGACACCGTGCACGAAATGGTCGTGGTCCTGATATATCTGGTGGCAGCGATCAACACCCCAGCTATCCCTCGGTCAACCAAGGGAGAGACTCGCTCAGCAGGCTCGACTTTGATGTACCGAGCAGGGAGAGGTGATTTCAGTTTTGGTAAGCTGGGGCTATTGTCTTTGGCCGCCGCCGCAGGTCAAGCTTTTAGCGGCAACCAGGACGAGCATCATAGCACTGCGCAGAGCAGGTATCGAAACCAACAATGCCAGCATCACCCCGGATGTCCTCAGTCCGGGCCCGCAGGTCGAGAGGCGTCGTCTGTCTGAGCCAGAAAACTGATGCGAACCGTGCCGGGGAGGGTTTTGTTCGTGCACTATATGGTTGGGCTCTCATTCATTTTGATATTGGCGGTCATTACGTGTTTTCCTTGCCTGTAGGGTATTCGAGAACAGCATGCAGCTCAAGAGTTGTTAGGATTAGTTTGTCTATTATTCCCGCTATTGAGAAGCTGGATGTGAGCAAAGGATATCAGCTTGGCTGACCTTCAGCAACAGAGTTATGTGCGTATGTTGACCCAATGCTTCCCTACGTTGGAGCCTGCTGCAGGATAGCCAGGAACACAGTGCCACTGCACCATGACCAACCAATAACAGTCTCTGTCGAGCCTTGCCAGGCAGAAACAATTCAATCTTCTTCAACGTCAGCATCACGCCTTGTGTGGATCGTCACACACCAGAACCTCCCGAAAGTGCAAATATCTCTTAGAGCAAGGCCCTATCAAATCACAAACCATATGCTGTCGTCAACGGGCGGCCTAACGGAACCTCGCTTGTATTATTTCGTGTCTCCACTCCACGAGCAGCATACTGGATTCGGCCTAGTCGAGGATGCCTCATCTGCAGATTATTCAGAGCTGACTCCTGCAACGAGCTTGACCCATATCGGATCTTCGAGAATTCGGCTGTGCCTGCCAATTGCTCGCGTCGATCGTTTCCTGAGTAGAACGGGACTTTAGTGTTCGAAGATGGGAGCCGCTACGGCTGTTGCAACAGAGCCATCCACGGGCCGAAGTTCACCGCAAAGACAAGCGAGGCTGAGCTGTACTTGGTCCTTTTAATTGCGCACTTGCCGAATCGACTCAGGATCAGGTGTCCTGGGCCCCGTTTCATAGCGATCTTCTACTCTGACAAAAGGATGCTGAGAGGATCGCTGGGACTTGAAGACTGGTTCTTGAAAAGCAGAGAGATATCTCGCTTCTTCGCCTCGGCCAAGAGTGCCAAACACCAGGTGCATACTCATTTTTCACTCTGGTTCCGAGTACGAGAATAATGGGGTACTGCGGGAAGCCGTCAAAAGGCTGCGACTATTGCCGCAAAAAGCGACTGAAGGTGATGTTCTCTGTGGTGCCCTGGCGGCAGATCCAAGGCACTAGTTGTCCAGCGGGTTGTGCTAATAAGGAAAGCAGTGCGATCAAAAGCGGCCAGGATGTGGACAGTGTCGAAATGCTTCTCGAGCCTGCCCGGGCTACCGCAACCAACTAGATCTCATGTTCCGTGATGAGAGCGATCGAGTGCAACAGAAATATCGAACCAATTCGGTACAGGATGCAGATGCAGATGCAGCCGCTGCCGCTGGTGTGCAAAGGGCCAGCGAGTCCAGCAGACACGATGCCATCGCAACTAGACCGTCCCTGGATCTTCAAACCAATGAGAGAGACTTGTCGCCAATTGTGGCTGACAACGAATGCAGCCAGATCTTGAAGCTTGGAAAACAGACCTCGCCGGACTGCCCTTACCGAGCACTGAGTCAAGCTCTTCCCGAGATCGCCACAGCCTTCTTCCTGACGCAATATATCCCTGGGAGCCATTTCGATTACCTCCCTCTTCTTTGCAGCACTGCAACTCCCACCTCCCTGCTTACAGGCGTTGTTGAGGCCGTTTCCATCGCAAGTCTTAGCCATGTGACCAGGAAACCCGCGTTGATGGCTCTAGCCCGACAAAGATATTCGCGGAGTCTTGTTGAAACAAACAAGGCACTGCAGGATCCGCATGCTTGCCGCGAGGATGGGACGCTAGCGTCGATACTGCTCCTTGCTCACTTCGAAACTCTTGCGAGCGACGACTCGATTGGGGTCGAAGATGTTGCATCAGCACACGCCAACACAAGACATTCGCCATCAGCGAGCTGGGACCGACATATCCAGGGCGCGGTATCACTCGTTGCCCTTCGCCCCAAACCTGATCTCGACTGCCCTCTGAGTGTCCGAATCCACCAACATGTCAACGCAACGGCCCGGTACAGCAGCATCCAACGATGCATCCGGTTGCCCGCCGAGATTTCGTCCTGGGGCTTTTCAATGGGCTTGCGCAGAGACCGAGAAGACCCGAATCGACGGTTTATGGTGGTCGTTGACGACTTCACAGAACTTCGCGCAAGCATCCGTGAAGGTTCTCTGACTGATCCCTTTGAAATCATCGAGCATGCGAAGTCCATCGACGCGCACACAGCGTTGGTCGCCAGAGGGTTCCCTTCGGCTTGGACGTATGATGTGGTGGTCTCCAACCGCCAGATGGACGGAGTTTACAAGAACAAATATCATCTCTACCCGAGTCATTACTCCGCGCAGCTGTGGAACGAGGTTCGGATGACCAGGTTAGCCCTCAATGAGATCATGTTCGCCTATGCCGAAAAAGCCTGTCGGCTTGACTCCCTCGACGGCAACATGGACGAGTTACTCACCGCATTACGTGCGCGGTGTGTCCGCGTCATTGAACAGATGGCGACCGAGATATGCCAGTCGACGACCGCGTTTCTGCAGAAGCCAGACTGTCTCTTTCCCTTTTCAGGAGCCCAGTCGTCGTCCAAGAGGTCGATTGCGAGCGCCTATTTCCTCATTTGGCCCCTGTTCAGCGCGGCTCGTGCTTCCAGGGTGGCGTCCGGGTCATTCAGAGAGTTTGTGATTGATAGACTGAATTTCATCGCGAGGGACATAAATATTCCCCAGGCGCGAAAGGCGTCGCTGATGTTGGAACGGGGTATTGTTCACGAGGACTGGCTGCACATGCTGCATTTATTTTGATCTGCGTCTCGAAAAGCGTCTCGTCCTTCACACCGCCCCAACGAGTCACCATTGGATTTAGAGGTCGTCGCAATCAAGTTTCATTGTGAATTATTTTTTGCACACACGCACCACGTCAACTCTTCTCAGGATTTCGAGGCGCCGGTTGCCAGCGTTGAACAACGCCCCCCTCTCACGAGCCACCTTCCACATGAGCGAGGATGGAGTTCGTCCCTACAACTAGGAGTACGGAGCCCACAGTAGGTGCTCCATATGTGCTTCCGTCCGAGCCGGATAGGTGGGAAATGGCAAATGGCAAACGACACATGGCACATGGAACATGTCTCACGTCACCCGCCAACGGTCGTGAAGGCCACTCATCCCTACCCGGAGTCATCGTCGTTAGTGGTGGGGTGTACGAAGTACCGAGAATGGATTCATTTCGCTACGTAGGGGACACCTCCGACACTCCCAAAGGAAGACAAAAATGAAAAATAAATGCCCCAGCCAGGACGGCTAGTCATGCGAGTACGAGGTACGGAGCACTGGGGACAGGAGTACGGAGTGCAGGACCACGTACCTAGCCTTGCCCCTTCGGTTACGAGAACGAGAACGAGGACGTGTCCGAGTGCGGGTATGGAGTGGGAGAGCCTCGTGTACCTTCTTGTTACACAGGAGTAGCGCGGTCCGATGAATATTAGCACACCCCCTACGGAGCCTTATGTGGAGCATCTAACAGTTTTGACTACCCGGTAATACAGTACTTGTACATACCCAGGGCACGAGCCGGGGGCGTTTTCATTTCTGGGAAAATCGGGTCTCTACCAATGGTGGTGGTGTCATGTATCATGCCATGTATCAACTATTTCGTGGCTGACTGCCGCGTCTTTATTCTCGGTCCTATCCCGTCTACCCTCGTAGAGCACGGCCCGTTACCGGCACATGGGATCTCGTGCCGAGTAAAGAGGACGAGGTCAGTAAGTAAGTGAATGTGTCAGTGAGCCGAAGAGTGAGTGAGGTCGGTGGTGATGTGATCTCGCATCGCTTCGCGTCCGCTTGGCTTCGCTACCATGAGTAGGTACCCAACCCGCTAAGGACCTAAATAGCTCAATAAGTACTTCTTAGGCTGCGTGCTGTACTGGCTAGGGGTACTTGGACAGGAAGGCCCCTTGCATGAAATTTCCATTAGGTAGAGCAGTAAAGATGATTGATCTCCCCTGGCGCCGGGACTACTTCCTTTGCGCCTCCTATCTACCTAGGTACATAATATGTATGTGCTTGTGTGCATGTACGCTGAACTTAGAATCGCGTTGGTGTTGAGTAGTACATGGAGACGAAGGGATTCTCAAAAAGGCCAAATGGGATGGGGGAAAGGAAGGGCGATGTAGCGGCGTTGGTGCGCTTGCTGTCGTGTGTGTATATATATATATATATATACACATGAAATAGACATGGAAAGATTGATAGAGGGACGTGATTTGCTGTGGTGATTCTATCACTGCTACTGTATACATATATATACACAAATATACATACATATTCTTGCACTGGTGCGGTGGATGGGTGTCGAGGCCGCTGGTCGAATTTGGTACCCCCCGGCAATATTCTCGAGTTTAAGGCTGTGGTCGAGCTGACTGTTTGCGCGGAACGCTCCAGGCGTCAAAGGTCGTGCTCCTTGTATGCGTCTCGCTCTCCCTTCGGGGATGTGATGGGGATGATGTCGTCCAATAAAGCACTGGGACTTCTTGATCGGTCGTCGATCATTCGTCCAGGGGCGTGAACATGTCATTGCTTCCCGTCTTCGTCCGCCAAGTGAGTCCACAGGACCGAGCCGCCCGTGATGCCTCGCAGTTTCAGCGGATTGGTCTTGTCCAGCCTGGCGACCTTTTTGCAGTCATCATCATCGTCGATCTCAGCCGTCGACACGTTGCCCACGATGTGCAGGAACCCACAGCGCTGGTAGAACGGCTCCGTGCCCTTGGCTCCGATTACCACTGCCGGCAGGCTGTCTCGCCTGGCCCGCTCCAGACCCCAGGCAACCAGTTCCTGGCCAATGCCCCGGCGTTGGTAGGCCGGGTCGACGGCCAGCGTCGACAGTTCCCAGTGGTTGGCACGAGAGGGGGGGTCGGTGAAGAACCGAGCTGAAAACGGTTCGATGCGACGTGCAAAGTTCCATTTGTTCAGCGGGTTAGGGTCGGAGAGTGACGACACGGGTACGGCGCGGTTGGGGATGAGAAGGCGGTAGAAAGTATAGAAGATTCCAATGGATGGAGAGACCAATCTCCCTAGTCGTATATTATCGCATCGGTCAGCGCGGTTCCGCATCAGACGAATACATACACATAGACGCATGATCTGCCCTGGACATGATGAATATCATCTTTGAGGGGCCAGCCTTGCACGGGATTCACTTCGCAAGATGGCTTGTCTCACATTTGTATATGGTCTCTTTTGTCCTCGAAAAGAGCGAGAGGAGTCACGAGCCGTTGTTCGGCTGATGATTTGAAGCAAGAAATGAAAGGCTTTCAGAAGCATGAGCACTCACTTGGATCCCACCATCTCACCAGACCCCAGAGTCGATCTGACCCTTTGCCCTCACGAGCCCATTCCGCAGTGCCGGTAATGACCTCCCCGGACTTTTGCGCCGGGTCCTTATCATAACTGACGACCCATATTTTGTTGTAATCCCACCAGCTCTTGATGACTTTCTGCTTCCACACAAAGACATAGTCGTCCGGGAATTGTTTGCGGTAGGGAAAGATGCGATCGTTCAGTTCCTCATTGTAAAAACTGGCGGCCAGGATCTTGGAGATGGCATCCAAATCCGAGAACGTGGCTAGGCGGAGAGGCATGTCGGTTGGGGGCCCTTTACTCTCCCTTCGGCAGAATGACACAGCAAAAATAGTGGAAGCAAAGACAGATGATCAGTCCCCCTGTGAGCAGCGGCACGGCTAAACAGTTCTCGAGTGGCAAGTATTGTACTCGGTACCGAATGCAACGACGATCCTTGTATCCAAGCGAAGATATTCAGGGCGAGTGATCGGTTGGAAAGCCGTGGTACTCCGTAACGTACTTGGTATGCTGTAACCTGTCTGCTGGTTCCTGTAGATCTGCAACGTGGGAGTAAGCACTCAAAAGCGCCCCTCGAGTGTCGGTTCCGTTTCTGTGGTTCCCTACGTAGGACTTTGGCCCCTTGGATCGTGGATAGCACATGCACGTGGGAAAGGATTTACCCTGAAGATGAATTTCAAAAAGAAAAAAAAAAAGGGGGCCAAGGGAAAGATCCTGCTGACAACGTGGGACACGAACTACGGAGTCAGGTACCGAGTCCCTCGTACTGGGTACAGGAATTAACTAAGTACTTAAGTACATAGTCAGGTTAGCGTAGCGCGAGATAGGGGGAAAACCAGGTACTGGGTACCCACTACTCGGTCCCTGGATCGGGATGATCTTCAAGTCAAGCAATTTGTGTGCTATGGCATTAACTTTCCGTGCCGGTGGCAACAATTAGGACTGTAATAGAGGATCCGGCCTTATGAGGCAGGCAGGTTCGCTTGGACGAAAGAGTCGAGACCAAACCCACTTATCCACGGCAAAGAGCAAAGTACGAGACTTCGTGGACGGGTATAATATTTAGGGAATACTTAATTGTAGACGGGCTCGGGTTCAGCATTGATCGGGAAAAGCGTCAGGCACAACATGGCACGTTCGAGAGCCGATGAGCACGGTGGAAGTTGGGGCAAAGCACAGACTGCAGGCTACAGGGCCATGGGAAAGAAGAAAAAAAAAAACACGTAAGCGAGGTGAATAGTTCGAGGCAATTATCGTAGGCGAAGGACAACGTTGCTTGCGCAAGAGAGCAAGGGGGAAAAAAAAACGTGCGGGAAGGAAGCCAGGTTGGACCCAACTGGTGTTCGCCAACACCAGACAGTCCGAGTCAGAGAAATGTCGGGTTGTGCAACGTTGGTGTGCTCCGGAAAAAGATGCTGGACGCCTTGATAAGAAATGATCAGCACAAGAAGTGAGCACATTGGCCCGTGGGCTGTGGATAGACCAGAATGAGGAGACCATACAAGGTACCCAGTACCCAGTACCTCGTACATACCTAGGTGGGCATGAGGAGAAGGGAGAAGGAGGAGGTGGAGGCTTAGAAAGAGCTTCAACCGGGGGGATGAGCACAGACCCAGCAGGGACCCGGCACTCATCCACGCCCTGATGGAGGACCCAGACTCCCAGAAAGGACTCGGTAGGAGGCGATCCCTACGGCTTACTCCCGAAATTGCATGAATTTCAATCAATATCAATACCTGGGCCAACCATTGTTCCCGTTGAAAGGCGGTTTCCAAGTGTCTGTCCACATCGACGAGGTCGACAATTCATGGTTCGCCCAATCAAGAACAGAAAACGAGCGAGCAGATTTGGTCTAGTTCTGGTCGAAGAAGCGGTGTGAGGTGGCGTGCCAGTGCATTTTCGTGTTTCGCGGGATTCTCGACAAAAACTCAGATGGTGGTGTGAAGATGGATGTCATCCGTCCTGATTTGTCGCCGGTAGCGTAGGTGCGCATCTCGACTTGTAAGCAAGCGACTGGAAAGAGAAACAAGAGGCACAGATGGTGGCTTGACACTAGCCATTGCAAGCTTTTTGGCTGCGAAAACCCAGCCCCGCTGAGCCGCTGAAGTGCCGGGTCCTTGGGAGGAGGGGGGGAACCCGGTTGGGACAGCGCTAGTGAGGCTTGCAGCTTGCATGACTAGATGCAGCATTAGGTGCAGGGCGATGGAAGCAGCGTGGTGGGATGAAGAGATGAAGAGGCCTGAGGCCTGAGACCTGAGGCCCGAGGGTGGCCTGTACAAAGCCCTTGTACTGGGTAAGTACTCGGTAAGCTGTAGCGAAAGCAGTTCATCCCGGTGGTGTGGACAGGCCGAGGAAGGATCATCATCAGCCCAGCACAATCAATGATGGAGGGGGGTGTTTTGAGCGATAGGAAGCCCCTGCGTAACGGGCTCCTACTGTACACAATTCTATTCTCTAGAGAAAGATACTCTCACACACCCATAGCAGTTGTATAGAACTAGCACATTCTTTTCATGCATTTCGTGGCAAAGAACAGAACACGCCGCAACCGCCACAAAGGACCCAGTCAACCCAACCCCGGGGGTATCCGATCCATCGAATTTATCCTGATCAGGCCCAATGTGTATCCAAAAGTGTCCCTTGATAGCCCATAGCCAAAGCTGATTGATATAAACATTCCCAATGGGTCCCCTTTTAAATCTTGCAATACTTTGTACTGGCGTCTGTGATCCGCGTTGGCGTTGACATGTCAATCGATCCAATTGAAACAACGCCCCCCCCCTCCATCAGAGCAAGAGCAAGAGCAAAGCGTATCCAGCAGTGACTGCTTACGAGGGGCCTTGATTCTCGTAATGGACCCGCCACTGCATATCCTTGCGGATGATTTTGGCCTCGCTGTTCTGGCTCTCTTGAGACTGTCCAGATCGCGCATCAGGATCAACCGCCTTGCCCCAGTACGCCGTCGTGTTGTGCTGCACCTTGTCAGGCCGGAAGTTGGGGTTTTGGTCGGGACGGTCAATCTCATCCCCATCCATAGACCTCCTCTTGCTTCGGTTCATGCTGCTCTTGTTGGTCTTCAATGACTTGAGGGGGATGGTGGGTTGTTGCCCTGTGCCGCGTCCGCTCGTCTGCGAGAGGGTCGTGTCCATCCATGTACTGCCCATGCTCGTATTGAATTTTCGAAGCCCACGGTTCAGGGCCGGCAACGCCGCCGAAGCGATTGCGAACAGGACCAACACCTGCCGGTAAATGGTCGGGGTCACGATCTCGACTCCCGGGTTGGAGGAATGCACCGTGACGTCGATGTAATGGGCATGCAGGCCGACCAGGGCAATGACTCTGGTTTAGACGTGAGCGCGGGCCAGTGTCAGGCCACTGTGAGTCTCAACTTACGCCAATCTGGGTGCAAAAGTAAGGAGGACAGATACTTTGCGATCCGTGCTCATGTGAAGCGGCAATACCACGGCCAACGACAACAAGAAGATGAGGACTTCGGTGACTCCGTCGACGACGGCGACGGCGCTCCATCGCTTGGTCTGAGTGAATTAGTGGGCCAAAGTTCAAGGACCGATATACAAAGGCGGAGAGAGGACCTACCAGGGTTGGGCAAAAGTCGGTACGATATCCAAGCTGTTGGAGCGAGTCGCAATCGATGGTCACTGCCAGGATGGCCCCCAAGCACCACAGACCACAAACCACCGTCATGGTATCGCAGAGCGTCCGATGCCTTTTCATGTTGATGCTGAACAATTTTCGACACAGGAGAATCACACAACTTTTGGTGAGGAAGAGCGTAACCAAGAACAAAACGACCGAGGCGAGCAACAGCTGTCATTCCGGTCAGCGGATTCTCACCTGGGACAAGAGCCATCGCAACATACTCTTCCCATTGAACTGGCATCGGATGCCCCAACATCCACATATGACTTTCCCAGCCCGTGGGACACGGCAATCCAGACTAGAACACTATGTATCAATCCCACCACCTGGGGACGTTGTCAGTACTCGATTCGCCCTTCGAACAAGACCCCACAGCCTGTACATACTGACACGGCCACAGCCAAGCCATCATCCAGCCCGATGTTCTTGTTGGTAAAGGTGCCGCGAAGGGCCAGAAGCATAGGGATATAGGCGGCGCATATGATGGACACGACAAGAATGACACCACGATGATCCTCGTCCGTTATAAGAAAGTACCGGTTGCCCGCTACGGTCGGGTCGGCGGTGGAGGAGCCTGAGTCTGCCATGGTTGCCGCTGGGCTGGCAAGAGAAGTTCTAGAGAAGCGGCATCGACGACATTCAAAAAGGCGCCGCACCAGAGGGATCCCTTTTCGGGGGCAAGAACTTGATCCGGGACCTTTAAATCACGCCGTTCCTCCTTAGGATAAGGGACAAGCAACGGCAACGCAAGCCTGAGGGGGGATTGAAACGGCAAAAAACTCTGTTTGCGCACTTGCAGGACTCTACTTTACGCGATACGGGAGTGGTTTTGGACCAGGGTACCGTGTAGGGCAATTGGGACCACTGGGCTCCCGAGGACGAACTTAGTGTTCTTTCTTCTTCACCCAACTTTGGGAAGCGATGCCATGGGCCTGGGAGACTTCGCTTTGGATCGCTAAGGCGTGCCCAAGAGATGTGAGGAGTAGACGGATGACCGGGCAGAAGGTTATTGGCAGGTGGAAATGGCCTCTGACAAGCTAGAGGCAAGAGTGGACGTCGAATGAGCGCTACTGGGTAGATGAGCGCTGAATGGCCATCGGGGAGGAGGAAGTGTCAGTGGGCGTCGATGTGGCCCGGATGGAGACCACTTGCTGGGTGGCTTGATGACTTTAGGTGGTTCTGGCTGCGAGTGGATGGCTTCGGGCGCCATTAAACCACTTGCCGTAGTGATCGGCGCACCGGCCCGACACTAAGGACGCCCCCAGCCTGTCTAAAACAGCAAGGATGGGCACTGCTCCACCTCGTGCCTTGGGAGCTTTAAGGTGCTTTAGGTGCTTCAAGGCGTGTTTTGGTGGTGTCTGTTCCCCCCCAATCCCCCCCCTTTGCTCCGTCTATTCGCTCCCCTTCGCCCTCCCTCTTCCACGTATGCCGTCTCGTACCAACTTCCCCCCACTTCTTTATCTAACCACATCGTCAATGTACCAGCTACTCGGCCTGTCCCTAACTTGGTATCCCTTCCCAATACCCACTGCCACCGTCGATAAGCATCGTTGCTCGATAGCTTCCATCATCGGGCCACTTTCCATCCAAGGTTCCCACTTTCTTCGTCTCCAGGGGGGGTCGCTTCATGGCATGCGAGCACCCTAAGGACCCTACATGCCACTTATGTACGTAGTCTCTGGCGACTTCTTCCCATGTGCAATAGGATGGGTCCAGGCTACAAGGACTTATTTACTGACTTACTGGACACTACTACTAGCGAGCAGTCAGAGGCAAGACCTTACCTACCTCGACCGTCGGCTTGCCACATGGGCTGTTAGCTGGAGCAGCTAGGAACTTCCCCAGTGCTTCTCGCTCTTCTTCCGATCCTGGAGTTTAAACCTCCAACCCAAAACTTGCAGACTCCCTTTCGTTTTCTTTCTCTGCTCACCTTTTCTTCTACATTATCCCCCCCCCCTTCAATCGCCTCAGTCTTTCTTCTTCCGGGGGTTCCTGTCTTTTTTGGTTGATTTGCTCTGCTTGACCCTGTGTTTGGTTGCTCGATTGCCAACATGAGCAAGAACGCTGAAGTTGCGGCCCTCGGCGAGGTGGTCCCAGAGAGCGCGAGCGACGATGTTGTCCTCGGCGAGAAGCAGGGGACCTCGAGGGATGTGGAGGACATGAAGCGTATGGGCAAAGAACAACTGTTCAAGGTAACTCCCTCTTTGCGCCACCCAGTCGCCAGAGAAATGTGTTAACAACCGCCTTTTACAGCGTAACTTTGGTTTTTTGTCCATCTTCGGCTTCGCCATGATTCTGATGAACACCTGGCAAGCGCTGCTCGGGTCAGTCTGCAACAATGTCGCTATGAACTTCTTGTCGAACGTCAAGCTGACTGCGACTCCTATAGAACCATTGCCTTTGGTCTCGGTAATGGTGGAACAGCGGGTCTGATATATCTGTACATCGTCGTCGTGATTTTCTTCACTCTGGTCAACATTTCCATGGCTGAAATGGCCTCTATGGCTCCGACAGCTGGTAGGCTCAGACCTTCGCAGCCGCGCTTCCACTGTCCATGCTAACCCATCTGGATAGGTGGTCAATATCATTGGATTTCCGAGTTTGCGCCTCGAAGCCAGCAGAGGCTCCTGTCCTTCATCGTTGGCTGGCTTTGTACTCTTGGCTGGCAGAGCGGTGTTGCAATTGGATGCTTTTTGGCGGCCACCGAAATCCAAGGCCTCATTGTCCTCAACAACGACAGTTACGTCTACGAGCGATGGCACGGAACTCTGCTCACCATTGCTATTGTGCTCTTTATCGCTTTTTTCAACACTTTCCTCGCCAAGCATCTGCCCCTGGTCGAGGGTATGGTTCTCTGCCTGCACATTGGCGGCTTCATCTGCATCCTTGTTCCGCTGTGGGTTCTTGGCCCTCGTGGCAACTCACATGAGATCTGGACTGTGTTCCAGGATGGCGGGGGTTGGGGTTCAAGTATGATCCAAATTCCTACGTATTTATAGGCAATCATTGACAAACCTCCCCAGCTGGTCTCGCAACCCTCGTCGGTATTATCACCCCCGCCACTGCTTTCCTTGGTGCCGATGCAGCCGTGCACATGGCCGAGGAGTTGAGGAACGCTTCCAAGACTCTTCCGAGGGTTATGCTATGGACTTCTATCGTCAATGGTGCCCTCGGTTTCATTATGCTTATGTAAGCCCTGTGCAATCCATCAAGTCTGCGTTAATCTCTTACTAACATGCATCATAGTACTTTTTGCTGTAAGAAACCACTCTCCAGCCTAGCTTGTGATATGAAGCTCTGGCTTTATTTTCTGCAGTTCTTGTCACTAACATGATTTTAGATACCCTTGGCGACTTGAACAGTGTACTCTCGACGCCGACCGGCTACCCCTTTATTCAAGTCTTTTACAATGCCACCGGGTCCAAAGGCGGTGCCACGGCCATGTCGTGCATCCTGGTTCTGTCGGCTGTTGCCAACGGTATGACCAACATGGCCACCGCATCCCGCCAACTCTTCGCTTTCGCTCGCGACAAGGGTTTACCTTTCCATACCTGGTTCGCTAAGGTCGGAAGCCGGTTTGAAATTCCAATCAACGGTGAGTTTTGGCCGTCCCTCCCTCTTTCTCACAACAACTAATACATGCTTCAGCCGTTCTTTTCACCGTCTGCTTCTCGGTCCTCTTCTCCCTCGTCAACATCGGCTCGACCGTCGCCTTCAACCAAATCCTGTCGCTCGGTGTCGCAGCTCTGTTGTCCTCGTATTTCATCTCCATCGCCTGCGTTACCTGGCGTCGGGTCTGCAATCAACCGCTCCTCGACCGCGTCTTTGACTTGGGGCGATTCGGCATTCCCATCAACTTGGCTGCTCTGGCATTCCTCGCCTTGGCCTTTACCATGAGTTTCTTCCCTGGGGCCGCCCATCCGACCCCGCAAACCATGAACTGGTCTTCTCTGGCATACGGATCGGTGATCATCATCGGAGGAGTCTACTACGTGTTCTGGGCACGACACCAATACGTCGGACCTGTGGAATACGTTCGCAAGAGCGCTTAAAAATTGCTTGGTTTTTTGGTTTTTTGGTTTTTTTGGTTTTTTTGGTTTTTCTTCTAGAAATGGTGAAATATGGTTGGCCATCTGAGTGTCCCATATTTTTCCGCAAGGTTGGGACTACTTGTATAGTTGACTATTTCTCTCTCACCTGCCCAAAGAAAAAAAACCAATCCGAAAAACCCACTTTGTTCATGGGAAAACTGGATGGAGTCCGGCAGCCTTTTTCGCATGGGGTTTTGTTTCCCCAGCAGTTACACCAAACCACAGCCCTATTACCTACCTAGGTTACCTAAACTAGAGACGATCATCGAACTTGGAACGAGGTGTACAGTACTCTCTCACACACACACATCTCACGTGCGCGCACTTACAGGACTCTGCGGACGGCGAAAAGTTTACACGCGAGACCAGTTGTGTGTCATGTCATGTCATGTGTCATACGATATATGAAATATGTCAAATATGCGAGAAAGTGTCACACACCACCAGACACAATTCAACCCTATGAATTGATCGATGAGCTATAAGTAGTTACTGGCTTGTTCTGTTTATACTGTCCAGTCATCTCCTCCCTTTCCGTGCTCTTCCTTTCTCCCGCCCCCGTGTACTTGATGCAGGACGATCATTTCGCCCTCACCTCTTGCATTTGGGTTTGCGTTTCCGTGTGCATGTATTCTGCAGTGGGGTGCTGTTGTTAGTGCTGACTGTTGGTCATTAGTCGCCCGGAAGGAAAGGGACTCGGGACTATACATAATTGCGATTGCGTTACCGGTACCAACTCACTCACCCACTAGCGAACTACACCCATGGGTATCTATACGCAGCTTGATGTAGAGGAGGACACAGGGATGGTGCCGTCGCCGCCACCTTGGCCGTCCACGGATGATATTGAGACCGGGCGTATGAGGAAGGGCCAGATGGGTCAGGACGTGCTGTCAAGGTTACGGATGAGGGTGGGAAAGGTTCCGTGGAAAGAGGTGCGGGTCCTTGAGTTCTGACCATGAGATTTGAGTCCTGGTGATCCATACAGTTCATGTGCGATGAAATGTATCGGTTTGGAACAGAGATACTCGGTAGAGTTTCGTATATGCGTGTTCAGACCCTCATCACGCCCGAACCTCAGCTCAGTCTGGAGAAATTTGCTTTTTGATCCACCTCAAGAACTTCCCTGCTATGCGCATTGTCTCTGGCATTTCCACAGGATATGGTTGCGACCGACGATAGTTGCTCTCAATGGAACCAAACCCTTGACTCGTCATCACGAGGTAGACAGGGTGCACCAGGTTTGAACAGGCGACCACTGGGCAATTGTGGGCTCACCAAGTTAATCCCTGCTAGCATGGTGATCGAGAGCGCATTTGCAAGAGGCATTCATTCGAATAGGCAAGATTCAAGACTAGGGCCGTCGGCCACAGCACAAACGCGTGAGTTCCAACTCTGACCTCGACATTCAGCTGCGATTGGATTCGACATGCAATGCTCCCACATGCGGAACAGATGGAAAGCGACCCGGGTGGCAGGACATTCTGGCGTCACCCCCAGACGAATCTTGTCTGGTAGGTGCCGTGAAGCGGCCCACCCCAATGCGATCTTGATCGACAGATCAACTCTGTTTGTAGTGTCTTCGACCGCTTGAAGAGGGATGTTTGAAGCCATGGCCACAACCAGCATCCCCAGGGCTCCAATAGCGAAGCGTCTTTGAAGATGGCAAGATCGTGTAGGGGGGGGTTGCAGCACGGGTTTGGTACCATGTCCTCTAGTCTATGGCCACGGCCACGGTGCGCACCTTCTCTGCCATGCAAGCATGCATGTTTTGGTCCTGTCTCTACCGATGTTTGACCGGAAAGGAGCGTCGACTAATATGTGGAGCATCCTGCATCGATTTTTCTTTTCCTCCAGTGATGTGTGTCTATTGGGTGCAGATTGGCGCAACAATGGCAGCGTTCTAGGTACCCAGTAAGGGGCTTGGGGACGTGCAAGGATGTGGAACAACTCTTGTTAGGCGTGTCTGTCCCTCGTAAAGGCTGGTGGGCGAGGATTTTGGCGCACCACTGCTCAGATTGCCGGTGATATGTAGTCGGTTCTCCAGTCAGCAATGCTCGCTTAGGTTCTAGGTTCGCTTTCTTACTTCATTCTCGTCTGCCCCTTCCCAACCGCATAGCTGTCCTCATGTCACTGTCCATGTACAATGCCCCCTGTGGATCGCACCTGATGAAGCCGAATTCATTGCCACAGTTGTTCAGATGAACGGGATCGAACTGTCTCGAGGGGCAGGCCTGCAGAGCAGGGAAGAGGGTGCGCACCAACAAGGAGAAATTTCAACTGACCAGGTTGGCCAACAAAGATGGAAAGGAATACGAAGCCGAGCGGAGACCAGAAACTAGGAGCTGCGGCACCAGCATCTCGTCGGGTCTTTTACGTCACGACAATGTTTGCTCGTTGCAGTCTTGGATCAACTTGGATCAACCTGGATCAACCTGGACGCGGCCAAAGTGGCCAAAGCAGCCCCGACGACAGTAGCGCAGTTTGCGCAGTTGAAGGGCCTGCCGAAATGCCTGCGACTCCTGTCATCGACTGGCGCCGATTGGGTTCCCTCGACGACTTCGTATTCTCATGCATCTGTCAAGTGTCAAGCCAGACCACTTGGCACTTTGAGCCTTTCAGCTCGCAGAAGCACCGTGAAACGACTGGAGCAACTCTCCAGGCTCTCTTTCACTTCCCCACTATCGTCCAGATTGATCGACTTCGCCCGCGATCAGCTCTCAGTTTTCTCGGATTTCTTGTGATGGAGCGACGGCCTACTGTGTGCTGCATCCAGCACCCCTCTCCAGCCATACCTCTGTACGGTGTGCATTGCTGGACCGCTGAAGAGAATGAAATGGTGGTCTGCACAGGCCACACACCCCAGAAACCCACCGCTGGGACGGTATATGGCCCTTGTATGTGACTATGACTGGCATCCTGCACACATGCAAGGTGACCAGGATCCCTATGCACCCCCCCGCCTTTGCCTCCTCCTCTCTGCCAGCCTCATATTTCGCACCACGTTCGTATCGTGCGTTCTCCTTCCTCTTTCTCTTTCTTCCAGCAATCAAAACTTCTCTGATGTTGACTTTCCCACAATCGTCTCCATGTTGAAGCAACAGCAGCAGACGGAAGTCGTGATACTGAGACGAGCTCGTCACCATGGCGAATATGACCTTTGCAATGCCCAGCATTCCTACCTTGAACCAAGACTTTGACGATGCCAGGGACGAGTTCCTAGACCAGCTCGCGGACGAGGACCGGAATGCCTTTCGTGGCGTGGACACACGTGAACAGCTACACAACTATACAGCGCAGCTCGCCGAAGCGTCTCAATTCAAGAAGAGACCCGCTGTGAAGATACTACGGATAGTAGTGTTGCTAACTGAGGCCCTTGCGCCTTGTTTCGAGGCGCTTGAGCTTGTCACACAGGGCGTCTCAGCGTGTGCCTCTATGGTCTGGGGATCTATATCCCTAATTCTCAAGGTTAGAAGGTCCATTTCCCCCCTGTGTGACCAAGTGTTGAACCATGAAAGATGGCAAGCCCCTTTCCCGCTTTCTTCGCCAAGCTGGGTGATCTCTTGCAAGAAGTGTCGGCACATATTCCTCCTTACCGAAAACTTCTCGAACTCACCAAATCGGACGCTTCTCCATGTGAACGGCCACCGTGGAATGATGCACTGAGCTTGTCTCTTCACGGGTTATGCGCTGATCTTTTCGATCTTTTCGGCAACCTGGGTAAAGTCTTTACCCAAAAAGACGCACGTATGTTACCCTCCTCTCTCCTCAGGAAGTATATAACAGGATATAGGACTGAAGAAAGCATCTTTGGTTGTTCCTAATCTACTTTGGCATCCTTTCGAAGCTCGGTTCGAAAACTTCCTGAAGAAACTCGCCGTCCACACCGAAATTTTGGACTCAGAGATGCTTGTACTGGCCCAGAAGCCTATGCAAGCTGTGCGTCCCATTCATGAGATGCTGTTGATCCATTCACAATTGTCTTTGGAACGAATGCCCGAACACAATGATATCCTTAGGGAGGTGAATCAAGGAATGGGAGTAGCCCCCAAAAGTAAGTTCCTCATTCAAGGCGATATGGGGACCATTACCAAGTCTTCTAGGTGAGCTAATTGACCGCATCTGGAGGTGGTTGTGCCCACCATCATTTGCCGATGCTTTGAGGGGGGTGTGTTCTCTTCGTCAAGAGGGCACGGCAAATTGGCTATTCAAGCTCCCAGAATACAACTCCTGGTTGACAACCTCTCAGGGCATGGACGGGCCATACGAGTGGCCTGCCCCTTGGCTCTGGGTTAGAGGTCAGCGTTCCCTATTCCTTGCTAGCACTCGACACTGATGTTGACCCTGAGCATAGGGGTGCCCGGAACCGGCAAGACCGTTCTTGCCTGCGCAACGATTTCTAAGCTCTCAGAGTTAGCCTATCAGAAAGCTAATGGCTCGAAAGTCATCTCGTACTTCTTTTTCGACCACGATAACCCGGCGCGGAACTCGATTCGCTCTGCGTACGCGTCTCTGCTGGCCCAGGTCCTCGACCAATGCTCCACGTCCCCCGATATCCTTGATTTGTTCAGCTATGCTATGACTCGAAGGACTCGAGGACAAGACCTTGCGACAAAAGATGACATGGCTGACATACTTAAACTCTTGACACCCCTGTTGCAAGATTGGTACATCGTCATAGACGCTGTAGACGAGTGCGCCGCGTCAGAATCGTTCCTGAGAAACCTCTTAGACCTGAGGTCTGCTGGGAGGCCCAGGATTCTGCTATTCAGCAGACCAAATGTCAGCTACCTTCACCGAAACGTACCTGCTGCTGACACGATCACCGTAACGCCCGAGCTTGTGAACGCCGATCTGCGCTGCTTTCTCTCAGTCCATCTCGAGGAAATGCAAAACTTGGATCTCTTCCCCCGTGGTGCAGACCGTGACGAACTGATCTGTTTTCTTCTCACGGGTGCTGATGGCGTGTTCAAATGGGCGCAACTCATGATTATCTATTTGAAGTCAGACGTTCTGGACATTTCGTCCCGGATGAGACTAATCAGAGACCTCAAAAGACCCGAAAAGCTTGAAAATATGTACATGCGCATACTTGAGGTGATCGCACGGAAGCCTCGAGTTGAGCAAATCTTTGCAAGGCGCCTATTCGTGTGGCTTGTCTTCGGCAAAGGCGTCGGTCGTCTAGACCAACTCCAGGACCTCCTTCAGACACTGAAAGGGAAGGTAGCCTCAGATCTCACTTTGGAAGAACAGAGAAGCTACGCATCCAAGTTTGCCAATTTTGAGGACAGCATAGTTGCGATCTGTTCGAGCCTGGTTGAGCTGAGGTGGTCCGAACAAGAGCCTCGACGCAGGGTTTGCCGTTTCGATCATTACTCCGCCCATGAATTTCTCAGGCTGAGGTGTTCCCAAACTTGCGTTGACGCTGATATCGGAGTGGCAGGCACCAAATACCTCCATCCCCCGAGGTTTGAGGCGGAATCCGAGTTGCTAATGGCCTGCTTTCAGTATCGCCAGATGCAGCAGTTTCACCGGCCGTCTTCCAGGAGCTCTTTCCAAGCAGTGTCCTATACTATCTTAGACAATACTCGACCGTTCCTGAGATACGCCACCTTATTGTGGGTGGCACACCTAAAACAACCATCGAATGCTACTGGAAAAACACTTGACGCCCTCATACAAACGTTGCGTACGTTCCTCGCTGATGGCGCGGGCATGCTGGCCTGGGTCGAAGCACTTTACATCTACCAAGCAGACACCAAGAGGATATTTGACGACTTAGGTCGATGGGCGTCCAAGCTACCCACCGGTCCCACCTCGTCCTCCGGCCCATTTTCACAGAAGCTCAACGAAATTGCCCACCTTGTACATGCTTTGGTTAGAGACCTCCATCAGCTGGACAAGGCGGGGAAGGCTAAACTCTTGAGAAATCCGGGTCAGCTCTGGACTGAAATCACGGCGTTCAGCAATAGTCCATTCTTCGCCCGACCGTCAGCGACTACTGCCCCGCAAGCAGCGCCGGAGGGAAACAGGCTATCAAGAGGTAGCTCAGCTCCTTTTGCCCAAATATCTCGTGAGAAGGCTGACGAAGACATCTTCGCTATTCTGAAAATTTGGCCTTCTGCGGTATTCGACAGTGCAACAAAGAACGGCTACTCGCCCAATGCTGGTGAATCCAGCGGAATGTATCAGGGATGGATTGCTCAATATCAGCTATGGAGCATACGGCCCGCCAACCCCGTTCTTAATGAAGAATGGGATTTCCCCCTTGGCGTGCAGGAGATCTCATCCTATGTCGCTATTGCCCAGAGTGGATCTACCACTAATTGCCTGGGATTCTTCAATTCTGCTTCCGCCGAGGCTGATACTGTTCCCATCAACCGGCAATTCCCTATCAGTATCGGCCAGAATCTCGACATGTTCACCGTCCTGCACAAAGTTTATGCTAGTCACAGAAATCATTTGTTTTCCCCTGAAACTTGTCGGACGAATCCATGTAATTGGTATTGCAAGCGACTCCCGATTATCTATGACGCCAGGTCTGTTTCGGTGTTCCAGCCTCTGGATCGCTGCGTCCAAGACTCTCGCAGTAGTGGAGTTGCTTCAAGGGAGAGTCGTACCGTGTTCAAAGCTGGGAGGCCAGCAGCCTCCCGGATCTTCGTGCACAATGACCTGGTCATTTACCAAGGTGTGGCAAGCAGCAATTATGATAGAGGACTAGACCACTACAGCGGCGGCTTCGTGAACGAGAGTTCCTTCATGGCAATTTTCAAGGTGGAAGCTTATGGCCGCGGTTGCAGCGTCAAAGTGATCGCCGTTCTGGACGGCCTGGACTTTGCAAATGTCTTCAACAGTTGCACTTTCCATCCGACCCTGCCGTTAGTCGGACTCATTTGGCACACTGGGATATTCTACCACTGTGCTGCGCTCTGGAGCTTTGCAACCCCAAGTCGGGAAAGGAAATTTGGAGCTAGCTATGTTACGCCAAAAGATTTCCAGATTGATACCATCTACACCTCCACAGTGCTTGTCGATTGCGGCCCGGTTGCCAGAGTCCAGTTTTCCGGACGCGGTAGCGAACTGCTTGTCGAATTCCTCTTTCACTATCTTCCGGGCGTCTTCGAGCTCGAAGAAAGCGCTGCATATCACGCTGCGGTGGCTGCGCGCGAAAGGTCGATGAAACATAGAATCGAACAGATATCAGGGTTCTCTCGCCGAGGTTGCGGTCTAGACGGAACTCAGACTCGTTTCCCAGGTCCCCTTGGTGCTCGGCAGCAGCAGGACGGACTTGTTGTCCATAGGGACGGGGCCATTTCTCTCCACGTCTCGAAACTCGATCTGGCTCGACGGAGCGTTGTTAAGCCAACCCGAAACGTGGATTCTCGCAAGGAACAGACAGCATCGTCTCGGGCAGTGTCCAGTGATGTCGACCATCTCCGGGTTAGTGTTCGCTCACCGACAAGGACCAGACAGGACAAGATCGCGCTGATTCTGAAGCAAGCGAAAAGACCAGATCATGAATTCAGCGGGTTGATCAGAGATCCTCGGCCAACGGCTAGCACGGGGGACGTCCGAGCTATGGCGCCTTGCAGATGGATGCACATTGGCTCTCTGCACCATCAAGTACAAGATGAGACGCAAGCTCTCCAAGTGAGCAGCAGTACAACTGTGGATGCTTCCTCCTTCTCCTCTTCGTCGTCGTCGTCGTCGTCGCCGTCTTCTTCGTCTTCTTCGTCTTCTTCTTCTCCTTCCTCGCCCCCTTCTTCTCTTCTCCAAGACTTGAACCAACAACAACATGCGACCAATAGTCTGTTCTCACATCAGAAACGACTTCGATCAGCTTTAGGACACGAGCCACCCGAGGAAGCCGGACCATCCAAGAAACCCCGTTTTTGATTTGAGCTGGCTGCTGTTTTTTTTTGCACGGCGTACGGAGCACGGAGTTACGCAAGTATGTTATCACGAGGGCGTGTCTGCAATGACCGTCCTGGATAGAACTCACGAATTACATATTTGTTCGATCAGGGTACCCATATACTCATCGAGGAGATGGAAAAGGAAAAGGAAAAGGAAAAAGAAAAGTCGAAAGGGAAAGGGGACATCGGAAGGAAAAGTACATGCACACAATACAAGGACGGAGTACAGGGTTGGGGGGACATGAGGCAAACACAAATACATATCAGGTACAGACAGAAGACGAAGTTGGAACGAACCATCTTTCAAGTCAATTAATCAATCACCACCCAGGTAATATTAGTTGAACCGTTCAATTTCCGGTTCTGGCGGCCATCTCGTCTCATCTCCTCCCACCCCCATCTCACCCAATCTCTATACTCCCTGTACTCGGTTCATGTGGGGTCTTCGTGACACGTTTAATCTTGCGTGCAAATTTCCTGTCAAGCTTGTACCTTGTCGAAGGAATAGTCTAGAGCCTAGAACCTATAGACACAGCTCAGCAATCAATAGGGTGTAGCAATTAGTTTTGAAACAGAATCAACCCGGGGTTTCAAACACAAAAAAGCAACTTGGTTGAAAATTTCCCACCATATTAATGGGGCGCTCTGCACTGCATGCTAGGAATATAAGTAGATCAACCACCACCGCTGCTATCACCACACCATCATCATCACCTCCTGCTTCACATCCTCTCCCCCTCCCTCCTTTCTGTATATTCGTCTCGAGCGACGAGGCTCTCCTCCTCGCACTCTCTTGCTCTCACTGCCACGCCCTCAACGACACACTCCCCAACTAAAGCACCACCATATGCTTGCCAGGTCCCGCCGCAGCTTTCTAAGGTCGACATCTCCATCTTTTGGGTCAACGCCATCCATCCATCCATCCGCCCGCCGCCCATTGGACCCGAAACCCCCCGGCCTCTCCAAGTTGTGATGGATCAAATGCTTCCAATCTTTCACAAACTGACAGAAAAGCCAGATTTGTGCCCCATACCAAAAAAAGTACCTTGGGAATCATGTTGGATATATGTGAGAAAAATTAATTCGCCCTGTGCATCTTGTTCGGACTCGAGGGACTCTCTGATTTCCTTTTCGGCCCAAGCACAAGAAAACTTCTCGCCATGCATTGGTCGCAAGGTGGCAGAGACAGTATTCAGGATCAACAACCTGAAATATCTCTTTCTGGCTGAAGTTTCCTAGTTCATGCTTTTTTTTACTTCCCACAAAAATGACCCCCCCAAAAACCGACAGAGTGCAACCATGTCCCAAACCCAAATTGAAGAAAGAAGCAAAAAGTCGTTGCTGACACATAACCACATGACTAGACAATTTTGAAAGAAACAGAACGAGGTTGCATGAAGATCAAGAACCGAATAGACAGCAATCCACGCTATCAGACAGCTGGCAGCAGCCGTGGCCGCGCACATACTAACAAGAGATATCCATATGTAACAGGTGGTAGAAAAATAAATGATATGAGCGCCGTCCCGACAGTGCTGAGAAGTATTGTACCCAATTTGTGCGAAAAAGCGTGTTTCCAAGAGTTAAGATTCTAGGGGAGGCATCAAGGTCATTTCAAACTGATACAGGGAAGGTCGTTCGGTTTTAGTGATGGAGACCAGCTTGTAGCGCGTGAGGGTCCACGGTGCCGAAGGGTGTCATCGGCATGTCCATGTGCTCTCGAGGGTTGTGGAACTCCGACATGTCGTTCATCAACAGCATGCCATTCTCATCCAGCCCAGGACTCGGCATGGGCATATTGAGATTTTGTTTCGAATACATCTCACCCAACATCAACGTGTCATCCATAATCCCATGGTGGTTGAACATGTCTGCCGAAGCGCTTCTGTGCAACGCCGACAAAGGTGGCGAGTGGTCGGCGATGACGGGATCCGGATGACCCATGTGCGGCATGGGAGACACCGAACTGGGCATCATGGTATGGTCAACCATGGGAGAAGGCGACAAGAATGGCCCGCTGAATTGCTGTGGGGTGCCAAACTCAGATGCCGGCATAGGTGGTTGAGCTGGGTTTGATGGGAAGAAGCCTGGGCTGGCGAATTCCGAGGGTGAGGTGGCTGTGGCAGACATGGGCATTTGACGGAAGTCCATGCCGTACCCAGCAGAAGTATCGATCTGCAAGCTTGGCCCCAGTGGGGCCTGGACAGGATGCTGTGGCATGGGTTGGAAGAGGTTGTGCTGGTCAGGGGCCAGTTGAGGCGAAGGCTGTTGTATATGGAACGTTGGCATCGGTCCGTGGAGCATTGAAAAGTCAATGGCAATGGGGACAGACCGACTCCTCTGTCGCTTGTGACCCGGATGCATCCGTCCAGGATGAAGGTGATGCTGTACGCCGAACTGTTCTTGAAACATTCCGACATGAGGAGGTTGAGGCCGTGCGAATTGGACATTAGGTTGAGACGCAGGCCGCACAATTCCCATATTCGGGGAGACTGGCGCCGATGCAGGCATGGCATTAATGTCGAACGGGTTCAGCCGGTTCTGGAACGATTCGAGCGAGACCAATTTGGCAAGCTGACCGCTCAGCACCTTGGGATGCCCTCCTAGATGGTGAACCAAGATCTGAGAGGCTTGTTGGTCTTCGGTGAAGTCACCACACTGGTAAAACCCCCCAGAGTTGGATGAATCCATGAAGAAGTTTGGCGGCCTGTTCAACTCAATGACAAGCCCACTTGGTCTCGGCGGAGCCCCATTTGCGGTTGGCGCCGTATCCCCGGGTTCTAACTGGATGGACTTGATAAAGGCAAAGGGAAATTCGATCTTGTAACCGGCCGAGTCGTTGTTGATGTAGTAGGTGATGCATGCCTTGTCGGGGGAGTAGAAAATAACCAGATCCATGGCGTTCTGGCCCACTCGACGCCAAGTACCGATGCTCAAAGACCGACAGGTAAAATGTTGAATGACTGCGTCCTTTGGGTTAGACAGAACGGTTCTCTGGTTCGATCGGGGCCATAACATACCAACTTTGCCTTGGCCGGTCGGATCACCATTCATCAGCATGCCGCCACCACCATACTGTGCCATTGGCCCACCAGGCCGCAGAAGCTGGCGAGGAAATGGTCTTCCAGATTCCATGGCCTGCATGGCCAGCAGCTGCCTCAAGGACTCTGGGATGTTATCCAAATCGTCGCCATTTTCTAAGCTTTTTTTCGCCAGCATCTTGATCTTTGCGCGTCGGCGACTACATCAGGCCGTCAGCACTAGACACGTCTCCGTTGCCATGAACCATCTGCTTACCTGTTCTGGAACCAAATCTGGACGGATCGTTCGGTCATGTTGATCTCTTGAGCGATACGTTCACGAGTGGCAGCCGTGGGAGTGGGATTCTTGTTGAATTCCATCTCCAAGGTCACCAATTGCTCTTGTGTCGCCCTCTGTCTCTTTTGGTTTTTCTGTTGCTGGGTCAGAGTGCTCTTGCGAGGAGGACGGCGAGGCGCCGACGCGGACCCTTGAGTCGTGGAACTACTCGAGGCCGGCGTGGTTTGCGTGGGTTGACTGGCGTTGGGAGAAGGAGTGGATTCGACCGAAAGGTCGAGGTCTAGGTCAGTCGGGTCCGAGGACATCAAGTCCATTGGATCGACTTTGATGTCGGGGTTACCCATGGTGGAATGTTTTCGTGTCTCTCTGGTTTGGGGCCGTTGGGAAAAGGATTGAAATGCTCGTAGGCAAGGTGGGTAGGGAGGTTGGCGTTGCTTCGTTAGGTGGGAAAGGGTTTCCGATGGCTGATCCGAGCAGCGAGATGGGAAATGACTTCGTAGCCCAGCAAGTTCGACGTCTCCAATGCTCGCGCTGTTGAAAGGGGTGGGGGGGGGTTTGTGGGTAAAGACTGTATTGGAGCGAATGGAAAAATAGAAGCAAAGAGCTTAATGAATGTGGTTCGAGGGCCTTGAAGGAGTGAAAGGCGCACTCGAGGGTTGATGATTGAACAACAAGAGAATGAAAGAACGTGATACAGAGAGATAGAAGAACGGTAGAGAATGGGTCAAAAGCGACGGTGAGGATGGGAAGGGGAAAAAAAAGAGAGGGAAAGACGAGACGACAAGAGCAAGACATTAAGGGAGGCCGCGAGCCCAGTCAGGCGAAGGGTAGAGGAAGCGGTAAAGAAAGGCAAGCGGTGCCAGCGGTGTCAGCGGTGCCAGCGGCGGCTGCTGAGTGGTCATCCCAGGGCCACCAGGGCCTTCTGGGCCTCTCGGACAGCCAGGAGTCAGGAACCACGCCCCCCCCTTCCCTCTCCAAAACCCTTTAAGCCGAGCACCAATGCAGGTACAAGAAGGCCCCAAAAACTCAAAAGCCGCACGGGCCCCTGGTCGTGTTGGCGGGGCGGCTCCTGGACGGGCTTAGTACCTCATTCTAGCTAGAAAGGGCGTCATTAGCGGCCCTGATGCCTCGTTATCCTCCCAGAATCTGACATGGCGCTTTTCTAAGCGTCCCAGGCAGCAGGACCACTATCCTCCAGCTGGCCTAGCCGCTCCTGCTAAAGGCCCAATGGTCAACCTGGTTTGTCCTGAGCGCCCAGGCGTCGCACTCGCTCCCCTGGAGGAGCTCGCCAGGGCCTCGTCTGACGCGCCCAAGGGAAGCACCACAGGATCAGTCAAAACACCCCATGTCACAACATGGATTCATGCTGTCCGTCTCACCCACCTGGTCATGCTGGCCGGGCTGTTGAAAACCGCGCCCAGGCATCCTGATTGGCTTCAACTGGCTATTGTTCCGAGTGCTTGCCACAAAAAGGGAGGTTGCACACAACGCAACCAGCTCGTGACTACTTGATACTTGGGACGCCAGGAAGAAGCCTTTGATACAGGTATCCCGTGAGAGCGAATATTTCTGGTGCTAAGGGAACCGTTGCATTTCAATCCGACACCCACTGTAACTCGGCTGGCACGCGTCCGAGACACCATACTCACGCTTAACTGCAGCCGCCGGCACAGAAACCGCTGCCAACTTAGGATATCCCCCGGCCTTTTCGACAGCAGAGCGCCCACCATCATTCGAGAAGCTGGGACGCCGGCCGCCTTTGTTGTCCTGAGTACCGAGTAGAGAGCCCTGCCACCCTATCGAGCTCCCTTCTCGTATTCCATAGGCAAAGCCGTAGCCATGGTCGATTTCGATCGACCATTCAAACCAGGTCATGAGATGCTTCTCGAAACAATTCGTGCGGAGCCCATCTCGTCTGTGTCCCATGCTGATCACGTTTGATTCGTATAGTCAGTGCACCGTTACGACGGCACCAATAATGCAGACAAACGAACTCGGGTTCTTCGAGCGTGTGTGCAAGAGCCACGAGAAGATCCATGATTGGCCACTCCGGCCAAGGCCTTCATCTCTGGTGAGCACCATGACGGCGGCTATGATTCGCCACAGAACAATCGCAAATGCTTCTACAAGTACTTGTTAGGCTGCACGAGGTCGTCATGAACAAGTCTGTGCTGCTCGGGCCAGCAGTGGCGCCTCGTCCAGCATCGACGCGCCAGCTGTCTCACACATTGCATTGGACAGCCTGGTGAGCCTAACCGTCGACAGACAAGTCAGTGGGATGCACGAGAGGCGACAAGATGCCTACGCCGAAGATGGTCTCACACTCATATGCGTTGTAACCCTGGGCAAAGTGCATCTTGTCGTTGAAGGATTGGTGTATTTGGTCAGACGGGCTCGGGAGAAGACATGAGGTGTTGCACATGCCAGGAGCTATGGGCTGATTCTCCCTAGCATCCGCCAGTCCATGGATTTTTTGTCACTGCCAGTAAAATGTGCTCTACTCGGGTCTCAAAGGCCCGACTTCGCCACAGTGCTTTGGTTTGTTTTTTTTTGGGGGGGGGGGAGAACGGGCGGGTGGTGGAAGCCTCGTTGGCCACGAAGAATCCTCTAGTCTGAACCTGGTTGATGATAGATATATACACCCATGTACGTCCATATATTTCTCACAGATCATGTTGCTTGAACACATCATACTGTGCTCCGTATAGAGCACGAAGGAAAGGTCAAACCGAGCAAGGCGTAGGAACCTTCGATAAGAACAGATAGGGGACGGAGGTTTGCGCAATTGAGACCAAACCAGTTGAGGCAGGAGAGCTGGAGCTGAGCAGTGGTCTGACGAGGCTAACTCTTGGGCGTGGCAAGTGCTCCAGATACGAGATGGCTATTCCGTAGAGGGCTGTTGGCACGATGCTAGAGCTTTCTTTTCTTCGACGGTTGACTGTGGCACCACGCTGCCGAATCGCCCGCATTGAACAGCCCAAGTGCCCAAATCGATGAAGATCTAGTGCTGCATGAGAACTGTGTGGCTTGTTTCCCCTTTACTCCGCATTATTGCAGTGACGCCTCCTTGGACTAATGTCAGGTACCCGGTCGCGGTCATTGGAGGACATGCTCGCCAGGTCCCCGAGCAAAGTGGTCCGTCCAGCGGAAATGCCAGGATCCAGGATGGAGGATGTCTGAAATGCTGATGAATTGACAACGGAGAGTGGAAAGAAAAACTCTTCACCACGCGTGAAAAGTAGACTGTATCCTTCTGCTGTCATGAGACACATACTCCGTATCTTTTCCGTGACGACTGAGGCTTCGCAAGAGTGGAAGAAAAAGATGGTCCTTGTCTGGTATCCCAGGCGGATATAAGCCCACGGGAACTCACCACCGTCAGTCCTTGATATTCCGTACAAGTACATCATCCGACCCCCCCGGCCAAATGGGCGGCAACTGAAGCAATGGAGAAGCAAGGCAACAAAGACAGTGCGTGGTGTGAAACGACACGGCACAGAAAGAATTCTCTCTCGAGGGGCAGATGCTAAGTACAAATGGTGTCACGTTGGAGCGACTTCTTGGCAAGGGGCTTCGGATGCACCAGTGGCGGTGTGTTTCCATCAAAACAACTTGAATCTTTTGTCTTTCTCATACCTGTTGGAGACCCGTGCACTTCTCCGTGCTGTACCTAGTCTTAAACAAGTTTCTTCAGAGCTATAGCATGACTAGCGATCTTCGCTGAAGCGTCGCATGGGAGTCGACTGCCACCGCGTACAAGTAGCAAAGTACAAGGGTGGCGGATTCTTGCCCCCTTACTTAGGTATAGGTACTTGTACGCTTGTCTCACCTGAAGCCCCATCTTATACCTAAAGCAGGCACTCCACTTGACCATACGGAGTATCATCATGCACGGAATCGATAGCACGGATCCCCCTGCCTGTAGCAGCTGAAGTCGACGCATAAGAAAACCCGAGGCGGCAATTGCGCACTAGGCAAATATCGACAAGGTGGAAGCGGACAGTATGTCCTCTGGAGTGTATTCAATTCTAGCTGCTCGCTATATGCATGCCCTGCAAGTCCATCCATGTCCCAAAGACCCTGTCCCATTTTCTGTCATAATTCAGTGCTCGTACTCCGTACATATTCATACTCATTCTTCGTTCAGAAAAAGAAACAAAAAACAAAACAAAACAAAAACCAAAGCGTCTCAGGGGTATTTTTTTTAGTCGTCGCCCATATCTCTATCGTAGCAACTCCTGGCTCCTGCGCACCGCGCCAAAGCCCCTGCTGAACAATTCGCCAATATCGATAGACTTGCGCTGCTGCGACAGCTGTACTTCGCTCATTTCGTGACTGCTCCCGTCTGTTGGATTCTGTGGTCTCTTCGTACTGGGGCCTGCCCTGGTGCTGACCCCCGAGTCGTTCCTCTTCATCTTCGGCTTTCGCCCATCCGTCATGTCGCGAGGCTTGTTGAGTAATTCCTCCACTTGTGCCTCCCGTTCAGCTTGTTCGGCGGCTTCCCGGGTCAGCTCCAGACTTGACTTTTTAGTCCCTCTGTCCCAACCCTGTTGCAAGAGATCTGCCGCAGCCTCCTCGAAGCGCTTGCGAACCTCTCTATCTCGCTCAAACCCCTGAAAGATGTCCACGTCGCTGGGCCAGACAACCGTGCTGATTGCTTTGATGGTCACTTCAAGCAGACAAACGGCCGAGATGGTCCACAGCAATGTGATCCACCAGAGAAGATTGCGCCCGAACCGATCCAGCAGGGCGTGGTTGACGCTGTACACAGGGTTGAATGGGTAAATGCTCGACAGGATGAGGTTCCACAGCCACCACCCGCCCACTGACAGAAAGATCGCTACCGCTGCCATCACCGACTTGTTGTGCAATTCAATAAACTGCAGTTTCAAAGAGATGATGACGATACAGGCAGTGAAGACGAGTGACCCGAAAGCGTACAGGTCCTGGTCTCGAGTAAACCAGGCAAGCCCATATATGCCGTAGATCATGAAGTAGACAAGAACTGCTTCACAAACCGCCAGTGTAGCCCACCTCAGATAAACCCAGAAGCTGAATCCACGATCTTGTTGGCCATAGTTGTAAAGTTCCGGGACCGCCAGCAACGTGGATGCCGCCAAATCCTTCTCGAAGACGCCCAGAAAGATCACTGGAAGAGACGTAAACAGTGTGTTGAACATGGACAGACTCCAGGGCTCGTACAAGCTGGTGCCGGTGTAGCCGTTCCATCGCTGATACAGGGCTTGGGCACTGTAGAACATCATTTCCTTCCACAAAGTGCCGAGAAGATACTTGCAGATTCGAACATAATTCCATCGCCCATGCACGAGCAGCAACTTCAACAAGAAGCGGAATTGCGCAATCGAATAATCTGAAGTTCGCGCAGCTTGGAGGCCTTCCTTACCGGCAATGCCGATGCCCAGATGCGCCTCTTGGATCATGGCAATATCGTTAGCTCCATCCCCAATAGCCAATGTTACAGAGCCCTTGACTTTGGTCCTGATGGTTCGGACAAGGGAAGCCTTCTGACTTGGGGACGCTCGGCAACAAATTACAGAGTCAGCACGGATTGCGACATCTGTGAACAGCGCCCTCGTCGCGCGGTCTGCGTGGATAATGGTCAGAGTTTGTCCATCAACAACCAGTACCGAATGCGCCGTCTTCTCGTTGCAAATCTGGGCAAAAGCCTGGGCCATTCGATTGTGCAAGTCTCCGAGCTCGTGATCAAGGACAATGACGGTAGAATAATCCTTAATCAATCGGCACGAGTGGCCAATGTTAATGGCGGTCTCGCGTTTATCTCCAGTAAGCATCCACATCTTGATGCCGGCTCTGCGGAATCGATCAATAGCATCAGGAACCCCCTGCTGAAGTTTGTCTTCGATTGCGGTGGCTCCAAGCAATTCCAATTTCGCCTCGAGCAGTTCTGCTGCATGTTCAATCTTTTCCTGTCTATCCACGATGCTTGTTGTAGCAGACGAATAGACCTCCTTCCAAGTTTTGTATTCATCATCGGTGAGGTAACGATATGCATACAGGAGAGTTCTAAGGCCTTCAGTCGCGAAGTCATCAATGTGCTGGAAACAGCGTTCGAACACAGCATTCTCGTCTAGAATGAGGCTTTCGTCAACAAGATCTTCTGTACCATCGGCTTGCATGGAAGCACGAGGTGTCGGCTGAGGCGAGTATTGCGCTCTCCCACCGTAGCTTTCTGATTTGCGGGATGAAAGTTGCATGGAGGGTCGCGATGAGTAAAATTGAGAGCTTTTACGTCGTTGGGAAGTGCTTGCATCCTTTTCGCGCTCTTTTAACCAAAGATCAATGCTGTCTCGCGCAGTCCGAGAACGGTCGAAGGAGAAGCCACTGGGTCGTGGAGAAGCTACATAGCCGGAGCTTGAGCGCCGACTTAATTGAGTGCTGCGCCTCCTCAATGCTTCTTGCGCTTCAACGCTTTTCCGCTGACTGGCTCTCCTTTGCACAGCTTGCACATTCGAAGCTGCCAGATCTGCCAAACGCAGGAGCTTCCGAATAGTGCTATCCGCGCCCTTGCTGATCAGGCATATGCGTTGGTCGGGGAAGCGAACAACGACTGACATTCGCTTCCTAGAGCTAGAAAATTCAATAACGTCCAGCACTTCGTACTTTTCATAGACAGGAGAGTCCTCGTCCCCATCAGAATAAGTCTTGATCGTCACTGTATTAGAGTGTCGGTCAGTCACGATGTAGCCTAAGTCTTGCGCTGCTGTCACCAATGCCAGTTCATCCGGTGAAGCAGCCTGATAATCAATATTGCCTTCATCATCTTTCTCCGGAATACAAGTGTGACATAGAGCCAATGAAAGAAGAAAAAATCGAGCATTGCGGGCAAAGACAGTATAAGGCCGCCGGTAGATGTATTCGAGGAGATCTTGTGTCTTGCCTGATTCCATGGTCATGTCGAGGCCGTTTGAGGCTTTCCACTGTGCCTCTTCAGTGGCATAGGCTGGTTTGGTATGGTTGACAGTCCCAGTCCTAGTTGATGCAGTTGATTTCCGAAGAGCCCTAGAGAAAGACATCCTCTGCTTCTTCTCCGAACGAGGTTCCTTCCCTTTGCCGCCCCGCTTTTTGTGCCAGAGCTTCTCACGACCGGCCCCATCTGCAGCTTCGTCTTGCAGGTCGAGATCATGCAACCACGAAGTGCCACCAATGCTCATTTTCCGAAACTTCATCGAGTTATTCGTGAGCGTTCCAGTTTTGTCGGAGAAGATGTAGCTGACCTGCCCTAACTCTTCGTTGATTGTCGATGTATGTGGTTCCATTGGAGTGTCTGATTCGGGATCGTACATATCCACATCATTCATCAAGAACATCTGGGCCAATTTGACGATTTCAAGTGACACGTACAAGCTCAGAGGGAGCATTGTGTTCAACATGATGATGAAGGAGGTTAAAACATGGCCAAAAGGCACCTTCGCGTTTTGAAGATACCACGATTTCTCCTCGGTCGTCTGACGCCAGATCTGATAAGCCACGGTTAGGATTATAGCCATGAAGATGACGAGCGATGCCACAAAAATGACAACTCTATTGACCTTAGCCTGCAAGGTCGGTGCCTTTGTGCGTGGAGTCTTGTTGGCGTTCATGCGTATCTTACATTCCTCGCCAGAATAGATGGCCAGACCGACTGCAGATGGAGTGTTGCGCAGCACGCTGCCACGATACAGGATCTCCGAGTTGGTCAGCGGGAGTGTCGTTCCGTTGATCGTTACCCTGCCATCGAATTTGTAGAGGTCAAGGTTTGGGTCCTCCACCACAAAGTCGGCGGGCAGCCTGGCGATGGCATCTGGATCTCGACAAGCTGCACTCACTTCGGCCACAGGTTTCTTGGACTTAAGATTTGTTTCTCCATCGAGGCTTTTTGTTTCGACGTAAGCTGTGTCTGTGGCCTCATCCGTATGAAGTAGTATCAGGTCGGCAGGAATACCAGCATCTCGATTTAACAGTACAATGTCGCCAACTCGTACTTCGCTCCATGTCTTTTCCTGCCACACTGTATTAGCGGAGCCAGATGGAGCAATCCTGAGGACCTGAGTGACTCTTTCATTTTCCTCTTTGTCCAGGCGGCGTCTCCTGATATCGTCATATCCTTCTTTGGCCATGGACAGAGCGACAAAGATAAGCAGAGGGATGATGGTGGTGTATGTGCCAGTTGTACTCAGACCGGGTATCATCTGGAGAATAGAAACGCACAGAAAATAAAAATTGGCAAGTTTTCCAAATTGGGCGACGAGCTGTTTGGGGACAAAGTTCCAGGGTGTGTAGCGACATGAGCGAATGACGTTGCTGATGTAGGGCTTCCCAGTCCTTTCGTCGAGGGCGTGGTCGGCTTCTACTACATTCACCCTGATATGTCTTCCATCAACACTGGGCAGAATATTGTGTGCTCGAATAATGCTATCCCGAAACTGCTGGTAGTTTTCTGTGAGCCGTTTGAGCAGGGTCATTCGAGAATGATGTTTGGACATCCACCGTCGATACAATGGGAGCTCTAGATCGGAATCCGACAGCCGCACAGGTTTGGTCGAGCGCGCATCAGTTTCTTCTTCTGCTTCCTCGACGGTGATTGTGGTCGAAGGTGAATCAGTCTTCTGTGCGTCGGCGGCAGCCTTTGCAGGGTCCATCTCAAATGTACCTCCATTGTCCGAAGCCTGCTTCTGGATGTTCTGCGTGAAAAGCGAGCGTCTGAGGGAATAACCCCGATTGCGACCAACAGAAGAACTCTTGAGTATGCCAGCAGGGGGACGAGCGGAAGTTTTCAGCTCTTTCGCTTGTATATCTTGATCTTTATCCGGAGGAAATTCAATCGAGAAGCGGACTTTGGATGTATCGTTGGCAGGAGGGGTCTCCAAAGGTAGGTCCGCCGTGCTTTGCACAGAGTTTCTTTCTGAAGAATGATCTCTACCAGCCCGGAATGAGTCCTGCTCATTGCTTTCGTGGGTTTGACCGCCTGGGTCTTTTGATCGGTTTACTGCCATAGCGAACGTCTCGAAGGATCTCTGGTAGAAGGCGCGAAGGGCTAGGAAGGCTTGAATGTTTCATTGGCGCAGTTCTCCCCGGGAGTCGAATCTCATTGTTGGGGCAAAGCGTGGGAGACGAAAAAGCTCCTTTGTAAAAGATTGGGTTCGACGAAGGTCAACTTCACATTCTAGAAACAAAGACATAGCTCACAAGAGGATTGCGACGCAGAAAGGAAGTGTCTCAGATTGCGCGGATGAATCTTGCGAGACAGCTGCGACCGTTTCGTGGAGAGGCGGTGGCAGTGCATAGAAATGTTGCGCAAGCAGCAAATTACCCAGTATTATTCAACGGATCTCCGTTCGGGTGAGTTTTGCCAGGGCAAGCCAGGGCCAGGGCAGCCCACCAGCCAGGAACCCTTAAGGAACCCTCCGACAGCGTGCGCGGCGGGAGCACCCTGGTGCCCCTCTGGTACGTCAAAAATGTGGGCAAATGGTGGGGGTCAAGAGGGCAGGATTGGGCCAGAATGACCGTCACTGGGTAGCACTGCGCACAAGGTGGGCGTTGATGTCACGCCCAGACGGCCTGTTACCGAGTCCACCACTCACCTCCCTCGCAGCGACATTTCCAAGCACCAGCAACCACGTTCCCCGACCGCTTCTGCGAGCAATTGCCCAAACGAGTCTGGTTCACCCTGCTGGGTCAGATCCTATTCCAACAATCAACTTCAATCGATGACGGAATTCGAGAGAACTCCGCCTCGGTACATGTGTTCGAATCAGACGTTCACAATGCACCACCCACGCGCGAGAACCTACGAGAGAGACGATGAGATCTCCATCCAACATCCTGTTTGGCGCAGTCGACGGCACGCTCCTGTCACAGCAAAATCGAAACCTCGAACACGACTCGCACACGTCCTTAAACTACTATCATGCGTTCAACCCTCGTGTCCAGCCATGGATGAACCTGTTGGGAGAGATTCAGGTTACCCATCTCTTGTATATGAAGTATGGCCCCAACTCAACCCACCTTTGACGATCGCCAACTCGGTCTCTTTGGCGAAAATAACATGGTGTTGTGCTGTAATCATTGGTCTAAGAGCGCTACTGCCACTCAGGAACTCCGGCGGAATGAAGAAATGTCGTTCAATCTTGGGCAGAACCTCCTTCTTTGGATCCTGCAGCTTTACAGAGCATATCCACAGATCACGGTCGAGGAAGATGATTAGGTCCGAGCAAAGACCAACAATCTCTTTGATATCCCGAGCTGGAAGTTCCAGTGAGAAGGAGCGTGGATTTTGAGACTTAACAGCTTCTGAATTGATGGACGAAACCGCCCAGCCCAGCACACGGATCTTAGACGAGCCACGTTGACTGAAAGCACAAGCAACGACATTTGGTTCGGAATCCTGTGCTAGGATCTGTGGAATAAGGTTCGCCGCAATAGACGCATCGAAACTAGGCGGCATATCCAGTGGAAGAGTAACCACATGCTGCATGGTATCCCAGTCATGCAGCTGAAGCGAATGGTCGGTATTCAGTACCCCTAAGTTGGGTCCTAATCTGACCCAGTGTCCCCCTCGAGTTGAGCCTTTCAGGCATTTCTGGCGAGCCTGCAGATTCCAGATAACGTGCTGGTTTTCGGTTGCTCCCAAGAGGTAGCGCCCACCATGACTGAAAAGCAGTTGCCGCAGCGGTCCAACCATATTGCGTTGTAACACGACCTCGCCTCTATTCTGCTCAGTCTGACCGCAGACATCAGTGAGTCTTCGAACTATGACGCTACCTCCTCCATCAGCACTTGCAATCAGACCGTTTTGAAAGGCGATTCTAGAGATGAAATGTCCATGCCCATGGGAGTGGATCTCGGAATGGAACAGCCCGGTGCTGACCTCATATGCCACAACGGATCCATCATCGCGCCCGGCAAAAATGAGATCTCCTGCCTCGTCAGGGCACATGGTCGTGATTGAGATAATATCGCCGTTGGTGCCAACCACAGGAGCGCCTAGGGCCCCGACGCTGCCCGTACTGGCGTCAGCTTTTGTCGGTTGGCGTACAAGGGCGCTTGGCTCCCAGACTTTTGTTCTCGAACAACGGATATCGACAATAAGAAGCCCATCTCCAGTGAAAGCCAATTCTCTAACATCATCCAGGCCACTTTTTATCGAATATAGCAAGCAAAGAGTGTCGAACTCCCACACATGGATCGTGCCACGGTAGTTTCCAGACCCTAGAGTCCGGCCATCGGGCGTTGCAGCAAGTGAATATGCATCGCCCTCAACTCTCACTAGCTCTTTCTGCGCCCAAGCGTCGTAAATCGCAAGCTCTCCGTCTTGGTATGTCACGGCCAGGAGATTCAGTTCTGGATTGGGATTGAACAGCGCTGTCTGCACCGAAATATTCCGCGCTTTTGACCCTACGTCTCTGCCGCAAAGGCCGAGAACAGTATTGTCCTCGAGGCTGCATAGATATATTGGCCTCCCTCGGTACAACAATGCGACCATTGACTGGTCAGGGGAGATGGCAGCCGCCAAAGGTGCTTGATGACGTAATGCGAGTTCTTGATGCTCTGTATTTCGAGCAGTCAGAGGTCTGCGACAATGTCCAAGAACATCGGGCACATCTGCCTCTTCTGAAGACCTCCAACGAACAATTTGGCTCGACGTTGTCACGCCAAGGAGCTCTTTCTGGTCTACCGAAAATTTCAGTGAGACGCATGGTATCTGTAAAGGTAAGATGTTCAGCAGCTCACCACCCATTGACCAGACACAAATAGAACGAGAGCTGGCAGAAGCGAACCTCGTGTCAGAGGAAGCAAAGGCCAACAGTCTCACTGCCGTGGGTGGCTTTGCCGTCACACCCGGCACACTTGGGGTAGACTCTTCCCAGTTCTTATGCTGCACCGACAATCGCTCTTGACAAGTGGACTGGTCGTACACAGTGACCACACCACTCTTCATACCGATCGCAAAAACGTTCGCGCCAGTCGTTAGGGAAATGGCCCAGCTGTCTCTATATTCGATGGTAGAAATGCAATCATCCCAAGTCTCAGAAGCCGAGCCGACACATTCGAGCCATTTAGGACCCCTTTGGACAGTTTGGAAGAGACGCGATTGTTTAGGTGCTATGGATGGTATTAGAGAATGGATGGAGCTTGGATGACTCCGCAGGTTATGACCGAATTTGGTGACCACTCTCATTATATCCGTGGCCCAATCGTCTAGAGTTTTGGAATACTCGCAAAGCTGCGTCTTACGTTCTCCTCGACTCTTGAGGAAGCCCTTGAAGTTCTTGGCTGCTCGCATCAGGGGATATAGCGAAGGTTGCTCCATGGCAATATGTTCAATCCAGGTCAAGGCTTTGGTGGATAAAAAGTTGGACACGTCCTTGAGCAACCGGTCTGACGTCGATGGAGAAGCAGCAAAATGCTCCGAGAATGCACTGCTGGCGTAGTTGGCAAACACGCTTCGACTTCGCAGCCGTCGATATTCACTGCCTCCGAGATATCGGCCGCGAGACGCCGACATCTCCTTTCCAAGGCATTCGAGACACGTTATTGCGAGTCGCTCGTGCCCAGCGCGGTGCGTGACTTCGAACAAGGATTCCAAAACCTCAAGGAGATACTCACGTGCCGTTGCGTGCACTAGTTGCACACGGCCGTCATTGTCAATAAAAAGCAAACCGTTGCAAGGACCTTCAATGACCGCTCTCAGATTTGGAACTCTGCACCCCTCATACTCATTCAAGGCAACCATGAGTTCTTCCAACTTGAGAGGCCGCATGGCGCATGTTGACCAAATCAGAACTGCTTTTGCAACCTCACGTTCGCCCTGTCGCTTCGACCGGAGCAGAGATTGAACGGATCTTTCGTAAAAGGCCGACATCCCGAGAGGAACCTCTTCGAAGATCTGGGCTATGGAGGTTTCCGAATAGACCACTTCAAGCTCTGGGGTGACCAAAGTCAGCCACAGAAAGGAGTCATTGGCTTTTGCCAGTAATCTCTCAACCAGAGCATTCCGCTTGGCGTGATCATCCACCGGGAAATAATCGAGGCGAGAGTTGAGATAAAGCCTCATGTCGGACTGCGTATTGACTGACTGGATCGAATCCATAGTTTTGTGGATACTGCTGTTCAACCGTTTGAAGAGAGCTTCGAGTATTGGGGTTTGACGGCCAGTCATAAAGATCCGGAGATCAAACAAGCAGTCAATCGTATCAAGCTTCAGGAACAACTTCTCCACCTCCGCGCATTCGTCTACTCCATCAATAACCCAATATTGAGGCCGCCGGATCTCGGACTTCAGTATGAGATTGACGAAAAACTTTCTCCAAACGGCACCATCATCGTCCTCGTCGAAGGTATCCCTCGACTCCTGCATCGTTATAAGCGCCTCCCTTATGTTTGGAGCAATTTCAGCCATTTGAAAGGCCAATGAAAGCAACATCGGGCTGATCCCAGTGTTTGCTCTCTCGCCTGTCCGAAAGAAATGGTATGAACAATCGCGCTTTTGAGACTGCAGATGTGTGATAACGTGGGCGGCGCACACAGATTTTCCTGCTCCAGCTTTCCCACTTAACCAAAATATACTGCAACGACCGTTCATGGACGTTACCCGCCGGTTCTGCACTGTATGCGAGCGAGACGATCCTTCTGCCACAGGAGGACTCTCTCGTGTACCATCCCTCCAAATTTCGAATACACGCCGAGCCTCTAACCATGTGCAAGACTCCTCTGCTTGTTTGTCTCGGTGCTGGTCGAGGTCAGATTGCGGTGGATGGCCGATGTTCAGATATGTTGCAATGGACTCCATCTGTCCTGCCTTGTATTGCAACGCGTCCTGCCAGGATCCTGATGTCAAACTGTCCGTTATCGTCAGGAATGTGTTTCGAAGGGTTAGGTAATTCTCATCTTGTGGACTGTCGAATTTGCAGATCTCCCGGTGGTCTGCAAAAATCATATTGACTTCTTCGCCGTCGTAGCCGAGGACCGCCGAATCTTGCTTTACGATCAAATGCGACCTGATCATCCCTCGAGTCTCATAGAAGCTCCACAAGCGCAGCTTGCCCGGGTGAGCTACACTTCTGAAATCGTCATTGATCGCCTGCAAAGAACTGGAATTTCGACAGAGGTCTTCAACGTAACCTTTCTCGCAACCCACAAGGTCAAGAAACCCGTTGAGCCGCTCTGCCGCGATAGACCCTCGATGAGGTGTTGCCAGAAAAACGATGCATTTGATGCGGTTTACGATCGACTTTCCTTGATGATGCGCCAGCAGGTAAGCCTTTTTGATGACCAATCCACCCATAGAATGGCCGATAAGGACGATGGGGGTCTGCTGTTCTCTCCTCAGATATGGTGAGTTCTCAAGTTGATGAAGGAGGTCTCGTCCAAAGTCATGCAAAGTGAGTTGGCTCGCTTTGGAGGTCATCCAGTCGTTTGCGTAACCAAATGAAGACGTCCGCACTCGGTCTTTCAAGTCGACGTCAGCGGCGATCCATTCCTTTGGCCAGAACAATCTTAAGTTCTCGTTTTTGCACCATGTTTTGACTGAGCCGCCTCTTAGACCATGGACGAACACAAAATCGACTTGAGGCTCTGCAGGGGAGTATAAAGGCGTCAATCCTCGTGGATTGCTCCCCGCGCTTTGCCTCACTTGTTTGACCTCAGAAGATCTGTATGGCAGCATCCCAAAGAGCTTTTTCGGAGATGAGGCTACTGCCCATTGTAAGTCGCCTTTGTTGCGGCTTCTTCCATGCGATGCCTGCCCGGAGTCCATCGAGGATGGAAGCAGAGCGAAAGAAGCGAAAATGTAAGCGAGAGCTAAAGATTCAAACCACTAAAACACATGACTATGATACACGATGCATATGATTTTGAGCACGTCGAGAACATGGGGGAAACAGAAGAGCACTTTGAGAAATGCCTGATTCTTTCAAAGACAGCGGATGACGCCTTCCTCTATGGTCGATAGCAAGACGACCAGGCGCGTGCGAACCATTTCTTCGGACTCATAAGTCCACCAGCCATGGCCGTTCGATCAATGGGGTACGCAGCACTGCCGCCCCCATGTAGCGCTTACCGTTAATAGTGCCTGGCCGAAATACAGAGACTACCACGGACAAGGTTCCAATCACGTAGCCTGTCAATGGCAGCTATCGAGCACTCGATGAGACAACAAATGAACGCAAGCGAAGTGGTTCAACGGACGCGTGTGAATCTTGAGGTCCTTATGGTGATTTACCTCGTAAATGTCTAGGTAATTCGAATCGAGAGAGAATTATGTATGTCAACCGCCCGGGGAAGTCCCTAAACCGTCACCCCACTAGCCATGCAAGGAGGATCCACTAGGCAACTGGTTGGTATGTGACTGGGTGCGATGCCCCAACTAACAAGGACCCTGCAGAAAATCGACGATAGCGGCACAATCTTTGGGCGCCAACTCCAGCAACAAGTTTCAGGCACTGGGGTTCCACAAGGCAGGCATCTAGCCCCGAAAGCCTTGCAGCTGAGGATGGGTATATCAAGAGAGAACCAACTTCGGTAAAGAGTCAAGGGCTAAGTCTACTTTTGGTATTGCGTGAACTGACCGTGCATAGCTTGATAATTCTATCTTGTTGCCAGAGTTTGAACCCTCTTCTATACTCAAGGAGGAAAAGTACGAAGGGACAGAGGTAGATCCAAATGTCCTGTCAGGTAGCTTCCGCACCATGGAGCTGCCTGAAAACCTAATGGCTAAATCATAGCACTCCCCAAAGCAAGCCGAGTTATTTGGTCAACAACGTACAGAGCCTCGTTCTGGGCTATCTGCACGAAAATCGACACTGAAGACCCAAATGGCCACAAGAAATCCTACTTTGTGAAGGTAAGGCAAGCGGAACACTTACACGAGTCAGCTCGCGCCTCATATGCTAATTCGGAGGGCGGTGAGGTCTATACAACGGCTAAGTCCCAAGCACAGGCAATGGGAGAATACTTGTCCACGAAGGCCTTGCACGCTGTCATCCCAGACAATGTGCCACGGCCCATTGCATTGGGCGTCCTCGCGCAAGCCAAAAGCAAGTATTTCTTCATCGCCGAGTTCAAAGACCTAAAAGAAGACTCGGAAGTGCCACCCACACAAGCTCTGGCTTCTGTTATCGCCAACTTGCACAACAACTCGGTCTCCCCGAACGGCAAATTTGGTTTCCAGGTGCCGACCTCCCAATCGCTGCAGCTAGGGAATACCTGGTGTAAAACATGGGAAGAGTTCTTCGTCCGAGCCTTTCGCAACACGGTCAAACTCGAGCAAGAGGTTCAGGGGGCAAACGAGGATCTGCAACTGCTGGCAGACGAAATGTGCGCCAAGGTAATCCCAAGACTGCTTCGCCCAATGGAGACAGCAGGGCGGAAGCTAAAGCCTACTCTCCTGCACGGGGACCTGTGGCATGGCAATATCGGAATCGACCTTGTGACCGACCAGGTGGTGCTGTACGATTGCTGTGCTTTCTACGGCCATCATGAATGTGAGTGGACTCCCGGCAAAAGATTCTGGCGGCCTCTCCAAGTTGCCATCTATCTTCACAGTTACGCTACCCCGACATATAGTACTCCCGACATATCATATCTTAACATACATTTATGCTCCTTCACTTATATACACACATATCTGCGCCCTCGCTGACTTAGTTCCTTGGCCAGACGACCTGGGCATGTTCCGCGCGTCGCGCTACCGGACGTCACGAGCGCATATACGCGCGTACAACCAACTCGTCGGATTCTCCGACCCGAGTGAAGATTTCGACGACCGGAACGCTCTGTATGCGCTCCGGGTCGACCTCGAGGTGTCGTGCGGGTGGCCCGCGAACAAGAGGATGAGGCAGCTCGCGATGCAGGAGATGAAGCGGCTGGTGGAGAAGTATCCCGCGGGGTTTGAGGGGTGGCAAGAGGAGGAGAAGGGGAGTTAGATCTACCATCAATGATTGGGATCAACGCAGAACGAGATATAGGATTACGATATCCCGAGAATAAGAGAGAAAGCTTGGAACGACGCATTCAGATCCGTTGTGAGGCCGGTGATCAGGAATCTTGTCGACATGGCTTGTCATGATTGGGTTTTCTGAGTATCACAGCCATGGTGTATAGCATCAGTCCCAAAGGCCAACATTCACAAGGAGGAACGGATTATGGTCATTAGTAGCCAGGGCGTGACTCGTCTAATATGTAAATAGATGACACCCTCAGACTCGAGACATTGGCAAGTGCTTCTATACTGGCACTGTCCAGCCCGCTGAGTTAGACGAATGATGCTGGTGCCATCTCCGGTCCTCTTTCGATCCGAATCTCTGACCCGTCAAAGTCATTTGGAATAAAAATATCCTCGCTATCGACCTGATCGGCCGACGAATATGTGCTCCGTATGTCGTGATCGACGGGCACAGGGGGGAGGCGACATGTGTCTCGGCCGACAGAATCTGCGCCCCCTATTCAACGGACCGGACGCCGAGGGGCGGACGTCCTCCTTATCACGCCTTCGGACGAGGAACGATGGTTAGGAAACCCCGGAGGTAAATACCGTAGTCGTCCGCAGAAGGAACAAGACATTGGAAACTTAAGGGCAGGCTTGGTGGTTCGACATGAGAGAGGCGAAAGGATGCCAACTTACCTACTCCCTAGCCTCGCTGGATAGCTTTGTACGAGGTAATATTACCGAGCACACAGCGAAGCCGAGATTCGGACGAAGGATCGGGCGGAGATTCTCCACTTCGACTATTACTCCGTACGAGAGAGATACCGAGCAAGAACATACCTACACTGCAATCGAACTGACAGGCACCACAGGGGCAAGTAAGGGGCAAGAAGGTAAGCGGCCTGCATCATAATCATCATCGTCATCATCTCCTTCACAGCCTTGTTGTTCCTGACGGTTTCCCAACACAATGAGCGAGCTAGCTAGCTGCCTCCCGTCCCACTCTTGCTGACAGATGAGACGGTCAATGTCCTGGCGCGCTGGTCACCGCTGGTCTGATGTTTTCGACCAGAGCAGCGGGCTCACCTCGCACGAGTTCGCATGGATCTCGTCCTAGAGCCTCGCCCTCAGAATCGAATATAAGGACGGAGATAGTGTCTCGCAAATACATAGCGACAGGTGCACCACCACGCACTGGATCGTATCCCAAACAAGAAAAAAAAAAAGCGGAATAAAGCGAGTCAGGAGGACGAGGACGAGGATAGAATGGCCATCCCCGACCAAACGACCACCATAAACCCGAATTCCTCCTCTTCACTGCATGGGAAAGTCGCTTTGATCACGGGCGGTTCTCGAGGGGTGAGTTGAGTATCTATCTATCCCATCCCATCCCATCCCATCCTCTCATCGTCTTGCCAGCTGGTGAGAGGCTCCTCCTGTTCCCTGGACCAGGGTTTCTTTGCACACCCAACCAAATCTTCGAGCCAACCACTCCGAGATTGTTTTTTTTTTTTTTTTTTTTTTTTTTTGACAAGAATAGATCGGTGCGGCAATCGCACTCCAATTCGCCCGCAAAGGCATCGCCGCCGTCGCAATAACATACATCTCTAACGCCAAAGCGGCCGAGGAGACCTTGTCCAGATGCCGCTCCGTTTCCCCCGATCTAAAAACGGTGGCTGTTCAAGCCGACATCCTTGATCCGTCCATCGGTCCGAATCTCATTCCAAAAGTGCTCAAAGAGCTGAAGACGGACCGGATCGACATCGTCGTCAACAATGCCGCCCTCATCAACGACCTGGGTCTGATTCAGCCTTTTGCCGACACCACCGCCGAGGTCTTCGGAAAGACAATGCAGGGCAACGTCTTCGCGCCCATTAGCATCATCAATTCCGCATTACCTCATTTCCCGCCCAAGGGGGGTAGGGTGATAAACATCTCAAGTGTTTCAAGCAAGCTGGCGAATCCTGATCCGGTCTTGACGTACGGAGCGTCCAAAGCCGCGTTGGATAGCATCACACGATCACTGGCAAGTCTCTTGGGCATGAAGACCGGCGCGACGTACAACAGTGTGTCTGTGGGACCAACTAGCACGGATACGGTGCAGGGCATCATCAAGGAGTTCGGGGAGTCGTGGATCGAGGAGACAACCAAGCTAATCACGGCCGAGAAAAGACTGGCTGAGCCCGAGGATATCGCCTTCGTGGTTGGCTTTCTCGCAAGTGACGAAGCAAGGTGGATCAATGGGGCCCATATCATGGCAAATGGAGGAAACAAGGAATTGCTGGCTCTGCAGGGATAGAGAAACCTCTTGGAAACCTGCAAAGGAAAGCTCAAATCTCCATGACAGCTAGATAGAAGAGCACACCAGACCATAAATGTACAGCTCTCAGCATAGACCTCTGATCCTTCTTGCTTCCTCGCAATCAAGCAATGTCACAGGGACCCAGGACCTGCTCTGTCCCGAGCCGCTGCGTGCTTCGTCATGTCGAGAATTTCAGATGAGCACGCGGCGAGTGTTGCAGGACACGACACTAGGATGCTTCTGAAATGTTCAAGCAGCAGCAGGAGATTCCGACGAGTTCCGGCCGCAGGGAGATCATCAAGCCTACGTGTCTTCGCGAGCTCTTTGGACACCTTGCCATGCATTTTCTTCAGTGCAAGAGAGTAGTGTCTCTTGCGTTGTAGCCGCCCAAAGATGACGGCCCTCGGGCTTTGCGATGTCTCGGCAATTGAGCTTGGACTGACATCTTGTCGCTGGTCAGTCCCGGAAATGGGCGTGGCCGGATCATCTTCACTGCAAGGCATCGACTGGCCGAGAGTTCCGATTGCAGCATGGAGTCTACGCCTTGGGCAACTCTTGCACGGTGGTGCAATCTCAATCTCCGAAGCATTTGCCCATCGCCTTGCATCTCTGGCAGGCAACACTCCCCTGGACAATAGCATATCACAAAGCGGGGTCTTGGTGTCCCTTTCGTTAGAGTACCAATCCCAGTTCTTCTGGTCCTCTGTCGTTTCGGTGGCACAGATCAGATCGACCCACTCATATAAGGGAAGGACTGAGGCAAGGGTGGAAGCCCCCATTGCAGCCGCTGAGTTATGACTCGAGGATAGTGATGGGCGAAGGATCAATAGGTCACGATATCACAGGGTGCTGGCGTCGCAGTCAATGTAGGTGTGTGGCAGGAGATGGCGTTCTGACAGCGAAAGTGGTGAGCGTTGTTGTTGAGTATGTGGTTTGCTAGTGGTTAGGATGAGTGATCGATATAGCGTAAAGGCGTGCAACGAACAGAAATGTAGTGAACATGAAACAACTGATGTTGGAAAAGTACAATGCTGAGCTGGCCAGAGAGAAGAAGTTTGAGGGAAATTAGGAAGCAGAAGCATATTTGCTGTAAAGAAAGATTTTGTTTGCAGCACCGAACCGTGAAGAGGCAAGAGCTGCCAGACCAAGAAAAACAGGAAGGGCAGTCGAAGATGAGAGTCTCTTGGTCAATAGGAGTTGCCGCCGAATACTCCTGTGCCGAGTCGGGACATTTCCAACTTAACGTCCCTGTGTTGTGAAGTCGGAGAGTATAAATACAAAGAGTCCTGAAGCATACCTACCTTTGACGTGGAGCCAGAAAACCTACAATCGTCCCAGTTTCCATCTTGCAATCCGGGACTGGACATCTTCCCATGGTATTTGCCTGACCTTTTTCCCAGTCAAGTCTTCCCCCTCTTGGATGACCACCGTCGGTGCGCCGGTACCATGGCCCCTATTGTCTACCTTCCCCGTGAAGATTTGCGTGGCGACCCGTCTCAAATCGGCTACTGTCAGAGCATCTATTTTTTCGCACATTTCCTTGACGCCGACTTTTCGACCATGAACCTGAACTTGTCGGCCCAGGTCCTCCAATTCAACCAGCCTCGACTCGAGGTTCATCAGAAGGCTAAATCGCAGTTGGTTTTTGGCTCGGTTGACTTCCGCAATGTTCAAACTGGAGAAGCCGGAGTCCAATGTGAGCGCTTGGAGTTCGCGGCAAATTACGTCCACCATGTGACCGACTCGACCGGGCTCACAAGCTCCGGCGATCCCGAAGAGACCGCTGTCTGTATAGCTGTGGTTGAAAGCCACGCAGCTCTCGACCCATCCGTGCTGATTGAGAACGTTTGTGTAGAGTCGAGAATACATTCCTTTACCAGGACCGCCGGCAGAAAACGACCCACCACCTCCTAGCAGAGTCTGTAGCGTCGCTTGGGCGTAGATATCTTCGGAAGAAATGGGCACACCTTCAAATGCAACATGGACGTAAGACAGAGGGATCGTAAATTTGTTTGGTGGCGGGGGTAGCGTGGGCAGCGCTAGATAGCCTCCCGTGTAGTGAGACGGCATTGTTAGAAGAGATTCAGGAGGAGGTTGGATTAGAGAGGGATCAAGTGGCGATACGGTTGCTTGATGCGGTGCGGAGGTGGAGAAGCTGTTGAACCCGGGAATCTTCGACAAAAGCCTGCTTGTGGGAGATTGTGGTGGTGGAGGCTGCTGTTGTGTATTTGTCTGCGGTGGGTTTGGTTCGGTCGATTGCGATGTATTTTGTGATAGTGAGGGTGTTTCCGATTTTGCCATATCCCCAAAATATTTCTCGGTCAGGCGAACAGCTTCGTCGTGCTGAATGCCGGCAAAAGCGACCACTATCCGCTCCGGCTTGTAGAAGGTATTTCGATACTTCTCAATCAGGCCCTTTGTGATGTAAGGCAGCCTCTCCCGGGGGCACAAAAGAGGGTGTCCCAACGTGTTATCCTTGTATGCGGCCATGTGCAATAGTTCGGGAATGATCAAATCTGGTTTGGCCCAGATTTCCTGGATCTCATACTCGGCGGTTTCCAGCTGCTGTGCCACCTCTTCATCTGTAATTAAAGGATCTCGAATGGTTTCTGCGAGCAGCGCGATCGTGTCGGGGACGCTGGTATTGAAAGTGGCGGACTGATACATCAAAGCTTCTCTGGAGGATGCACACTGAATGTTTCCGCCCAGCGATTCCAAGGCCTCCAACATCTGGTCTGCAGTCCTCGACTTTGTCGACTTGAAGGCCAGACGGTCCACGATATGACTGACACCCCGTAGAGATTCATCCTCATATCGAGAACCGGCATCAAGGTAGACGCCCACGCCTGAGAAGGGACCCGGTAGTGATTCGGTAGCGACTCGAACGCCATTAGGTAACTGCGTGATGTGATCTAATTCAACAGGATCCTGAGAGGATGCGGTGGTCAGACAACTGTCGCCTGCTTATCAGCGGAGGGAGATGCGGACGTACTTTGTGCAGAGGATCTCTGATGGTGGCATAGTTCCTCGCCACGGACCTTGAGGCCTGGGTGGATACTAGCCTCGCATTGCGCAGAGCTCTTACCGCTGCAGTGCGCATGCTGGGGCGGTGTGCGAGGGTGCGGAGGGAGGAAGAAGAAGAAGGATAGATTGAGGTGGCTATTGTCAAGGTTCAAAGCGACCGAGAAAATGAATGTCCGCAGGCAAATTGAGCAGGATGATCGCGCGGCGAGCCACCAGCTGTGTGGAGGGTTTTGTGGAGATAGGGCCACTAGGCTAGACCGGGCAGACCAGGCGGCCCAACAAGCAACATGGCTACGGGTAAGGCTGTCACCCAGTCTGACCATAGCAGAGGATGAGGATGGACAAGGGGACTAACTGATTGAGATGGAGATGGAGAGGCGATCACGGGTGAGCTGGGTGTTGGTGGTTCTGGTGGTGGTGCTGGTGGTTCTGGCGGTTCTCGTGGTCAGCCGCAGGGACCCCCAAGTGACTGCAGGCGACTTGATACATATGCCCACCAGCCCGATGACATCGACGGCCGCCCGCCTCGATCAAGCGAACTGCCTGTGCTCCCTGTGCTCCCTCCCAAGTACAGAGTCCAGAGTCTAGACTGTACCCAGTATTACTACTTCCTCTTGTCTCCCTGCGCCTGGAGATCTCTCTCAATCACCTCTTGTGTCTCGAGTATCTGTGAGGACCATATCCGTTTCATCCATTTGAATTCAATTCTTGCGTTGTTCCCTTATAGGCGTCGTTCCACCAATTGACGCCGCTCTGAATTGGGGCCACCAGACCTGCGCGACGACACGCCCGCCCCCCCCCCCTAAAAGTGCTTGGGTCCAACAACATCCCTGCTCAACTGCTGTGCCTTTGCTGCTGACTTGCGGCCTGGCTGTCGAACTGTGGGCGCAGCCTACATCATATTACTCCGTACAGTCCCCCATTTGTTTACCAAAGTTAGCAGGATCTTCGCCCTGTCTCTTGCTTGAGCCTCGAGCTCGGAGCCTGCGCCTCAGCGAAGGCGCATGTTACAGATTCAACTGAAAAAGATCTCGACACGAAAGACCGACAGACTTGTGTTGTTGTTGCCGTTGCCGTTGCCGTTGTTGCTCACTGCCGCCGTTGCCGCCTGTTCCTGTAGCGCAGCGTTCCTGCCCTCAGTTACTTGGCCTCACCTTGCCCTGTCTGGGAACGCAGTCTCGATCAGTGCTCTCTACCTTCACCTCCTTTCCCATGATCTCGCCGTCTGCCGCTGTGAGCTCACCAGCGGCAGCCGATCCGATTGTCAACAGAACCACATCTGCAAGGCGCCGAGGTCTGAGTTACCTGCGTGCTCTTTCGCACAATCGTTCATCGGGTGGAACAAGTCCGAACGAGCCCTCCCGCTCGCCTAGGCACTATTTCCAGAGATCCCTCAGTTACAACGACAATCGACCTGATCTTACCACGAGTCGACGACGGAGCACTTCTCGACCTAACGAACCTACAACCTTCCTTTCCTCAGACCCGCGTCAGGTCGGCACCAGGAGTCCATCCCCTCAGGTCCACCAGGAACCGCCTACAGACCAATCCGCACCCACGAAGACGGAGGATATGGCGAGACATCGGTCATCCACGTCAAGGAGGACAGCGAGCAATAACCCTCGGGCCGACCCCTCGACAGCAGAGGCGTCAGATTCTGTCTCGAGACCTACCCAAGCAAGAACCGGTCACACGACTACTTCGGGCACAAAAGGAGAGTCACAGGAAGGAGAGACGAAGCAACATTTACCGACCATTCGTTTCTTTCCTCACCAGGAGGTCAGAAATGGGAGACCGTCCCTCCACTTCTCGCCAATCACGAGGACCTTGCCCAGCGAGCATTCTATCATAAGAGTCGGCCGCTATTCCGAGCGTGAAGGTGTTCCTTCGACCAACCCTACTGGTCCCTCCGATGCCCCTGTTGGCTTCAAGTCAAAAGTCGTCAGTCGAAAACATTGCGAGTTCAGTTTTCTAGATGGTCAATGGCAGATCAAAGATGCCGCATCTTCTTCCGGCACCTTCCTCAATCACATCAGGTTGAGCCAGCCCAATACCGAGTCTCGGTTATTTCCAATCAAAGATGGAGATATCGTCCAATTGGGCATTGATTTCCGTGGCGGAGAGGAAATGATCTTTCGCTGTGTCAAAATCCGCATCGAATGCAACCGCGCGTGGCAAAAGAAGCCCAACAATTTCAAGTATGTCACCTCCTCTCGAGGACTTGGTAGCAGAAGCTGACGTGTTTAAACAGCAAAAGCAGGCACCAACAACTGCAGAGTCTGGCAAAGGACCAACCCTCGGCAGACACCAATAGTGGTGAATGTTCGATTTGTCTAGGCTCTGTCCTCGTATGTCTCACGAGACCCCGCGTACTTACTCTTCGCTAACATCCTTCTCAGCCCTGTCAAGCGTTGTTTGTCGCTCCATGCGCCCATGTCTGGCATTACAAATGTATTCGGCCTTTGCTCGAAGGCAAAAACAGTGTCTACCCACAGTTTCAATGTCCAAATTGCAGAGCGTATTCAGACCTGACTGCAGATGTTGACCTTGCTCAATCTGACATAGACGAGTGGCTGGAGAATACTGATGATCAAGAGAACCAGACCGCGGAGGCGGGTACCGAGGCCGCCATCGAAGCAAATCATTCGTCAGATGCAAAAACTAACGGCCAAGTAACAGGCGAGCCAGAATCTGCCAGTGCGGCCGTGCCCAACCCAAGCGTGAATGGCGACGACGTTCAAGTGGAACGACCCTCTGACCATCCTCCCGTCACTATATCCCAGTCCGAAATCAATGGCGATGAAAATACTTCTCCGGCATCTGCGAGAGCCTCGGGACTTTTGGCACGCAGGCAAGCTACTAACCTGCGGTCGTCCGAGCTTTCAATGAACGGCAGTATCGACATGCCTGAGCAACCGGTGGAGGACGAGATGCATGGGCAGCTCGAACAGCAACGTACCCACACACAAACCCCGGATCCCGACCATGTCGTCGTTGTAGAAGGACCATTAACACCCAGAAATAATGCAGGACCATTTGTTTTTGACGGTAGTGCCGGAAGGTCGGATGCGAGACAGTTGACGGTACCTATCAGGACAAATGTTACTGATGGAAATCGTTCGTCTTGAATTTGTTGAGGTCCAATTCTGAAAGACCTCCCGGAGGTTCTTGTCGGAGTAGGGTAGAGAAGCATGGAGGGGATGGCATCAAATCGATGCCCCGGCGACCATGGATGGAACATGAAGACAGGGTCATGACACCAAAGACATGCATCGTGGGGGAAAAAAGGAGGCGGATCAGTGGTCGGGATCATTGTTTTCGGAAAATATGGTTATAGCGATATTTCTGAGCGGTTTATCTGTAGCATCTAACACGAAGTATTCTCAGTGCTGCTGATACTGTCGTTTGATGAGAATGCTGCATGGTGTAAGGGAGCGGTTCATGATTTGTATCAGGTATATCTAATTTCATATGTAAGTAGTAGAACTACAGTACACCCAACTTCAGCTTGAGGGACGTATTACACAGAACCAAGCCCACTTGACAAGAGGTTAGTGGACACTCACTCATTGCCACAGTTCTCCGCACTTGAATGTATAGATATCTGGGGTCTTGGGATCGGTCAGTCTACGCCGTACTCTAGATTCTCTAGATTCGTAATACCTAGTACAACTGCGACCTGATGCCCTCGAGCCTGAACTTGACGTCCTTCAACACTTTGGTTTTCGGTTCCCAATCGTCAAACTGCTCGAGCAGCTGTCTCGCTTCATCTCGCAGTTCCTTCTTCACGATGTCTTCTTCGAGAATTCCGCGCATCGCGAACGGGAGGATGTATGGATTCGTGGTCGCGCTGCTACTACTACTACCGCCGCCGCCGCCGCCGCCGCCGCTGCTCCCACTGGTCGTCGAGAGGGCCTGTCGCTTCGAGCTGGATATAGGCACGTCTTTGGTGGAGGTTGTCTCCAGGGTAAAGGCAATGGCGAGATGGTACACGGCGTCGTCTTCATACAGTCTTGAATGACCTTCTCCAGTGTACAAAGACCCTGCCAGCGGCGAGGACAGCTCTCTGATCAATCCGTGGTCCGGCACACCCACATTCCTCAACTTCAACACAAATCCCACGAGATTACTCAGAAAGTTGGGAGCGTGGATTCTCGAATCGATCGAGACCGCCCGGTAGATGTGGGGGTGTGTCAGTGGTGCAAAGATTGATGACTCCATGGATACCAATTGGTCGTCGATGCTCCCCACAAAGGTGACTTTAACTCCAAATTTCAGACAGTCGGAGATGGCGGCCATGTAGTCTTTGGACACCTTGGAGGCAGGGTCTGTGAATTCGAACAACTCTCCAGCGGAACCCATTATCCAGGGGGATTTGTAGTCCTGAAACGGACCCATATTCACACCGGCCATGGCGCAGACCCCCACACTGGCAGTCGACGAGAGACAGCCGAAATGTATAAGTTTGGCCACCAGCATTAACGCCACAGGGACACCCTGAGAATGTGCTGCGATCATGACGAAGTCGGATCTTCGAATCTCGTCGATCCAGTTTAGGAGGAGTTTCCATAACAATTCGACACGTTCGGCAATCCGTCCTTCGCCTTCCAATGCTGCTGTTTTGACTTCACATTCGTAACCCTGAGATTTTGTGTATTTTCGAATGTTTTGTGCCGCCTTTTCGGCGAATTTGATGCTGGTGCCGGTGGGCTGGCCTATAAGTGATCGAACCATGGGACCAGGAAAATAGCCGTGAACGCCTATTGCCAGAGCGTTGTTTATTCGAGGTAACTCCCTTACTAGGGAGAGGTGTTTTAGCTGAGTAGATTCTCTGGTGTAGTAGAGGAGGCGCGCCAGTTGCTGGAGCAGCGAGGGTTGTTCTTCGAAGGTGAGCGTGCTCTTGAGGAGAGGAAGGAGCAAATTCTTGTCTTCCCTTTCTTTTTTCGACGGTGCTGGGGACTCTGGACGAGGCGTTGGGGCTTTGGCGGGTTCTCGTGCAATGGCCGTTGCATTGGATGATTCAGCTTTGGTGGTCAAGGGTTCCTGTTTCGCCGGGACAGCTTTCTTCTGGGTCTTTGGGGTGCCCTTCTCCTCCGTCACTGGCTGTTGCTTAGTTTCGATGGTTTTCTGTCCCGCGGTCTTATTTGACTGTCCCTGTGGAGATGGCTTTACCACGGGTTTCGCAGCGTCGTCATGTAGACTAATGGAGGCTCGTTTCGGCCGGGTCTGCGAAGGTGTATTTGATATTGCAATTTCGCCGACATGAGGCTCATTCTCTAATTTCGTAGACTCGGGGCGTTTCTTTTCTCGAGACCAAAACACCCATCCTGAAGACTTGGATCCGTCGCCCGGAAGTTGTGGTGGTGGTGAGGTTTCGAGGGACGAAGCTTGAGACCCCGATTTTGTCTTGGGCGTCTTTGGCGGTGGGATGTCGAGATTCCCTGTCTGTTTCTTTGCAACTTCTGAATTCTCAGCCGTTCCCACGGTACTGGGCTGTGGTGGCTCGGATGGAAGTTCTGGCTGCTTTGTTGATCCGCTAGTGGGTTGATCACCGCTGCTCCACATTTGATACCAGCTCCTTTTGTTGCTGGTGTTTGTAGAAATTGCGTTTGCTTGCTCTGGCACTTCCTGTGGAGGATTCACGGGTCCCGAAGATGTGTCGACCACTGGAGAGATTTCAGGGTCCTCTACAGGCTTGGGAGGAGGAGGTTGTGATGGTAGTTGTACTTCTGCGGGCTTCGCTGAATTGCCGTCTCTTCTACCTAGCCAGCTCAACCACATACTTTGAGGTTCTGGCGCTTGCTGGGGAGGTTCAGGGGGTTTTGAAGTCTCTGATGTTGGCTCAGACGCTACTCCTGGCAGGGCTGGACTACCATCCATCTTTTCTGGTCGCTGTTCCTCATCTCCTGCCGGCTGAGGCGCATTTCCGGTATTCTTGGTCTTAGTGGGCAAATCTGGTTGTGATTCCCTTTTGCCTAAAGAGCTGGCAGCTTCTGGAGTGGCATAGACAAGAGTAGTGGTGGCATCGATAGGAAGGGAGCGGTTTGAGCTTGATTTCCCCAGTGTCATTGCTAACGAGGGCGATCTCTGCGACTTTATTTTCTCCTTTTGTGGCAAGGTCATCTCCTGAGCTGTCGGCGTAGTGATAGATGGCGCCGCATTTGAGGACGTGGAGGTGGATGAGACACTCTCACGATGCGTCTGGGTTAGAGGAGGAGCCTTGCGAGGCCAGGTTCGAGCGAGCCATGACTGGATCAGTATATCAGCAATCCGGAAATCCAATTGACAAAGGAGTCAGATTACCGATCTTTGATCTTGTTTTGGAGTCGAAGGGCTTGAGGCGGGAGGAGTATCTGGGGGAAGAGGGACGCTGGCGGCCTGCTGTGCCTGCTGAGCCTGTTGAGCCTGCTGTTGAGGCGTCGTCTCTGGGCGCAGTTCCTGAGTTGGGTTGGTCTTTTGGCGCTTCAATGGTCTGGCGGGCGCCATTACGGTGGACTCGGGTGGCAGCTACGTGTTCAGCATGAGGCAAGCAGGATGAAAACGTCGTTCAGCAGGCTACTCGAGGTCATATGTAGGTACTTGGGTGGTGCGAACAAAGGCTGATGTTGGAGATGTGGAGGAGGCTGCGCTACGTCACATGTCGCTCATTCTGGCCATCGCCTAATCCAATCAGACCAACCAGTCGTTGTCCCTCGTGCTCTGCTTCTGCTTCATGGTCGATTCGAGCACAACGCTGGTTGACAAAGTTCAGCTGTGTGTGTGGAATCAAAGGACTAAGTAGAGCGCCACGCCTTCAAGAGGTGTGCAAGATGCCCGAACAGTAACCTGGTCAGATACCACAGCATGAGCGACCTTTGGCGCCTTCGGATCCATTCTGAAAGAATCGAAATAGTAAACACAGATGGACTCGGACTTTTTTTTTTCACTCACGATTCACTCCCAGTTGACTCTCGAAGTCCAAAAACTGGTTTCAACATCGATTCGTTAAGAGTCACCACCTTCTCAGCCCCTGCTACTGTTGCAGTTCTGGCGAACACCGTCGAGATATATGCCAAATGCTCATTGAGATTGCGGGCCTAGTGCTAGGGGCTCTACCGCTGTTCATCTCGGCAGCGGAACATTACCGGGATAGTTTTGCACTTGTCAAAAGGGCCTTGAAGAAGAAGCAGTTCCCGCAACAGTACAAGGATGAGCTAGCTCTGCAGCGAACTCTGTTGTGCCTCTATATCAAGGCCGTAGTGGGGAAAACGTCCCTGCTACTTGCAACTCAAGCAGAGTTGGTCGACGACTTTCAGGGTGATGCATGGCGAAGACCGGAAGTGGTCAAAGAGTTGTCCAACGAACTTGGGAAGGCCTCTCAGCCTTTCATCACGCTTCTGACCAGCATCTTGCGACTCTGGCGAAGCAACTCCGGTCTGATGGTGGCAGCGGTGGTACGACAGATGACGATGTCGCAAGTTCCATACCTTTTCCGAGTCCCTGCTCAACAGCTAACGTTCGATAAGGTGCATAAACCGCAACAGCTTTACCTTGAGGCTGTAACAGACACATCTGAATCTGCACGAGAGCACATCTGGAGCAGAACTAAGTTCAGCTGGAAACACGCTGATAGGTTAAACTTGTTGGCCGAGTTGAAATCCTACAATTCAGCGTTGAAGAAGTTAGGCACCGCTGTGAACCACGCGAAACCCTACGAACGGAAACAGCAGACGCGGAGGGCGAATACGACTTTCAGGCTTCCCGCTGACACCGAGAGGCTGTATGAAGTCATTTGCAAGGCCTGCAGCTGCCAGCCTCTCAAGTAAAGGAATGTAGGCCTCGGACTTGCTGTTCGTAATCACGATGGTTCGACCAAGGATGACCTGTGCTTTCAGTTGCTGCTGTTTGACGCCAACGACAAGGCGTGCGTCATGACCGTAAAGATGATTAAAGCCTTAGGACCGTTGAACCCGCCTAAGAAGAAGATACGGTTCAGCCTTTTAGACAGTCAAGCCACTGGCAGCGCCTGTGTCAAGATGAAGCAGCTTCAAGGCTTTTGCCTGGAAACCCGACTGGCCCAGCAGGCTAAGGCCGGTCTGCACCTCGTTGTGGATGAAAAGGGATAAATGTTTACCACTCACACTGGTCAACCCGACACCGTGCCGGACAAAGACCGAATGCTTTCGCTATGCGAGATTATATCGAATTTCAAGCTCTACGACCACAAGCGCTGGCTGCATCGGGAGAAGGCCATTACTGACAGTCACCCTCGCATACCCGTTGCTCCAGTTACACGAGAGCTCGTGGTGGCAATCCTTGTGGAATTCTCAAAGTATTTCCTTCATGGACCTTGGTCATTCCAATCTCGCCACTTGCACCCACCCCGATCAGCGCGTCAGGTTAAGGAGACCATTCACACACTCAATGGTCGCTGGAAAGAACCCGCCACAGTCCCCAGGTCCAGCGCCACGGAGAAACGCTCATTTACACGCTAATGGGGTTGTTCTGCTCGAGCTCTATTGAAACCGATCCATCAAAGAAGTGGTCGATGCACAAGGTGAGAGTGATTGTCGAGGCGTCGCACAAGACCTGCTGGAAGGACACTCGGATGACATCAATATGAGAGCAGAGTATCTTCGGGCTGTGCGATTTTGTCTGAGCCCTCACCCAAATCCCTAGTCGGGCTCGTTCAGTTTTGAAGACGAGGGATTCCGCGCGATCTTCTACAGCGAAGTTATCTCCATACTGGAAGACAACCTGATGTCGAGGTTCGAAGTAGACAACAGCATCTGGAGGGACGAAAGAATTGATTCAATGAGCACTCATCGAATATGCGGAAGTCCATGAAAACAGGACGCTATTTTCCACCACGAGAGATCTTCATCAAGAATATGTAGAATGTTTCTTAATAGATACCGTAACAGGGTCTTCATGCACAAAAGAAGCGAAAAAATACGTTGGCCTTGCTCTATACCAATTATGCTCGTCGAATGGCAGAAACATAAAGTATCTGTAGCGCCATCTTTCTTGTCCGCCAAATGTCGGTCAACTCAACGCCCCACAGCCTTGTGCGCCCTGAAAAAGTTATTGTGCGTCACCAAAGAACGCACCGCAACACCGCATTTCAACCCACATCTTGACCTACTCCAGAGAATAAGATACCGGAGCAACAGTCTTCCAAGGACTATAGATAACCATGGCCAAAACTTCAAAGATCAAGAAAGATCCCACGGGTAAGTGCCCAAAATTTCTTTCCGCCAACAGTCCCCCGCCCCAGACTTCTTGGGCGATTTTTCATATAAAACTAACAAAATAGCGAACCCCCGATCCCGCGCCTCAAAGCGAGCCACCTCCCCTTCAATCGACGTCGACAAGTCCCTCAAAGACGCCCCGCGCGCCTCGGACGCGACGCCTATCCTATCCGCTCGCCCAAATAGCGGGATCACCAAGGCGAAGCGGAAACAGAAGCCCCTCTCACGCGGGCAGCGGCGCAGACACGAGCGAGGGCTTGCCCGGGCAGAGATGGTCCAGGATCAGTTCGCACGCAAGATCGAGGACGCCTCGCACCGGCTGAGGAAGAGGCGCGAGAGGAAGGGCATATGGGAGGAAGTCAACGGTACGGACAAGTTTGATAAACTCACGGCGATTCTTGGTCAGCAGGATGGGTGGGTGGATGAGGACATGAAGGAGGTCAAGAGTGACGGCGGCCATGTCAAGGATGTTGAAAATTTGCACACCGTCTCTGAGACGAAACTCCTCGTGGTGGACCGCACGGCGCCTACGGCGGCACTAGCACTGACAACGACCGCTACGACACAGGAAGAAGAGGACGAAGCCGACAAGATAACATGATGGCTCCAAAATTCTCCATCGTCGACGTCTACCAACTGCCAGTATGATTATTTCTTCGGCCGCAAATGCGTGATCATCCTCTCAATCTCGACCAACTGCTGCCCGTTGGCCTTGTCCCGGAGCAACTCCAGCGAATTCACATCCTTGGCCTTCAAAGCCTCCTCACCAGCTTTCACGATCATGCCGCACTTGACCCACATCTCGATCCTCTCAGAAGGCTGGAGGTTGGTACATTTGGGAATGAACGACGAGGCAAGGCGAGTGTTGCCCGCTCCCAGGACTTCGTTGTAGAAGGGCTAACCGCAGAGGATCAGTATCGGAAAAGCCCAACAAACTCTTTCAAAGGACGAAAATATAAACTCACCTCCCATCCGATCGGTGACTTCTTGCTCTTAGCAATTTCCTCAACCTCACCCCACAGACGGGCTGCGGTCAAAGCCCGAAGCCGAATCCACCACCATGTCTTCTCAGGAACCCGAAAATCACCCTGGACCTTGGCAGCTCGTTTGCTGTACCCAGATTGGATCAGGCGGAACATGGTCTCGTTGACGCTCAAGCCCACATAGCTTCCGCTGCCGTCAGTGATGTCCTTATCAAAAGCCTCTTGCATTTTGAGAAGCTGCGCGGCCTCCGTGAGCGCTTTGGTGTGGAATTGACCGGTGGAATCTTTTGCGTCAGTGAGCAATCTGCCAGCGAGCTTGAGCTTGTCGACCACTGCCTGAACCTGCGTCTGTTGCATGGCTTCTCCTAGCAACAAGTTCGATCCCTCGATGGGCCGATCGTCTTGATAGTACAAATCCTTCAGCAGTTCTCTGTCTGACACTCTGAATGAACTCTCCACCAGTGCCGATGCCACAGGTTTGTCGCTGATGGTGCGGAGGAAAGTCGCCAGTGGCAGTTTCTTTTTCAACTCCAACAACACGAAGAAAACCAAGTCGGTGTCCCCAGACTCGATTGCCTTGTTGAGTGCGATTTCGTCCTCCTCCATGTTGAGCAGGAGAGGCACTTGTTTTCCCGCTCTAGGTTCATGATTTAGCAAGGTCGTTGCAAGGTGGCCTCGTCCTTCGTCATAGGCTGCTCGCGCAATAGCTTCAAAGGAGATGCCATGTTTGCCGCGCAACCGCTCCACCACAATCTCTCGAACAGCATCGTCATCTGCAGGTGATCCTCGAACTTTCTGGCTAGCCCAGTGAACATAGATCTTGCTGGGTGGAAGATGCAAGAACTCCGACAGCTTGATCGCAAGGAGGTATTCTCGTCTATTGACGAGACGTGCTATGAGTCGTTCCGGTGTCAGTCTGACGTACTGTTCATATGACATGTATAGGCCGATGCGGTAGTCCCGGACAGCATTCAACACTCTCAAGTCTTCGCACATGTCGACGAACTCGTCACTGCTGTACAGTTCCAATACCGATTTGCCGAACGAAGCGGCGCGTAGCAGCTGTTTCTGGAGAGTCTGGTTGAATTCATTCCCAGCGGCCCGAATGCACGTTTCTACTGCGTCTGGTAGACTGGGTTTGATCCGCTGTATATTCTCATCTGCCTTGGGCGACTTCTTCTCCAAGAGCTCGATCGAATCAAGAAGCACCGAGGCCGCTGACGTTGAACCAAGCTTGAACACTTCTTCCAGTGGATCGGGAACCTTGTGCAAGAATTCACACACTTCGTTTGTAATCAGCCGGACACCGTCAATATCGGGAACGACATGGACCTGGTCGTCGTAGTAGTACTTGACGGCAGCACCATTAGGCCCAACCATGTGGATTTCGTCTTCCCAAGCTAGGATGACTGAATCGTTTCCACACCAGTAAATCTGCCTTGGAGTAGTTTTCGCTTTCGAGTCGTATTCGCTGTATTTGTTTTGGAAGTCACTGCCGACGACCCACACTTTGCCGTCCTCGGTGAACAATGCTGCAAATCGCCCATTGGGAGAGACGCTGACGTGCTTGAACGGGCCATCTGAGAGTCCTCGATCTTCGGCTTCGGTGACATCCACCACATAGATTGTCTTATCTATTGCGAGTAGCACCTCGACAGACCTAGAAAGTGTATATACCGGTGGAATGAGGGACCAGGAATGGACTTCTCCTTCTGGTGCTTGAGCAAGCAGCCTTGGTCTGGGTTCTTCAAAGGAGGAAACAGCTATCAATGAGTTGTTGGAAAGTAGAGCGACGAACCCGTGCGACCAAAACCGGCAAGACACAACACCGAATTCCTCTGCACCGTGTCCAAGCGAGAAAGGTTGAAAATCGCCATGGAGCTCGAAGTAGCAGTGGACAGTGCCGTCTTCGGTCACGACCAAGAGCTTCTCATCGTCCGACCAGCCCAGACCTCTGATTACGCCTTTCTCCCAGTTGATGGTGCTGATGAGCTTGCCTGACGAGGAATAAATGTCGATGGTTGGCTTAGTTGACTGCCCGGTTCGATACCGTGCAATCTTGGTCGTGTCTCGCCACAGTGCTGTGGCAGTCAGCTCAGAAAGGTTGAAGCAATGATGGAGGCTTACCTAGCGCGCCACCATATGGTGCCCCTGCTACTAGGTAGTTCTCAAGTTCGAGATCCTGATCAAAGATTGACTCGTACAAGGGTACTTTTCGGTAGAATTGATCGCCAACTTTCTCCCAGCCAGCCCTGGGATTGTTAGCTGTCATGAGGTCAGATGATCCATGAAAATACTGGACAATCTGATATTAATAAACTGGATGAGAGACTGTAGAGAGGGAGATGGAGGCCTCTACTGGATATTGTTGTCGGTTACTGGCCAATAGAACGAGGGCTTGGCTCGGCTAAGTTTCCATATTCTGGAGCTCCGGAGTCAACGTCAACTGCCACCACTGCCGTCTTCTCATGCTGGCCCATTGCCACTATCACCTTTTGCCAGAAAAACCAGGAATCTATCAAATAGCGGGCGGTTCAGGGACTGGGTCGCAAGAACGAGAATGCATATTTTGCTACAAAGCTAGGCTCGACAGACTTGGATAAACATGGATACGGCACAGGTGTTCTTGGATCATGTCAACGACCTTACAGACCTCGAGCTGGCTGTCCTCCTCAGCCTCGTTGCCCAGCATCACTGCATGGTAGTAGGCAGAGATGATCTACTCGATGATCTGGCATCCGAAATTGCATTGGTAGGTTCCGATACAAACCTTTTAATCTCGACTAATGCTCGTGCAGATAGTCAGAGACATGTTCGGCCTCTCGTACATAATACTTGATCGAGATGACCTGCAGTCTATCAATACCTTTGGTGCTGCCATTCTGGATGATGATAACAATGAATTCGATGATATGCCGTACGAATCTGATGTTGGTGTGGAGAGCGTCTGTCCCAGTCTTCGCTCTAAACCTACTTGCTCTCTGACTGACTTCTAGTCGCGCATGCTCCATTCAAAATTAGCCTCTGTAAATTTCCGCGCAGGATCTTCAAGCCTCATGGATCGCCCGGATTTGGACACAAGACAGGTTGTGAACGTCATCATCGCCAAGGACTTCAACCTCGCTCATGAAGACGTGCAGATCCAGGCTCTCGAGGTGCGCTATTTTCCCCAGCCACACTTCTTAAGCTAACCAAGTGCGTAGCTTATTAGGAAGCGGAGAATATACAGTCGAACGACGGTGCATCTCGCGCCCACGGTATTCCTGCTGCTTCCACTTGTTGCCGCCTCTTCCAAGCATATCCGATTGAACAAACACCTTGTAAGTTCAACCCATTCATGTCACGCCTAAGCTCAACTTAGCAGAACGACCGCATATTCATGTCCCACTCTCACTCGCCAGAAGATGGTTTTCCCAATCTTGAGGAGTTAGATGACGCAGTCAATTCCGAAGACCACGACTCCAGTTATTCCTATTCTCGCTCTCCGAGTGCGAGAAGGCAGCAAACGATTGCGAATCGTCGAATCGGCGCAGAGGTGGGATCTGTCACCCGGTTGGTCTGTTGAGTTTCTGACGGCGGCCTTCAGTTGATCGAACAGCTTCGTGCCCAAGGCCATGCTGCGGCAATTACCCCGGATATTCGAAGATATCTTCAGGATGTTGTGGCATTTCTTCGGATGGAGAGAGGGGTTGACGGCGGTATATCGCCGTATGCGACAACGCTTTTTCTCGCCCTGGCAAAGTCAGTGCCTTGAACTAAACTGCATAGTCATGATTCTGATTTGGCTAGCAGGTACCTCGCTCCATTCCACGGGATTGACTATGTTACGCCATCGTTAGTCGCATTGGCGGCAAAGAAGATATATGCGCATCGAATCATCATGGCCACTTCCAGTCGCGAGCGCAGCACTCAATACGGGACTGACCTTGTGTCTGCACAAGACCTTTTGAATGACTTGGATCCAGACATTGTGATCCAAAATGTCCTCGATACGATTGAGCGTCCTACATGATCCAACCCTTCTCCGAAAAGGTAAGTTACAGCGATGAAAGCTTCGCCTAGGCTAGAGCACAGCTTAGTGGTCACAGCTTGTCGAGATCACTGCAACGGCCCCTCTTCAAGATGACTCGCTCGGTCCCAGTAGGTTCTCTTGTACAAGGGTTTGCCCTCGGAAATACGGTCGCATTGTTGCTATCTGCTGCCCCTTTGTTTATCAATATCAGCTCTGGGGGCATTGCTCAGTCAAACAATGAAGCAACAGGTCGCTGTGAATCGCTACCCTTTCTCTTGAACGACCGCTCCTTCTCTCGACATGAACAAGTCCTGAGACCATCTGCCTGAATGCGCACCCACACATGCTGGACATAAATAGCTGCATCTAATAGATTAATGCAAATGCGGGTTGGTAAGCGGCACTTCTTCTTCTTCTAGCATTATTGATTCTCTGACTGTCCAGCGCAGATTATCGAGATCATTGATTCCCCTGTGCCCACCACCTCATGTTCTGCGGGTTTCTGAATGCCTCGAAGTACTCTGGTGCAATGCAGGCTCGGCAGGTTCTGGAAGACTGTAACCCTCGAGGTGAACTGGCTCAAATCGACCAGTCTCGCTGCCTTTCGAGAGTGCACTGAAGATCCGTCCTGTATCCATCTAAGAAGAGCACAGGAAACCTAAAGTATAGCCACCCGTTCTACGCTGGGAGAATTTCGTTGTTATGTAATGTGGATGCGTTGGCGGCGACCCACTGCCACGATCTGGAATGGAGGTTGTCCCTGCAGTGTCGGGGAGAGTTTGTGGGTTGAGCAACTGAAATGGTTTCCGGGGTTCATTGGTCTGCTGCAGGGGAAGAAGAACGGATGAACGTGGGACGAAGATTGAAAGGAGATAGAGTTTCACGGAAGACAACGTGATAAGTGGATGATATTTGCTTTCGCTTCCTCTATGGACCCATTGCTTTGGCGATCGAGAAGGATGAATGGAGATAACTCCCATTCCTGGTCGTTCCACTCTAAAGGCTTCAGAATGCGCTCTTTCAGGTGGTCTCCTCTCGAATATGCAGCATCTGTTTAAGTCTATCGATGTGGTTTTCATATGCATGGACGCACCAAGTCTTTTCTCCCGGTTAGCCATCCAGGTTACCGTCGAAGGCATGATTGAGCCCTCAGCGCCACTGCATTCATTGCGAAGAAGAACTAAAAGCTCATCATGGCCTTCAATCTGTGCTCCCACGCTCGCTTCGTGACGGTCGCGTTTGGCGCAATTATTTCAAAGGCATGCGGCACCCCGGGATACAGATGGAACTCGACCTCAATATCCTCCATGGCGATTCTCTTCGCATATTCGATGTCCTCATCTCGGAAAATATCCAAGCCGCCAATGTCGATGTAGGTGGGCGGTAAGTTCGCGACCGATTTTGCACGGGCAGGCGCGCAGTACTCGGACACGTCGACGTCATGCTTGCCCGCTTTGTCGGCGCCCAGCAGCGCAGTCCAGCCCGTGATGTTGTCTTCGGCCTTCCAGAAGGCGAAGGGCTCGAGCTGCTCGTTGGGGATGAGGTTGCGGTCGTCGATCATGGGGTAGATGAGGATTTGCTTTGCGAGGGGTGGAGAGAGGCCTTTGTCGCGGGCCATGAGGGCCACTCCTGCGGCGATGCCTCCGCCCGCAGATTCTCCAAAGACGGCGATGCGGGCAGGATCGACGTTGAACTTTGACGCATTTTGCGACAGCCACACCAGACTGGCGTAGCAGTCTTCGACCAGATTCTGGCCCCGTGACTCCGGCGCCAAGCGGTACTCGACGCTAAAAATCGGCACGCCAGTCTGCTGGACTTGCCATGCTATGCCCTGGGCCACCATCGCTACTGAGCCCAAAATCATCCCACCGCCATGGCAATGCAGGATGGCCGGGCCTGGCATTTCAGAGGGCGCTCCCTTCTGAATGAAGCTGTATACGGGCAGTGTCACACCCGCAGGTGTGGTGATGCTGTGTTCCTTCTGCTCCACGTCTGGGGACTCGGGCAAGCTCCCTGTGAAGAGCGCAATGGCGGCCTCAAAGCCCTTGCGGCGGCCTTCAATGTCGTGGACGGCTGGCTTGGGCCGAGCGGCGAGCATTGGGATTATGGGCTCAAAGGCCTTGAAGTATTCGGCGTCGTACTTGAGAGCCATACCTTGACCTGTCTATATGTCACCAATTGATCTGCGTAAACGCGTTCCTCGTATATGGCACAGGTTTCTGAGATGGAAGATCTATCTCCGTACCGTCTTGCTGGCCAGGAGAAACTTAATCTTCCAGAAGAAAGAGATAGAGGCTTGGTTGCCTGATACTGTAGCCTCGGTCACTGATTACTACCCGGCCCGTTCTTGCTCCTAGGGTAGTCCGTTGGGCAGTACTAGGGAGTAGCGGCTCAGGAACCGGGTCATTTCCCCTGTACCCCCACAACTCAGGTCGTGTCATTATTCGCATCAGAGTTGGCTGTTGGTTCAATCGAGGTTGAAGGATGACACCGAGGTTTCGGCCGGACCCTTGACCCATAATGCAGAGTACGAGTCCGGAGAGCCGAGTATACCATCTCGTATGCACAAATCAAGCACATCTCCTAGTCCTCTCTGTGCACATCCTACCTGTACTTTCACCCGCTTTGGAGGCATGTTTGCTGACAAAGAAAGAGGAGCTTTTCCGGTCTCAGGGATCAGCCTTGTTGCTATTTTGAGGTGGAGGTGGAGTCTATCCGAACTTCCTTCAACCTACAATCAATTGCAGTAGATTCCGCAAGCAAATCCATTGACAGCGGCTGCTTCTCTCCCATGGTATGTACTCCGTATTGCTCACAGATTGTCTGATGGCGTTTCAGGTGTCTTGACTCTTCGCCTTTCTGAGGTATGACCAGCGTTGCCGAGGTATAAGCCTTACTGGCCCGTGCTTGGCAGAGCCCCGTATCTCTATCAATACTTCCTGTGATGCTTGATTTCTATCATTTCCATTCTGCTGCTTGGTGGTGATTTAACAGCCTTTGACTCTCGCCGTCCGTTGCGTCACACACTTCACAAGCCGTCAAAAGTCACGTTTGCTCTGTCGTGACATCTTTTGTTGGACTCCGCGACTGTTGACAAAGCCCGCTTTGATACCCCATCGCGGTCAATGCCTCCAAGACCCTCAGGAACAAGAAGTGTCGCGGACGAGCTATGCTCGCTGGTGCCATTTATATCTTTGATTCTTCTCCCGTAGTCCTTGAGATAATCTGCTTTTTGTATCGGCTTCTCCCTCGGCATCGACGACATCATGCTCATCCGCTTCCTCTTCAGAGTGCAGACACTGCCAGCAATGTCTATCCTGCGACCAGGCTTCGTCTATAAGGGCACAACTCTGTGAACACTGGAGAAATCAGCCATATGGGCTTCGATAATGATATAGGAAACTCGTCCTCGCGACACTTGGGGCTCACAACCTGTCTGGCTTGCAAGCCGGGACCTTTCGGCGATGTATGGTGAGCATCTTCTATGCATGGTTATTGACCGGGTTTCCCCTAATGTGTGAACAGGATCTAACCCTTGAGCTGTTTTGCCTCGGGCAACAAGGATCCCACAAATGGCACACGGCCATCAGAGCAACAAGTTTATACTTACCCGCTTGATGAATCTCGATCACGGCATAATCCAACTCGACCAGAGATCGACTATGTTATATATATTATGCGTTGCGCCTTACGCAAAGGCGTTGGCAGTCTGTCCCTGCTGTCACAAAATTGCAAGATGCGCCTCGATCACCAACACCTTTGTTGCCGAACAATGCCTGGCGTTATTTTGAGGTTTCCTTTGATACCGTGGACAGGAGACTGAAAGCCCCCGACCTTCATACAATGGCTTCTATGTGTGCAATCTTTGTCTCGGTGGTGGAACTCAAGGAGCAGCAGGCCGTCCGAGTCGCGTATTTAATGACCGGACCCCAAAGTGAATCCGCGCTTCTGCCTCGACTTGTTAACAGTTTGCATCGTCACTGAAAAGCTCCAGCGTGCATTCGAAACTGATACTGCACTTTTCAAACTCGCAATCGATACCATCCTCCCGACGCACTCGATCCAAACCTTCATCGTTGGAAAGATACGGCCTTCACAACTCCCCAGAGACGTCCACGCTCTTGTTTCCACACGCTCGCAGCCAATATGTCTAACATGTCTGACATGGATGTGGATCCAATATTTTATGAAGCCGTGGCGCGAGATGAGGCTTTTCGGCAAGCCGTCCATGACTTTATGGAGCATCATGCGCCTTTGGTCCTCACGCACTATATGCGAGGTGCACTTCACAACCTTGTCTTCTCTTATTTCGGCACAAGCCAGAACATTGAGATGCAGCGCCTAATCCTTGCCTTGCATAATACCTACAGTCTGGAAGGATTGATGGATATGACTTTACTCGACAACATCCGCGTGAACGTCGACATAGTGAATCAGGAAAGCATCCACATGAACTTTGGAATGGCAAATGAGATGCCGTATTATGGCATGGGGCAACAGCTAGCGTCATCAAGCGCCGCTCTTCCAAATCTAACTGGGCTTGCCTCTTTTACTGAGCCTGCACATACCAGCACGAGCACCTTGCCAACCTACCATTTCTATCAGCTTGCTGGAGAAGAGCCAGCGGTGGGCAGCTTGGCTTCCAACCATTCTGGCAGTTCTGCCGCTGATGACGCCGGGACGGGGCATGTGACAATGACCAGCACTGCACCTGTTGTAGGTTCTTCAAACAGTGTTGTCAAATGTCATCCAGATGGCCTCGAGTACAAAATCACCATTGAACCCAAGGACAAGAGTTGGTTGTTTAAATGTGACGAATGTGGTCACGAAGTCATATGGCGCGAGGAGTTCACCCGCCACATGCGGGTGGGAGCGGCGAGGGCTGACTTCAAGCTTGTGAATGCTGTTCCCGAAGAAGGCCAGGTCTGGTATGGAGTGGACGCCGCCGGGAACGAGTACATGGGGGAGCTTGTTGAGAGGGAGGACCCGGACGAGAGGAGGCCTAAACGAAGGATACCACCCCCTTGTGGACCACGTCTTAAAGCCCATCGAAGAGGCAACGGATAGGCTCAGGAGGAGAAACGAGGCAACCCGCTGAGAGATAGAGTGTAAAAGTGTTGTTGAGAATAGAGCAGTCGCTGAATGTAAATAATGCACTAATCGTGTCTTGTAGGCAGATCCCCCGTTGTCCCTAACAATGTCAACTTGAAAGAGCATTGACGACCTGGTTTGGGCATTTGGGCCTGCGCAGCCTTGTCGTTGTGGAAATCTGTGCTTCGCCGTACCGGTTTTCAGCCTCGTTGATCTCATCGCTGCTCTCCCCTCTCCCTTTATGCTCGCCCTTGTGATATATTCTCGAAAAGATGCAACTTCACCCTCGTTCCTTTTAATGATGTGGCTTGTCTTGTACCATGCATACCCGTCAATGGACAGCCATTCTCAGCCTCCCGGTTTGGCTGCAAATAGCTTGCGTCAACGCAGCTTTTGGCGGTGGTAGTGATCATCCATATGACAGCGACGTCCTGAAACAGCAGGAATCCATCTTCGGGATTTGTCCGGACTACACTAACTATGCGCGTCATATTCAGTAAGCCAATCTCTGTCTCGAATTGCAAGTTGAGTTGCTAACTCATTGCGCAGCAAACCTCTCAGCAAGGGACCTCTACAACTACCCTTCCAAAGGCCACACCCAAGCTGCCGCAAGTTCTCTTCGCCCGCCGTGGAACAAGTAATAGATGATCTCTACCCTCGATTAAAAGATCCGGACCTTGCGCAGATATTCCAGAACGCATTTCCAAATACCCTCGACACGACGGTGCTATGGCACGTAGATGGAGAAAAGACACATGCTCCCCCATCAAGATTACTGCGAGACAGAGACAGATGGCAAGGCGCGCACTCGTTCATCGTGACAGGCGATATCAATGCGGAATGGTTGAGAGACTCTACGAATCAACTCGCTCAATACCAACTTCTTGCAAAATCGGCCCCGGACATCTCGAAACTCATCCTCGGAGCAATCAATACACAGGCTGAATTTGTGATATCTTCACCTTATTGCAACGCATTCCAGCCTCCGGACCCATCTCGTTTGGCTCCAGTCCACTCAGGTCAAGACGACATTGTTCATCCGGCCTATGAACCCACCGTTGTCTTTGAATGTAAATACGAACTCGACAGCCTCGCTGCATTTCTGAAGCTGACGAACGAATACCACGCAACCACTGGCTCCACGGCGTTTTTGACCACTCGATGGTTCAAAGCGCTTGAGGCCCTTTTGCAAGTCCTCGACGCACAGGCACGGCCAACTTTCAATCCAACCACGGGATGGTACGAACGCAATGAATACACATTTAACCGCTACACACGCATTGGGACAGAGACACTCAACTTAGAAGGAACCGGAAACCCCTTAGCAAGTGGAACAGGCCTGATTCGCTCTGCCTTCCGGCCGTCAGACGATGCTACGATTTTCGGCTTCCTGATTCCCGCTAACGCAATGATGGCTGTCGAACTGTCTAGAGCAGCCAAGATGCTCAAATCCGCCGGCGCGGCCACGTCACGAGAAACACAAGCAGTGCGAATGATCCAAGTTGCGGATGACCTCGCTGGCCGTGCAGAGACCATTAAGAACGGAATCTACAAGCACGCCGTCGTCACGCATCCGGAATTTGGACAGGTATTTGCGTACGAAGTCGACGGCTACGGCGCCCACCTCCTGATGGACGACGCAAACATCCCTTCCCTCCTATCCCTCCCTCTCCTAGGCTTTGTCGACGCCGACGACGAAATCTACCAAAACACCCGACGCATGATTCTAACCCAGCGCGGTAACCCATACTACCTTTCGGGCTCGAAATTTCAGGGAATAGGCGGTCCACACATCGGCTTACGCAACGCCTGGCCCATGTCTGTCGTAGTGCAGGCCATGACGTCGACCTCTGACGGCGAGATATTAGAATGTCTTGACAAAGTGAAGAACGTGAGCGTCTTCGGCTTGATCAACGAGTCCGTGGATGTGCACCGGGGCGTCAAGCGCGGAGGCGGAGGCGAAGGGATGACGCGCAGTTGGTTCGCGTGGGCCAACAGCGTGTTCGCCCAAGCAGTCCTGTGGCTCGCAGAGCACAAGCCAGGTCTCGTCCTGAGGGACAGCGACGACGGAAGCCCGCCTAAAGGGTATCGTGTGGGCGTTGGGTGGGTGGAATATTCTGTCTGACAGGGATGCATTTTGATAAGTAAATGGAATGAGACGGGGTTGATGCCGAGGAAATGCTCGGGACGCAGTTATTATTATGATCTGGTAATCAACCAATTTCGGAAAGAGAGACAGGGGTGCCACAATGTGCACCGTGCACTGTTCGAAGGCATTCATTCGCGGCTTTTATCGACCTGTGTTCGAATATTCCCAATCAGAGCATAGAGTATGGAGCATGTACTCCATGCAAAAAGGACTCGTCTCGTAAATGTATACAATATCCTATGCGATGCAATGCTATGCCATGCTGTAGTACATAGGTTTGTATGTATGATGTATGTATGTATGTGTGGATGCTATGCGATTCTTGGCCCTGCGCTGCTTCTTCACACAGCCACTCACTCACTCCCCCACGCGCCCGCCAGCTTCAACCAGGGCCCAGGGCCGGCCGACAAACGAATGAATTATGCATTTTTCTTCCCGAAGAAACTCATAATGTTCCCTCTGCCTCCGGGCCCTTTCTTCTTCCCTCCCGGCCCTGCCTTGCCGGCATGGTTCTGGGCCTGACTGCTGGATGATCCCTGGCTGTGCGTCTTGGGCGCGCTGCTCTTTGGCGCTTCCTTCTTGGCCGCCCGCGGAGGAGGCTCGGGTTCGTCCTCGCTGAAGCTCTCCCACACTGCTTCCTCCCGTGTCACGAGGTAGCCGTCTTCCTTAGTCGTGCGCTTTCGCATCACTTTGCGCTTGCCGCGCCGACGCCGTCTGGGCGGTGCCGTGGCGGCGTCATGTTGTTCGGACTTTTCTTCCTTGGATGCTTGTTTCTTCTCGGTGTCCGAATCTGACCACGCCACTTGGTCATCCCCTTCGTCGTCCTTTGCCTCCGTATCCGCGTCTGTGCCCTTCTTCGCGGCTGGAGGCTCGTCGTTTTCAATCCCGGTTGTCTCTTCCACACTGGGCGCTGCGGCTTCCTCTTCGTCGTCAGATTCCATCATCTTGCGCAGCTTCGCGGCCTTATCCTCGCGCTCCTTCTTGAGATCGCTGGATCGTTTCTTTGAGGTTGCAGATTTTCGTGTTCCGGTGTCGAGGAACAGTGCTTCGTCTTCAGACTCCCCTTCATCAACGTCATTCATGGTTGTGTCTGGGTCTTGGCTGCTAGATTTTGGAGTGGCGGCAGGTGTTGATTTTGGACGACCGTGTTTGGCGAAGGCTTTAAAGAGATCGGAGGCATCTCGTCTCAGGGTCGGCTGTTTGTTGGAGATGGAGGTCGAGGTACTGTCACGAGAACTGGGACGTGAGGGTTCTTCGGATTTGACAGGTGGAGCAGCAGTTGATCCTTTAGGAGTGGGTTTTGCGTTGCTGAACAGAGTCTTCTTGTTCTCCTCTTTGATAGGTTGAGATTTTGATGCAGGTCCTCGTAGAATGACCGGTCTCTTGCCTTTCCGCCGCCGGACATCAGGGTTCTGAATCAGACCGTAGGTCTTGCTATGTTCGGTCGCAATGCCATCTGTGAATAGACTTTGACTGATATCGGTCAACGTAACAAGATCTTGTATTCGCGCAGGAGAAAGGCTGTAGATGTGTATGGATGTGATGGTTTCGTATTCTTCTTTCACCGCTAGCAACACCAGTTAGTGGTCACCTCGAGTAATGGACTCCTCAGAACACACCTTCCAGAGTCTCTTCCCTCACCAGCGTGATGGTTCGGACGGGCTGTTGTTTTACCTCCTCTTCTTCCACGTGACTACTCTGTTGGCTTGGTTCAAGCATCGAGCTGGTGAATGGAGGTGGGCTTGAAGGAATATGTTCATCGGGATCTTCGTCGGGGGCGTGTCTTCTCGCGGTCCCATTCGTGACCACAGCAAGTGTCGGTGTCTTCTTTATCCCGGACAAAAGATAGGTAGCATAGACCGATCGGGGCTTCTTCGTATTCTGAAAGTCGTAAAATTCGTAGAGCATGCATTTTGCGGCATTGACGTGCACCTTCAAGGCTCGTGAGAGAGTGCGGTAGGATACTGTTCGCTGCTCATTTAGAACCTCGCTTGCCAGATATTTCTTAAAGTCTTCAGCCATGTTGGTTGACATCGGTATCCAGTGACAGTTATGGACGATGGTCTCAAGATCTTGATCGGCGGAAAAGATGTTGGTGTGACGTGACGTGACGCGACTGCGATTGTGAACGCGTTGAGTGCTTTTCAGAAACGGCACGACGCCGCTTTTACCTTTTACCGAGCCAGTTTTCTGTCAGACATCCACATTTATTTCTAGAGGTACTCCATGCTTGTCCATGTCAAGTCCATGTATAAGAAATCCCATTGCGTAAATTGTGTCCACGACAGAGACACACCGTGTCTTTGCCTCGATATCGTCCTCCATATAGAAGCTCCCGTGGGATGAATGACAGCGCTCAGCAAGATCCAGGCACCCTTCAAGTTCGCTGCTGTCAACACAATAGTCGTGTCGGAATCAGGATGGACTGGGCGCGAGCCTAATCCTTTCAGCTTTACAGTTATGCTTGCTCGACGACAAATGACTGAAATGATGAGTCCACATTACAGCTACTCTTGGAAGGTTCAAAGGCACAGCGCTTCTTGGAAATTCTTTGCCTCGGAGCCGTGGATGGAGTGAGCTTGAGGGAATCAGCTTACGTTCTGCGTGGGATGTTATCTTGTCTAACGACTTAGCAGGAGCACTTGATGATCCTTCAGGACCTGTCGACTTACGGGTTTGATGTGGCAACCTTCATCCATTTTGGCGCTTTGAGCCGATGGGATAGCTTTTCTCGCCTGGTTGCCCGTCCATATACAGCTTTCATTCTCAACGCGGCGTGCGACAATCGACACCAATCAATACCTTTGTCTCGTTGGATCGATCTGGAGGTGCCTACAGCCCCATTTCTCAAGATTATCCGAACCCTAGCTTCGGGAACAACGAAAGGCAGCCTACTTCTCCTGAGATCTGCTTTTGTTCTCAAAGAATTTGCATCCTTAACCGCAGATGCTTGTTTGTTCAAACGAACATCTGCTACCGACTTGCTTCACCCTTGCTCAGCCAGCCCTCTCCAGTATCGTTTCCAAGCGGACTTCATTTGCCTTCTCCTTATTATTACGACGCGGGCTAGAGCTCGTCTGATGGGACGGTGGCCAAGTTTCTTCACTTTTCGTTGACCGGTAAATGGTTGAAAACACGGTTTTGGATCGACAAGATCAGACATGCTTTTCGTTGGCCTGTGCACGATATCCATTTTAGATGAGGCAGTTGTATACCAACGTGTCGTCTGACAGAAACTGAACTGCTCAGAATAGTCGAGATCATTTTGTCAGACAATGCAATTCTCCGGCCACTCATCCGCAATGTTCCTGAAGGATTCAGTAAGCGGATTGAGTTGCTTCTGCCACCACGTTGGCGTTCTGAAACAACTACCAAAACTGAGCCTTGGCCGCGGTAACATTGAATGAAAGTCGAGGAGAGTCATCGTTTACGAGCTACCTTCCACTCAATCCGACGAGGAACGGATGGATTCGCGTATTGCAGTCCACCGGACAATCCACAGTCAGCCTCAGTGAACCGGTAAGACTGAAGGGTATCTCTGCAAAGATGAACTCCCAGGGTAAGCTATGGACTACCTAAACCCCTCCACTTGTCTCTTTGTCAAAAATACTGATATTTCAGAGTCTCCTGCGCGCTCGTGGGTGTGCTGCTTCTGCTCCAAATCCTATCGCAGATCGTAAGTATGTCCATCCTACAACGGGCCCAATCGGCGGTAAAGATAGGTAAAATACCCAACGAAATGATCGGTTCTTTTATCCAGTCCATCAGCAGGGTTGGGGTAGTGTCAATTGTCCGCCTCTGCCGCAATATGCAAATATCTCTGTGGAACCTCGAAATTCTTCATCGAGAGTGACAGAAGCCATCTCTGGTTCAGCAACCTTCACAATGCCTTTGAGCACCCTTCCCCTCATTCGTCTTTTCATGTCATGCCAGATTTCGCGATCTGGGTTATTGCATGCTCATTATTCATGGACTGACAATCCCTTAGTGATGTGCTCCGCCGGCATTACATCAACTGTCCATCCAGGGGTGAGCGAGCGATTCCTGGAAAGCTAAAGAAAGGCAAGAAAACACGAGCGTGCGATTCATGTGCACGCCTAAAACTGGGTTGCGATCTGGATTGTCCATGCGAGACCTGCCTGTCCTATGGCCTCGAATGCACCTACACCCGACTCACGGAGCAGCAGCGACCGCATCTGGGAGTTGAGCCTCCCTCAATACCGACTCAAGATGTACAACGCCCTAGAAGTCGCTCTGTCAGTACTGGCGTTTCTCAGAGGCCAAGAAATCTTGGACAGCAAGAGCGGAGCAAGATTTCCTTATCCTTCCTACTCAACTATGTGAATCCGAGCACAATCATGGCAGACGCCTATGGCTCCGTCACAGAGAAAGCACAGACAGACGGTGAGTCTGCATCGTGACGAGGGTTTGAAAGAGTCTCTAACGTCAAACGGCCTAGTGCCTCTGCCCCTGAACAGTAACGTCACTGCAAGCGATTTCGGTACCTCGACTGCTACGGTGCAGTTGGTGACTGATGAGTTCATCTCGCCGGCCCACAGTGATAGATTAGACGACTTTTTCGTGTCTTGTCTGTTTCCCGATTCAGAAGTCTTCCAAGGCACAGGCGAAGACGCAAACTGGTCCTATAATTGGCAAATGCTAGAGCAGTCGGACCCATTTAGCGTTCCTCCGACCGTTAGCCCTTTCAATGGCTTGGTAGACTCGTTAACCGGATTCACACTCTCCCTTCCACAGGGACACCCCGAAAGCGCCCCGAACGATCGACTAGCAAAAGCAGCGACCCTGTTTTCGAGAGACAATGTTGAACGATTTGTCGGTCATTACTTTCGAGACTACTGCCCACATAGCCCGATTCTCCATCCCGGGACTTTCCAAGTGGGTGCAGCATCCCCCTTCTTACTCACAGTGCTGGTACTCACAGGGGCTTTATTTTGTTCTTCGCCGAATGATATGGAGCTAGCAAGGGCCATTCTTAGCCTGGTAGTGGAATATGCTTTCAGCAACCCGATTTTCAGAAAGCTGCTCCTTGGGCCTGATGCATTACGGGGACTGGAGGACCGCGAATCCCTGCAAGCACTCGAAGCTGCTTTCTTCATCACGCAAGTGCAGCTCCGAGAAGGGTCTCCGTCCAAACGGAGAGAAGCGCGAAGCTCTCGCTTTGAAGAGATAATATCTGCCGTTCGAAGCCTAGGGCTACTAGAGACTCGAAACTCGTTCTTCAATGCTGAGCCACCAGCGCCAGAAAAGTTTCAATGGGCTCAATTTGCCGCGTGCGAATCCAAAATTCGTCTTGCATGTGGTGTTTTCAATCTTGATGCCAGCTTTACCGTTCTATACAATATGACTCCACGATTATTTGCGGAAGAGATGAGTATCGGCATGCCTGGTTCTGCTGAGGCTTTCTTTTCCGATAATGCTCAGGATTGCTATCGGCTTTCACTGAAGGAGGATGGGATTCAAAAATTGTCTCTTTCGCAGGTATGCGACGCTTTTCTGCAGGACCACTGGGATGAAGAGATGCGCTGTTCGATGCAAAAATTGTCGCTTCTGCATCTTTGCAGCCTAATTCTGGCGTTGACGCAGATTTTATGGCTTTCGCCATACAGGCCCAGAAAGTGGCAAACAATGAAACGAATGAAAAAGGCGTTGAAGAGATGGAAAGCAGCCTGGGATTTTCAGAACGCGACACTGACTGCTCGACAACGCGACCGTTACGGGTTCCTGAAGACTATCCCCCTTGAGTTTTGGCAGATCACAACTGTCTTGGTGGAGAAAGACAGTACCAGTTTGGACACAGCTATCACTCAAAGCGCCATTGCTGCTCTGAACAACAACCAGTGTGCGCAAACTATGCTCGAAAGCGTCGAAAAGCAACAGAGTTGAACTCCATATTTGCTGGATCGAAAAGTCGACCGACGTCATCAGCTCCCTGGATCTCGGTTCCCTACCGGGGCAAGACCGCCAAGGAGTAGATCTCAAGGTACAGCAGCGAAGGCATCAGGCATTCCCCGTCTCGATAGGGAGGAGATTGTCAAGGCACCGCTAGCCACTGACCGAGCTGCCAATCGAGCCCAAAGATGATCTTCAATGTGAAGAAGGTGAAGCACATGGTCACATGTTCCAAACATTGATCTCTTCATGCATCCATTCTCTGTGCGGCCGTTCAGAAACGAGTGTACGCTAGTGTCAACATCACGAAAGAAATTTACTCAGATAATTTTGTTCATTAGGCATTTCTCACCGTTCCTCGGACGTTATTTCACATCGCATCAATCTCGATCTTTACTGTCCGAAGGGATGAGGTTCTTGACCTAAGGAGCTGGTACAATTGTGTTCCTAGAGTTTGCCGCCAATATATACACAATTTGCTTCTTATTGTGTGGATAGTAATGACAAGACGCCTATTTAACAGATAGCAGAGAGGATAACTGGATGTCGATGCGAGATTTACGTTGGAGAATAGAATAAAAGGTTTCGGCGTCAGAATCAAACTGCATGACTCCGCTGCATTTGAAACAAAATTTAACACTGCCAGGGAGCAAACATTCGTCCTCCAAGCCCCGAGGAGGGCCGTGGATTCTCTCGACCGAAGTAGCAGCAAATTGAGTGAACACGGCAAGAATAGAGTCGAAGCTGGGACCTGTTGTCCAAGGCGTCTTGGGCGTCACCGCAAGGCTGCAAAAGCGGCGAGGAGGCCTTCGTTTCTCCACTTGTGGCTAATCAGCTTCCTTCCAACGACAACAAAACGTATCGGAGATCAATCAAACTATCCTTTCCTTTCATCGGCAGTCGGCGCCAAGAATTCTTTCTTTCCTTGTTCCTTTAGCAAATCTCTGATACGTTAATAGCTTTGTCGATTCGTACGCGCATAGATAGACAAGGAAGTGAAATGATAGGTAAGATACGCCACCGCACCCCTTTGTTGTTCCCCATGAACGCAGCCAGCAACAACCATTGTGTCTATCCCTATTAAAAGGACATGCTTTTGACTGACTCAGTCACGCAGGCAGTGATGGAGGCCGGAGACAGTTGACAGTTCAAGCCGAATAGATTGTTACGCTTCTTTGGACAGGTATATTTTATTTATATATATATATAAGACGCCGTTTCTGCAAACAATAGTCCGGTTCTCCATACACGGTCACAGTCAAAAGTTTGCGCCAGCTCCCCCTTAACACCTTCGGCCTTGCCCTCGCTATCAAAGCACACGGTCATCTATCTATTTACTCAAAGGCAAAACCCTTCCTGGAAAGGGTAGCGAAGAGGATGGAATTTGCCGGCCCGGAGCCAGAACTCCAATCTGGAGAAGAAGCAGGCGCCCCCAGGATGCCTGGTGACCCTCACCTCGCCGACTTCACCCAGCTCGGGTCCCAGATCTATTTTTACACGCCTCCTGCTCCGTCGGTGGTAGAGATCGACGGCGCGGCTGAGGCTCATCAGCAGCAACAAGAGCAGCGACCGTTGGACCCGGATCTGATAATCGTCTGCTCGTGGATGTACGCCCAGTCTCGGAATATTGGCAAGTACATCAAGGTGTACCAGACGACGTATCCGTCCTCGCCGATCCTGCTTCTCCGACAGGACGGAGGCGACTTCTTCTTCCGCACGAAGGCCCAGCAGATGCGGAACCTGACCCCCGCGGTCTCTCTGATTCGGGATCTCTCGGCAAAGAAGGAGAAGAACAAGGAAGGGCAGAATACGGGGAAGAGGTTGAAGGTGCTCTGCCACGTCTTTTCCAACGGCGGCGCGTGGACGGTATGCCAGCTTGCAGACGCTTATTATCATCAGCAGCACGAGCAGCAGCAGCAGCAACAGCAACTGTCGTCTCCCGTCTCTCGCGAGGAAACCGACCTTTTACTTCCCATCACAGCGCTGGTCCTAGACAGCACGCCTTCGCTACCAAACGTGACCGCATCACACACAGCCATCTGCGAAGCGCTGCCGAAATCGCCGCCGGCGCTGCGCGCGCTCGGCAGCGCCCTGGTCTGGGGATACCTAGGGATGTCGCACGTCGTGGGCGCCGTGGCGGGGAGGGAGGACGTGACGCTATCTCTGCGCCGCCGCCTCAACGACCCGCGCGGCGTGTTCACCCAACCCTCCTTGCGGGCCCGCGTCTACGTCTACAGCCAAGCGGACGCGCTGATCGCCGCGGCCGCCGTGGAGGCGCACGCGCGCGAGGCGGCGCAGGTCATGACAGGCGGCACGGACAGAGTGCAGCTGGAGGATTTCGGCAAGAGTCGCCATGTCGGCCACGTCCTCGCGAATCCAGCGAGGTACTGGGGCATTATTGAGTCGCTGTGGAGGGAGAGCTGTAGAGGGAGCGGTCAGGACTCCAAATAGAGGCAGAGTTTGTTGAGGGAGTGGTGAAGATTCGAAAATAAAGAAGGCAGATGATGGATGGCCTCTGAGGCGTACGTGTTTCTGGAGACATCTACATATCGTATAATCATGGAGGATCTACAGCACCCATGTGGTTTTGCCCTCTGGCTCGTCTCCTCGTGCAAACCCGTCCGACATGCGCCTGCAGCGGAGTCATAGCAAAGATCCTCTATTGGTCTCGAAAAGTCTTGATCAATTCGATTTTTTGGCCTCTCTGCATAACTGCGTAACATCGAGTGGCCTGGGGTATTTGGATGATTGCAATAGCGCCGTGTCATGTCTCATCGCTCATTTTGATTCCATATCGAGTGTGCAAAGCAGTGCAACTCAACCATGATTGTGCCCAGCGCCATTGACTTCTCGACCTGCGTCTTGTCCCAACCAGCCCTGACTTCGTTAGCCACCCATGCATTTGAGTCACCGCACGCCAGGCTATGCTTTCACACTCCATGACTATCGCCTCCCGCGGCCGGCCGGGAGAGCAAAGTACAACATCTGCATCGACCCCTGGCATATTCATTCTCCTCATCAGCTTCTGTCCTAAGACCCTTCCATCTGCACATTCCTCACCATAGCCGCAAATTCTCTCTTCACAAACTCAACGAACCCTTTCCATGTGACTAACTCTCCGCCGACACCGTCTATGCTTGCATTAGGAAATTTCCTATCCAGTTCTAGGGTGATCCGCACCACCGCGGCGTTTGCTTCGTTCACTTTCTCAATTTCCTGCTTGACTGCGTTGTCTTTCAATTTGGCGCTCAAAACCAAACGGAATTTTTCGGCGAGCGAGGACAAGCGACGTCGTGTTTGGTCGGGATCAATCACGGATAGGCGAGTGAGCATGAGGATGCACAAGGTGCGGATATCGTGGTCATCAGCGATACCATCCAGGATGCGGTCAAAGATATGGCTGATGGGGAGGTGCGGGATCGCACCTGGGCAATCTAGCAATGCGTACATGGTCGCATATGCAGACTTCCGGAGGTCGAGACCTGCATCTTCGGTATGAGTGAAGGGGCCAATTTTGACCTGCTTGACCAATTCGGGCTTGATCTGTGAGTCCCCCAAGACGGTCGGGAGGAGTTGACCGACGTCTGGGATTACGAGTTCTGGTTTGTTATGGATTGCGGCATTGAGAGTGGTCACTGCGAGCCGGCGGTTAGCAAGGTCGCTGTCATTCAGCATCGTTTGAAGCATGGGCGTCATTGTCTTGACAAGAATGTTGTTGTAGGAGCTGCTGGCTTCACCGAGGGTAAAGCGGAAGGCGGAAATAACTGTGCCACGGACCGATGGATTGGGATCTGCCAGTGCCTTTGAGAGCTCGGGGACAAAGGTGTTTGGATCAATCGTGGCTAATCGACCGATGCATTCTGCCCCGACAGCACTGTTGTCCTCTACCTGTGACACTACGAAGAGTTTCTGCCACAGTTCCGCTGCATACGGAGCCATCTCTCCCAGGGTGCTTTCAGAGTGTTCCAGAATCTCTTTGACAGAATGCAAGTAAAGATAGTCTGAGGTGGATGCTTGTGCCAGGCTTTGCAGTATCACGGGTACGCATACCGAAATGTTGTTGGAACTGGCACTGCCGAGAGCAATCGCGGCAGCAAGTCGCACTTTGTCTGACTCGGCGGAGAGGCAATTGATGAAGGTTTGGATCTTCACTGGTGAACTGGGGCCCATTCTAAACCCGACCTCTCCGAGGACCGTCAACGCCAAGCAGATGGCTCGGATCTCCTGAGATGTTTCCAGTTCTTTTAGAAAATCGGATATCGTAATATTCAGGTTGTTTCCACCATATACTAACAGTGTACCGATGGCTCTCCCAAGAACCATTGTCTCCCCGCCGGTTCCGACAGTGAGGAGACCTTTCATAAGCAGCGCACCGACGCCGTGCTCACCAATGACTTTCACAACGAGAAGATATGCCCGGAGAGGTGGCCCTTCAATCCGGGTTTGTGATATGCCGCAGAGTGCTTCGACCATTTCGGCAGTGACCAGTGCTTGAGCGTTGGTGGGGATGATTTTGGACATAATCACAAGTGCTGGGGTCAACAAGTGAAGATCATTCACAGAAATTAGAGGCATCAACATGCCCTGCAGTTGCAGAATCGTGGTTGTCTCGTACAGCGACGACGTCACAGGGTTCAAAGCAAGGTATTGCAATGATTCCAGGCAAGATCCCCGGAGAGATCTGTCAGCTTTGCGAAGCTGGTTCGCCATCTCAAGTGAAACTTCCTGGACCCAAGCAGACCCGATGTTATCTCGACTGCTTGCGGCTTCGCCAACCCGGCCAATCGCTCTCGCGCTCGCCAGTCTGGTGGTTTCGTTCTTCAATCTGTCACTGAGAATCCCAAGGCTCCTAGTCCTGGCTGAGCTTGACAGCAGTTGAGTAGCCGACGTTCTCGCCAGGAGAACACCAAACACTTGTATAGCACGATGGCGCACTTCCAGGTCAGTGTTATTGTCTGTGACGCGGTCAACGATTACTTCCCATAACTTTTCGATGTGTATGGCATGATCTTGGTTCGCAGAAGGCAGACGAGGTGGAGTCAGAGCCTTGACGAACTGCTCAACCGTGGCAAGGGCTTCGCTTGAAACTTTATAGTTTCTATCACGAGCAATTGCCGTGACCGGGGGTATGAGTGCGATGACGAAAGGTATCAGTACCGTGGCACCATTAGTCTCAGCAATTGCACTGATCAAAGTCAACGTCTCAATCTGAAGACTGGCAACTGTTGCTGAGGTCCCTGATACTGTGCTGCTGGATCCAGAGCCGAATGACGGCTTTAATGCATCGGCGATGGGATCTTCCAGTTGCTGCAAGCGATCCGACAGAATCCCATTTCGCGCCAATGTTAAAGTCTTGAGCATGACAACTGCAGCCTGTTTTAGTGATATGCTTGCCTTCTTCCACAGTTTTGTAAGGGCTTGAACAATCTTTGGCACTAAGCTAACGAGTTCAGCCTGCTCGCCCGTCGGCGGAGAGGCTGGGACAATGGGAGGACTGGATCGAATGGATATTAGACCTCGAAGATCCGGATCCTTCTTGTCAGCTTCGCTGTCTTGCCGTCTTCGCTTGCGAGTATTTGTAGGCATTGCTGGGTTTTCTGAAGAATCGACTCTGGTGAGCGACTCGGTCAGGCCAGTCCCCGTCTTCCGAATCAAAGCGGTGGTGGCTGCAATGACTTCCAATCGGACACTGTCTTCACGCTCACTGAACAGCCTAGAGATGAGAACGGGCGCGATTTTGCCAAAGAGCGTGCCTTTGTCGCTCGACGAGGATCCCGAAACAATGGTGTAGAGGACTTTTGCCGCACAACGTCGCACTTTCCAGCTCATGTCATCCACGTCGCTAAAAGCATCATCGTCATCCAGCTCTGCATATTCATCATCGTCGTCGTCTTCGAGGGCTTCTTCTGTAATGCCGTCATCAGAATCCTCGTCTTGAGTTCCTCCCATTTCGTCATCTTCGGCATCTGCAACGTTGGGGTCGTACTTGAGATACCTCAATGCAGCCTCAATCGCGTTGGAAAGATGAGGCTTCATCTCCAGAGGACAAGATCCAAGCATGGCCTCGAGGGCGATGAGAGCTGTCTCGCGCAGTTCCTCGATCTCCGGGTCAACCTCCGCGTCCTCATCCGACACAGACGCAGTAGCGGAAAGCTCCTTCTGGCTCAAGACTTGAAGGACGTTGGGGATGACATCGTCAATGAAGGGTCCAAACTTTGTTGGACTCGATCGGGCAAGAGTCGCGATCGTCGCGACAAGAAACCTCCGATGTTCCGTGGTCAGCTGGGGATGTTGAAAGCTTTCAGTGAGGGCTGCCACGAAGGAGCTGACTTGGGCATCATTGAAGTGAGCCAGCAATGCCCCAATTCCCGCCAAAGCTCGTTTCTTGACCACACCTCCAGCCTGAGGACTCTCAATGATGTTCATAACAGCCTTGGCAAGTGCCACCAGCTCCAATTCCTGCAGTAGAGATCCATAGCATTTGACAATCTCAATCATAACATCAACCGCATCGCTGCTGAAGCCCTTGTCCTTCTGTCTCTGTAACAGGCCTGTCGGTAGTTGCGGCGGAGGCCTGCCCATCGGCAAGACCACATGACCAACCAATCTCGGAATCAAGACCTTGCTCACAGCGCCATATGCGTCTTTTACATCTTGGGCAGGAGTTTCGTTTGGTTTCGGCTGAGGTAATGCCGCGATGAGAGCGCGTAAAGCAGAATTGGGGATCGAGATATCGATGTCGCTGTGGGTGAGATCGGTGAGCTTGTCTATCAGAGGAGCGATAGTGTCGCCAGGTATGCGTACAGCAAGAGGGCCAATGCTGTCAAAGTTAGTGTCTATTCATGCTCAAAACCGGCTCCAACTCACCATTTCAGAGCTTGGTTCTGGACTTCACCGTGCTGGTCAGCCAAAGCCTTGAGCAGCCCATCGATGACTCTTGCAGCGGTATGATGGTCGGTCCGTATGTAGTCTGAGGAAGGAGACTCTAGGATCTCGGTGAGATCGTTCAGCTGCATGAAACGAATATCCGGATCGGGATCATTGATCTTGTTGAGCAACTGCGCAATCCCATGTTGGGCCGAACTGCGGTCCCTTGCCATTGTGAGCCACAGAGTAGCTTAAGGCAGTATGAGGAAAGGAGGGTGGGAAAACCCTCAGGACATTGGAACCTGGGCCCAGGGTAGGAGGATTCGCAGAGGAAGTTGACTTGAATCGAAGTGGGGGGACGATTCTTGTACGGCGCTGGCAGGTTCGATTGCGGATCTTCAGAGCAGAATAAAAACAGGCTTAACGCTACAGTTGAACAAGATCAGAGTGACTTGACAAGATATCTGGGAGGAGCTGTGTTGCAAGCGAGAGGTCCCTCGAGATTGCTGGCAACAAGTTCACTTCTGGATTCCTTGGTACAATTGACAGCACCAAAAGGCCCAAGTGGGATGATGAAGTGCATTTGGGCGCAGTGGAGAGCCTTGCCTAGCCTTGCCTAGCCTCGCCCGCACCGCAGCGACCACTGACGTCTTGGTACTGGGTACTGGGTAAATCTGCTCGCGCCACCCCGACCACGCCGCTTTTGAACCCCGCCCAGCTCTCCAATCACCCTCTGACCACTTCCAACTCACCCTCTTCTTGAATTTCTCTTGCGAAGTTGTTCACTATAATGCCGCCTCCTGTTCTCCATGATGCCGATAGATACATCGCCACCAAGTTCATGCCTCCTGAAAGTTTAACTGAGGACTCAAGACTTACAGGGTACTAAGCAAGGACCAAGGATTGAAACAACCTGATTCTTTCAGAAAATATCGAAATTATATGTGATCGATTGTCAGAGTCATGTTCATCATATTAAGAGCACTTTACCGGGCTAGAGGAAAGATAGTGCACAGAATGTGAGATTGAGCTCGGATCCTTGCATGGGAGGTTGCATCATCACCATTCTCTCTTAAGCGGAAAGGCAGCTCTTGCATCGTGCTGCCTGTTCTGATACCAGCTTGTCTTACACACGCGCTATCTTTTCGCCAGCCTCCAAGACCTTCTCGTCTCGCTTATGATGCAGCTCTTTAGCCACAAGCTTGTCAGTCTTTTTGCTTCTGTTAGGGACGAAACAAGCTCCGACAATACCGAGACCACCAAAGGCGATGGTGGTGTAGAAACAAGACCTATACGCTTGGATGTTGGCTGTTCGATAGGCCGCTGTAGCTGCTGCAAGGATAGTGTCAGTGAGGCCTGGAACGCTGCTGGGTGGCGCCAGTCCTTGTAGAACCTCTAGCAAAGCAAGTAAAGATGTCGGTGGCAAGCCAGCTCCGATCGCGGCTGGAGGGACCAAGGCTGGGATGGTCGAGCTTAATCGATTGGAGAGAACGGTGGTATAAATAGTCGTGGCTATTGCTCCCCCGAGTGTTCGAACTGATGTTGCAAACCCGACGGCGGCGCCGATGTCGTTCTGATCAACTATGGCGATTCCAGACATGGTGACTGCAATGCCCTCGATCATGCCGAGGGCAAAAGCCCCAATCACCATAAGGGAGACCGTGAGACTTTGGTTGTCCTGATGCACAACAGCGACCGCTCCAGTAAAGGCAGTGCCAATTATCATCAGGGCGAGAACGAAGATTTTAAGCCGACGAATGAAAGAGGCGACCACTCCGCCAACGATCCCTCCTAAGCCGACCACACCTGATGCTGCACAGACTTTCCATCCATAGAGATCAACAGAGCTTGGCCATACCACTGTAATCATGGCAGGCCACAAGATGCTAGATGCCGCGTCAGCTTGAGCCGCTTTCTCGGATCGATAGTGACACACCTAACTCCATAGAAGACCATGGCTGCTACTGTCATAATGATTAGGATTCCGATGTAGTGCACATTTTGAACCAGCTTCAGAGGCAGGTAAGGTTCATCCGAAGGCCAAAAGGATTCGTAGATGAAGAAGGCGATGATCAAGAGTCCACCTATGACCATGGTAGCAATGACATGAGCGCTCTTCCAGGCTGTTTTATATTGCAGTTAGACTCGGTTAACACTAGCGAGAGGATCTGGGCTGGCTTACGGTGGATGGATCCTCCCCACGAGAGACCCAAGATCAGCAAGATAATACCAGCAGTAAATAGTAGGAAGCCGATATAGTCGAACCCCATGACGAATTTCTTGGAAGACTCGCCATGATGAAGCATCTGGAATGTTGGTGGATGGTAGCAGAAGAACCAGCAAAGGAACGAGATGGCGTTCATGATGAGAAGCACGTAAAAGATGAACCTCCAGCCTAGATTTGGATTGTTGGCAATTGAAACGGAGGTTTTGCCGGCGAAGACGTTGGTGGGTAGTCCGATGAACCAAACCCCACCACCAGCGAGGAAACGATACTTGATGGGTACGAGTTCGCCGACCACAAACGCGTATGATGCCTGAGATGCGGTCGCTACAATCCGAGATCAGAGCGGTGAAATCTCTGCCTCCGCAAATGACACTGGTACTCACCTAAACCAATCAATGTCATGCCTCCGATCAAAGTCGGAACATTCTGGGCTCTTGCACAAACCACGGTGCCTACTATGGCAATAACAGATCCTCCGACAAAGAACCAGCGCCGCCCAAAGATATCGGTGACTCGCCCAACGAGAGTACCTAAAGAGTAGAGAATAGTCAGTAACATTTCTCCTTGACTGAGGTCGGGGGTCTACTCACTTCCTATGGCGAATGTGAGAATGTAAACGATAGAGACCCATGAGATGCTGGCACTTGGCCCAATGTCCGCGTTAATCAAGCCCAGCGAAGGAGCTGCAAGACCAAAGGCTCCATTGCCAGCAGCTAAACCGAGACCAGCTGCCTAGTGGAAGCTGTTAGAATGTCTCATCCATGGGTGGGCCATGAGCTCACAAGAAATGTCCCCAAGAACAATGGACTATAGTAATAGCCCTTTGGTGGCTGCAAATCCTGCACGATAGGCTGCGGTTGATCGATAGCAACAGTGGTGCCATCTTCACCATATTCAAAATGTCGATAAGACGGCGAGCCTTTTCCCTCGGCGGAAGCGGGTGAAATCTCAACTTGTGAAGCCATGAGTGCATGTACCTGTATGAGCTTCTCTAGGTGGACTGACACTTGCAAACACTCGTCTATATCTCTAATGTACAACCACAAACCGTCTCAATTGCCCGGAAAGAAGACTGTTGTTCCGAATGCATTCGGATAAGTCACCCCTCGTTTGAGCCTAGCTACGCACAGCCCCATGGGCCAGAAGGTCGTCTCTCCTGCAGAACGGGATCTAGACCTGTCTACTCTACAACTCTCCAAAGAACAGTTTCAATCGTAGTGTGTGAGAGTTGCTGAGCCGGTTCGCTCTGTCCCATTTCCCCCCTGGTATTGGACACAGCCTTGAGAGAGACTGGTCACGAGGCGCCGAGCCCGACTCACTACACTCATTGGACATGTAGAAGGATCCACAGGAGAACAAGGCTAAGTCACGTGATACGCCCTGTTGGCTCTGTTGGCAGAGGGTGCACAGAGCGCACAGAGCGCACAGAGCATGAGTAGTATATATACACCTTCATTACCCCTAGGTAGTTACACTCCCTTCGTAGCCAATTCGTGTTATCTACTGGACTATACTGTTCTCAGTGACGTGACTGCTTATACCTTGCGCTTCCCTCATCCAGTTCATACTATCAAGGATCTGTTACTGAGGAGCCTAACCTCATTAGGCGATACGGCAGCAGCTCTAACAAGCGAATATCCGTATCTCGGAATGACATCTTCTTTCTCTGGGTTGTACTTTTCAGGTTCGGAAGCAACGAGTGGCAATGCTGTGCGGTACTGCTTGCATCGCATCTGCCTCCGTGACAGTAACTCATTAGCATTTGTTCTATCATGCCGCAAGGTAGATGTTGATTCGAGGCTGTGCCTATTCAGGTAAGAGCCTGGCTTAGATGCGCCATTCTTGCCTTCCACTGTAACAAGACAAAGTGGCTGTGCTGTGCTGGGATGGTAGGGCGATGGCAGGGAGGAAAAGTTATCTAGTCACATGTCAAACCAAAATGGGCTGGTAGAAACGGGGTGCGGAACAGTTTACAGTGCTGGCAGAGTGTCATTCTTTACAGTTTAAGCAGAGTATCACGAATTCCATGGCTTTTTGGCGCCGTCTATCTAATTCCTGAGTGTTTTATCGGTTCTGTCCTGTTCCTCGATGCTGCCGCTGTGCTAGATGTTCGTAGCCCTAGCCGCTGCCCCTCTGGGTGGTGTTGGTGGTGGTGTTGTCTTGTCAGTATCAACCAGAAACGCGTTCTCGATTCCCGATCTGCTGGACAGGCCTCTGTGCGTTGTTGCACGTGCACTCCGAACCCTGAAGTGCTCTGTTACACCACTAACTTGAACATTGACATCGGCCTAGACGAGTGCTCATCTGAATTTGCAGACTTCTACTCTGTACAGACTACATCTCCTCGTTGGTATATTCGAAGCAACCCAGAATTTATCAGTTCGAGTGTCCAGGAACGGGTTATCGGCGTAACTAGAGCTAATATTGTTGATGCTGATGTTGTTGGGACTATACCTGCTGGAGTAGCATTTATTAGGGTGCTGGAGACCAAGCACAATATGATGTTAGCATATAGAGACAGTTGAGGTGTAACAGCACTACCTCAAGCTTCTCGTGTTCTTTATTGGTGCTAATGCCCGCTACCTCATGCTCTTACTGTTCTTTGTTGGAATCTATGCGCCTTTCCGAAGTCCACCATAATGGTGTCCTATATCGACCAGTAGCGAATCTACTCGCTCGTCAACAGCCCACTATCTGAGAATTTGCCGACAAGCTGTAATGCATTAGGATTGGCCTAATAGAGGCATGTATTGGTGCAGTAGCGAAAGGCTATACTTCCTGCTGATTGTTCTCAGGCAAGAAATGCTACCATGGCTTCCCAGTTAGATACCGCTCCCGAACGAACCCCCGTCATGACTAGTAGATATTCAAGAATGTTTTGACTCGGCCCAGCCTGGTACGATCTTGTACCGCTCATAACCGATTGTCATTTCCTGGTCTGCATGTCACCTCCAGCTTCCTGCACCCAATCCACGAATTTTCGTGCAAGAAGAGTGTCAAGATAGAATCGAGCGTGGACGACTTTCCCGTTCTTGATCTCGAAGAGCCAGTGGTAAACGTTTTGGTAGATGTTCTTGCCGACTGACATGTCAGAGGCAGCCTCGACGGCCACACGATTGGCCTCGGCCGTGATACCAGTGACCCAGACCTTGAGCTCCGTCACGCGTGACTCGGCATAGACATAGTCTTTGAATTCTTGCTTTGTCATGCGCCCGCCGAGTTCAGGGAATAACTCTTTCTTGACCATGGTTTCGCAAATGGCATCGTCGCTGAACAGCTCGAAGAACGGCTCCACATCCCCACCTTTGGGTATGCACCACCGCTCGGTCAGTTGTCGTCCGATCTCTCGGGTTCGCTCGATGGTGTCAATATCACCCATGTTGACAAGCTCAGTCTAGTAGCCTTGAGTACGGAAAGTCGGAGACGAAGATGAATATGAAGAATTGGAAACATTTTTCTCTGGTATAGCAGAGACCACTTTATTAATGGTCTCTTAGAAGTCAAGAGCGAACCCCACCCAGGGACCCACTTCATCTGGCCCCTTTTATTGGTGGACTTTCGGGCAGGAGTACCGTGAATTGAATTTATCAGCGTTTATTGTATTGAACTACTACAAGTTATACGGTATCCTATGTCATTCCGAGTATGGATCTAAGTCTTGAGACTAGTCCAAATTTCCACTGCCATGGGACGAACAGTTTTGTTCGGAGTAGCGAAGGATTGATCAATTTTCGCGCTCGCTCTCGTCCTCTTGTATAAATGATTAGGTAGCATCTCCAGTTGGGGGAGCCTACAATAGTCTTTCCCTATCACTCGGGCTTCCGTATACATTCAAGGAGTTTTAGGGATAACCTTTGATTTTGTTGGGAACGTTTTTGGGATGATCTAAGCACAGCTCCATAGAACGTGAGCAAAGTATCACGTCAATTATCCCCAAGGACAATGACTGTGCCAGCTCAAGGGCTTATCTATCGCGTTCCTATTATTAATGATACCCAGGAATGCTAGGTATACTCTGCGTCGAATGAGAAATGGCGTATGCAAGAATGGAATGCTCCAAGGAGGTAATAGATTTCGCGTGCTCTAGGTTATTGAAGTGTCAAGGTTCTAATTGCTAGTATGTGGTATGAAAGAACCATATTATTATCAGAAAATATCAGCACATTATTTAGCAGAACTCTTAGCGGATCGCATTCTTCCTAGGATGACAGGACAGTACTATTCCTCTTAACTGGGAGCAACTTTGACGGGGACGTGCTGTAGCCTGCAAGAAATGCTCGATGTCATGTGTGAATCGAGGTCCCTGGCAGTGCAAGCAGCGGCGATTGAAATAGCTCCAAACACGAGGCTGGCCAAGAAAATGACCTTGAACGTCACTTCGTACGCTGTCTTGACAGCGCTCCCCACAGCGACCAACACAGCGGCATCAACGCCTGGGACCGCCTCTAGTTTAGACGATACACCGGAAGCAATGGCTTGTAGAACATTTGATACTGAATCATTCGGAAGGCCAGCCTGAACAGCCGCAGGGACCACGTACTTCAGCACGTTCTGGGTTAGTTGGTTTTGCAGCTGACGTCCATGGTTAGACAAGGTTATCACACAGCAAGAAAGTCTACCACGTTTTTCTCAGACTTACAATTGTTACGTATATTGAGGCTGATCGGTCTCGCTGTTAAAGCCGGTACTACGCCATGAAATGTAGACGGCACTTACTTTCCAGGGCAGACATCAGGGTCCGAAAGGCTGCCACAACTGCGTATGCAACACTGATGTCTTTTGTCTTTCGCAACCATTGGAGCGCCGACCTGAATGACAACCTCCATATAGCCGATCATGATTGCTGATATGATTGTGAATGCCACTGACATTGCGGGCGTGTTACGGGTGACGCCGGCGATTCCGCCAATACGACTGGCGAAGGTCTCGCATGTGGCGATCAGTTGTAATCTTGTGTGACCCAGAGGTTTCGTCGAAGCCCCTCCCAGAAGCTGCCCGGCGGGAGGTCCAGCAGTTATTGCTAACTGGTAAATCTTAGTGCTACTCATAGAAAATGGGCTTCGTTTCATACTGAGTACCAGCCAGATTTTCGTTGTGAGGCGCCAAACAAGCTTGTGGTTTCCTGACCGTAAATCACGCTCGGCGCATAGAAGATCATAGAGCCAACAGCTCCGGTGATTGCAAAAGCCACATAGTCGCGATTTTTGAACAGGTAGAACGGGATCAGTCTGCCCTCAGCAGCCACTTCGCAATTATGCTGGGTTCGAGGACTTGCCCCAGAGTGAAAAATGGCAAATCCGACAGTGCCAACACAAATTGTAGCAATCACGCGTGAAAATCCCCAAGCTGTGGAAAAGAGGTCGATTAGTCTACGTCTTTGGGTCAAAGTGGTGCCTCAACTTACGATATTGCCGGCCGCCCCAGGATATACCAAGTAGGAAACAGACGATTGAGCCAAGATAAATTCCGAAGCTTAGCCAGTCGATTCTTGCCAGCGCTTGCCACTTTGTTTGGTTTCGACGAAGGAGACGGAAGTCCGGAGGGTTGTAGAAAAAGAAAAGTAGGATGAAAGCAAGACCGGCCATGATAGCGGGCAGTTAATAGATCCATCGCCGTCCTTCATTGGTGTTTGAACACAAAGCAATACCTGTAAGGTGATTGTGAGCCAATGTCAAATATCGTCGCGCTAGATTGAACTCGTACCGACAGGTGGAATGAAGACCATGAGTGGGAACAACCATGCCCCGAGAAAGCCAACAGCTATGAATCTGTGTTTTTTTTTGGAACCAGTTCGGGCAGGGCACTCGTACAAGTTTGCTGACAACATATCGCCAGCCCTGCCAGCGTTTGCTGTCAAAACTCGGTACGATAGCTAAGGCTGCTCTGTTGAGTTGTGATGAGTAGCTGGACGGGATGTACCAACCCCTGCGAACAACATTTCAGACTTCACCGCTCGGCTGCATATCAAGTTGCCAACAACACTTAGGGCATTTTCGTAGAGGAAGAAGTAACGACGGCCAAAAATGTCCGACAAACGTCCCACCACTGGAAAGATCGCTGTTTGTGCCACAATGCTCGATAGTGTGAACCCAACAATGTTTGGTGGATTCCCTTCCTCGAATTGTCACTAACGCCATACCTGCGGTGGTTCTCGAGTGGGAACACTTACCTATGGCAGGACTGATATAGAGGTACAGCAAGATAGATTGCATAACAAAGAAGATGTATGTTGCTGATAACCCAGTCCAAAGCCCTATGAAATGATGTTAGTCACAGTCACACTGGCCTAAAATCTGGCGAGATAGGGACAAAGTGTGTTCACCAGCATGGTCCCTAGGAAACTCGAACTGCGAAAGTAGTTCTTGGGCAACGCGGCAGCGGAGTCACCTCCAATGGCCCGACGGTCGATCTCCTCATCTGTAGCCTGGGGTCTGAGTTAGTGTCAGCTGCGGCCTATAGTACTCGTGCTGTTCAGCAGAAGATTTTTCCTCTTCTAACGCGGTCATTATTTGATCTTGTCAGGATCGAGGAGCTAGAGAGTGGTACTTTGCAGGGCAATGGATTTGATGGTTGGACTTCCAGATCCTCCCCACGATAAAAATAGGCAGATACGTAGACTTTGCTGTCGGCCTACACACCCCATTCTCCGTAGAGTATGAGCACGTTCCCCGGTTTTCCGGCCCCGGGAATTGCGGAGGCTCTATGTTTTCGGCCTGCACTACCCAAAGGGACCAGCGCTGTAAGCTTAGAACTACCCGCTAAATGTACTTCGAGACTCAAATCACAGCGTTCATCAGCCATCAGTCACTACTCGTTGCCACACGTCACTCATCCGATAAAATCACAGTTCGGCCTCATTTTCGATCAAACAAGTATTTTAGAATCCATGGATTCCACGCCAGCCATTAAGCTCGTCGCGTTTCTGAAAAGAAAACCTGGAATCACAATGGATGAATTTCAGGACCATTACGAGAACCAACATGTGCCACTGGTGCTTCACTCCACGCCCACAATATCTCGCTATGTGAGAAACTATGTGAAAGCAGACTCAACCTTTTCAAATCTCGACAGTCTCACTACACCATTGTGCGATGTGGTCACCGAGGCTTGGTTCGACTCGGAGGCGGATTTCACGAAGTTTCAATTGGACGCTTCCCGTCCAGAAGTACGGAAACTGATATCGGAAGATGAACTTAGTTTCATCGATCGAAGTGCCATCAGAGTGTTCCTCGTTCGCGAATGTATCTCTACAATTTCCTAAACCCGCACTGCGGGTGGACATATTCTATGAACAAAATGAAAGAATGAATAATAGTTTTGCTACCTCGCAAGATACCAGTACTGGATAGGCGACAAAGAAGACAAGGGCCGTTGATGCACTGTTGCAGTAGACCTACAATCAAGGAACACGAATGATAGCCAGAGCCCTGCTCAAGAGACACTTCCACCACTTACTAGAAAGCTCGAAAGAGTTGAAATGGCGATCCATCCAACAACCCGGAATGTTGCCCCGAAGGCGGATACGTCCTCGAGAACTGCTTGTGCAGGTTCTGAACAACCTCTTGCATAAAACCCGAAGAGTTTGGGCATATATCACAACATATATGATAGAAGACAAGAGTGGTCCACGTGGTTAGCCGTTATTCCCACTGATGCACTTCTGCACCAATCCCAAACAACTACCTTGAACTCCGTATAGCTTGGGATAAAGGTCTGAACATCTCCATTCCCTGTCAGTCTACCGAACGGTTTGGTCCGGAGGCAAATGATCTACAGCATGTGATTCAGCTGCATCAACAAAATCCAGCTTCAGGATATTATTCTGTCTTCCTAGACCAGTTGATCACTCACTACACCAAGCATCGATTACCAAAACATGGATTTGTTGACGTGTGCTGTGCTGTCTGCAGGGGAAGCATACATACTGACGCACACAAGAATTGCGAGAGTCACTCAATCAATATGTGCAGCTCTATTTCTCTTGCAATACCTGCTTCTGAAGTTCTATAGGTGCTATGCCTATCCACGCTATTTTTCGCCTCTGCGTGATGTACCGGGTCCAACGGTGATCTCAGCCTCTCTTGGGATTAAATCTTGAAATTTGCTCATTGATAATCAAGGACCATAACTTTGTGCTTGGACAAGCATATAATATCTACAAGAGAGGCCCTTCGGAGGCACATGTCTCATGGATGAGGCAGTTCCCGAATGAGCCACTCATACGATTCTTCGATATTGGCTACACGGAGGCGATCATGCTGAACGATGTCAAAACTACCCGAGAAGCTCTGCAATCGCAATGTTACAAGCTGGTAAAACCGAATTTTGTAAGACGGGTGCTGGGCGAGATTAATGGCACCGGGGTCTTCTTCGAGGAGGGCGAATCCCACAAGCGGCAACGCAGATTACTGACGGGTAAGTATCATACAATGCTTTACGCGATGAAAGTAACGCTAACACCTTCGCTCTTCCGCAGGGCCTTTCTCGTACGGAAGCATCAAGGAGATGTTGCCATTTTTCGACGAGAAAGCACAAGAGCTGGTTGGCGTTCTCCGTACGTCGATCAGGCGTAAGGGCGACGAACTGGTTGAATGTAAGTCGAGAGTCTCAGATCGACTCTAACCGTCCACGTATCCAGCATACTAACGCTTTTGCAGTGAGCTCACTGTTCTCCAGTGTAACCCTGGACATAATCACACTGGCTTGTTTGGGACTACGGATGCACAATATGACAGAGCCTTCACCATTTGCGCTGGCGTACGCTAAGGTTTTTGAAAACACCCCATGGTCAGCTATAATGCACACTCTGAATGTTTATATCCCCATCCGCAAACTGGTGCCCGTCAAGGCGAATCGTGAATTTTTGCAGGCCAACCAAACCGTGAGAGATCTTCTCAGACAGCAAATCCGCAATAAAAGGGCATCTTTGGAAGGAAAAGAAAAGGCAGCGATAACAGATAAAGACCTGCTGGCATTGATGATCAAGGAAAGAGGCCAAGGTGCAGAGATCTGGACCGAAGACGAAATGTTGGGTCACGTAAGTTTAGAAACATCATGGATTGCAAATCAAGAGACACTGACGTTTGAACAGCTTCTCAATTTCATGTCTGCTGGTAAAATTTCCGACGCTGCTTTTTTTCTTAACTCTTGCATTCCCCAGCGAAGCTGATATTGCTCTCAGGGCACGAAACCACAGCGGGCACTCTGACGTTGACAGCCCATACCTTGGCCAACCACAGAGATATTCAAGACAGACTCCGGAAAGAAATGACCCACTACTTCCCCTCCGGCGCCTCTCTCGACGTTGCGACGATAGATAAAATGCCATATCTAAAGAACTTCTCTCAAGAAATCCTGCGTTTTTACGCGCCAGGTAGGGCTCCATTAAGCCGTGTGGCATGTACAGCTGACTTACGACCACGGATGACAGGCATCGTGAATTGGAGAGAAGTGGCAGAAGACATTGTTTTAGCGGGCACAAGGATCCCCAAAGGTACAATCATCCACATCGCCCCTGCAGCTCTTCATCACAATGCTTCCATCTGGGGTCCCACGGTGGACGAGTTCGATCCTGACCGATGGGACAACATATCTGGTGATGCGAAGGATCCTTTCGCTTTTGGCTCCTTCCACAATGGCCCTCGTATTTGCATTGGGAAGTCCTTCGCACTCCTTGAGTACAAGGTCATACTGATCCGATTACTGCAAAATTTTGTGTTCGAGGATCCAGAACAGAAACCACTCGAATTCGAACGAGGTGCTGTAAGTCTGCGACCAACAGGCGGAATGCACCTGAGAGTACAGCCGATAGACAACAAAGGACAGGAATGAATTTTCTATCTGACAACGACGCCTACCATTTGCGCTGGATGGTTGGGAATGGTTTTGGCTCGTGGTATGTCAAAAGACTATCACTCATTGGGGTGTATCCATTATGCCTTAGCACAAGATTCAGGCGAAAAAGAACCTTTCGAATCTATGTTACTTTTTCACCAGCGTTTTGACCTTTTGCCGCTGCTACATAGATCGTGAGTACCGAATTCGAACATTAAGCCACGGGACATGGGCCGACTTTTGTTAAGGCCGCAGGCTTGCATGTTTCTCACTCAATGCTCCTTTCGCTTCATAAAATGGCCCTTACTAATCGTGAAAAGTACTCTACAACTCAAGCGTGGGCAGCGTGCAATTTCAAATATTGTGGCAAAAGCACGAGCTGGGCAACATGTCTGGAAGCATTTCTGGAAATCAAAGGCGAAGAGAGACTTACCCTATATTCTCGCGCCCCGAATTGAAGGGGTGTGAAAAACGAACCTTCGTCCTCGGTTGTGTAGATCCGACTTAAAGGAGATTAGCGCTGATGGTGGCTCCTTTACGTCCTCAGTTAAGGAACGCTGTAGTTCTAATGGAGACAAAACTCTGAGGATTCATGTTATTGTGTTATTGTGCTACTGATATCAAAGTAACTACGTTTCAGGTGAAGCGAGGCTTGAAAGTCCTGTTTTGGGACGTGTGAGTTAGTCTGTCGATCGTCCATCAATATGGCGCCCCTTGAACCAGGTAGACCACTTGGCTTTTCTTGCTGAACGACAAGCTAATCAAAACCCGCAGAAGTCTCGGCGTTTACATCAAAGATACATAACGACACCTACCCAGAGATAGATCCGCTCACTGTGGATCATGCCGGCAGGTACGTCGTTATCGTTGGAGCAAGTAAGGGTATTGGCAGGGAGATGGCGCGATCCTTCACCAAGGCTGGCGCGTCTGGGATAGCAATCGGGGCACGATCTGCTCTCAGCTCTACCGTTGAGGCTATCAAGCAAGCTGCCACTGAGTCTAAGAAGTCCCTGCCCAAGATCCTGCCCCTAAACCTCGATGTGAACAGCGAGGATAGTATTGCCAAGGCATTTTCGAAAGTTAAGGAAGAATTCGGGCGCGTGGATATTCTGGTCAATAATGCTGGAGTGGTCGAGTCTCCCTTCCGACCTATTGGAGATACTGTGGCAAGGGACTGGTGGGATGTTTTTACAACCAACCTCAGAGGCACCTACCTGACCACGCGAGCATTTCTTCCGCTTCTTTTAGAGAAGGGCAGCCAGAAGACCGTCATTAACACGACCAGCATCGCTGCTCATTGGGTCTATCCTGGATCGTCGGCATATGGAACGAGCAAGCTGGGAGTGGTGCGTCTTACCGAGTTCCTGGATGAGGAATACTCGCCTCGCGGGCTTTTGACATACACCATCCATCCAGGAGCGATCATGACCGACTTGATATCTAGAATGCCGAAAGAAGTACACAGCCAAATGACTGACACTGAAGCACTGCCGGCCAATGTCATCACGTATCTGACCAGCGAGAGACAAGAATGGCTAGGAGGAAGGTATATTGCATGCACATGGGATGTGCCAGAGCTTCTGGCAAGAAAGGATGAAATCGTGGCAGGCAACAAACTAAAAGTCCGTCTTCGCGTTTGAGAAACTCCGCGGGCGATTGCCATAAGCTCTCTTACCTGCTCGATGATGCAAGGAGATACAAAGTTAACCATTGCTCTGCTACGTCCGATGTGCATGAAGTCTACCATCCGAGTTATTGGGGTTACATGTTGTGATACGCCTCCATGTGGTTGCACACTTCCACTTCCATCCACTTGATAACTTTTCACATACAATTGTGTCCCTAGTGGGGTTGTCACATAACGATCAATAGAAGTGTTGGCACAGTAGTTTCTTCTCTAATTATGCTCCGCATAACCCAATAATCAAACATCATCATTTTCGTTGGCCCTCGACGCCTGTCTGGGGCGTTATCGGTGTCTGAGATAGAACAACCCAATTTTCAGGCTGTTTTCCCGCATGCCGAACGTATGTGGAAACCCTCAAAATTGGGTTTTGCATCACCACTTGCTCTATAACACGACGCGAGCCGAACGCATGCGGAGTCCGTTATAGTTGGGACCCTCTAAAGAAATGCAGCACCACTTCCTCTACAATAATACAGGAGATTTGAGGAGAGCATGATTCTATGGTTATCGTTCTTCAGATTGGGTCATCATTCAGAGTGAAGATTTCGTTGTCTGCGGTGCTTGATCACTGGATCCTTGAATAACGTTGAATAAATTGAAAAGATGAGGCCAAGCGACCCAAATTGGAAGGGCAAGCTAAAGCTACTACCAGCTTATCTCGACGAAAGCGCGAAGAAGGATCCAAACCGTGTAATAGCCGCTATTGCCAATGGTGATGAAGTGTCACTCGGCTTCAGAGATATCACCGTCAGACAGTTTGCGGATGCTGTTGACCGCGCTGCGTGGTATATCCATCGGGAAATTGGGCCCGGCAATACATTTGAGACGTTGACATATGTTGGACCGAATGATCTTTGTTATCCCATCATTGCTATTGCAGCTGGTAAAGTCGGGTACAAGATCTTTTACACATCGACTCGAAATAGCTTTGAGGCTCACAAATCCTTGATGCAAGCGACAGATTGCAAGATAATTGCGACGCCGTCACGGATCCCCGCTGGAATCGCGCCCGTCATCGACAGACTCAAGCTTCGGCATCTTGTCTTTCCGGGAGTCCTTCATTGGCTATATGAAGCTTTGGAGGAAACAAGACCATATAATTTTGACCGCTCTTTCGACCAAGGACGGTTGGATCCTTTCATGGTTCTACATACGTCTGGCTCCACAGGTAAGATGTTTCTACCTATTGGCAAAATTGCCATACTGATTCATATAAATCAGGCATACCAAAGCCCATGGTGTTCCCTTATTCGATGTACAGCACCCCTCAATTATTCTCTTTCTTTCCTGAGGAAGGTGGTAGAAGAACTGTGATTCAATTTTTCATCGAAAAGTCGGGAAGGCTTCTCTCCCCATTCCCAATGTTCCATGTAAGGATTCGCCCTTGAACGGTGTATCCAGGCTGCCTCAGAATCGAGGAATTCTGCACACTTGTTGCTTTGCTTACCAACCTGTCTTATTCATAGGGAGCTGGAATCTTCCTTTTCTTCGCTTTCGGCCTCCACTGGAATGTCATTCCAGTATTGCCCCCAACTCGACCACTTACGGCGCAGCTAGTCGACGAAATCCACTCGAGCGGTGCTGTGACCTGTTCAATGGTTCCTCCAGCAATCTTGGAGGATATCGCAATGGACGAGAAAATGCTCAAGAACCTTGAACGGCTTGATTATCTCACATATTCTTCAGCACCACTCTCATTCGAGGCGGGCGAAAAGTTGTCACGCCACGTCAGACTGGTCCAGCAGTATGCACAGACAGAAACAGGGTTCTTGCACCAGTTCCTGGTGGATCCTGAGGATTTCCGCTACGTTTCCTACTCGTCACTATCGAATATAGAGTTCCAACATCGTTATGATGACTTGCATGAGCCTGTGATGGTCAAGAAAGAAGGCCTCGAAGATTTTCAAATTGGGTTTTTACTTGAACCGTCCTCGAATGCTATTGCAATGCGAGATCTTTGCAAGCGACACCCCGATCCAGAGAAGGGAGACCTTTATACCGTCTGTGGCAGATTAGACGATGTCATTGTGTTCCAAAACGGAGAGAAGCTCAATCCCCTGACTATGGAAGACACCGTCAATCAGCATCCTGGAGTATCCTCAAGCCTCGTGGTAGGACATGGCAGGTTTCAAGCTGCTGTTCTGGTTGAACCAGTCAGTGATAGAGCAAACACTCCGACGGCTACCACAAACTTTCTTGATGAACTATGGCCTACGGTCGAGCTAGCGAATCGAGACTGCCCCGCACACGGAAGGATTGTGAAAGAGCTTGTATTGATCCTGCCTCCCAACGTCTCGCTCATAATGTCTGAGAAGGGTCGACCATCCCGGCCAGCCAACGCGAAACTATTTGAAGACCTGATCGAGAATGCGTATCGACGAGCAAGCCTATCTAATACGGTGGCCTCTGTCGAGCTAAATCTCGACGGCTCTGATGAGGAAGTCAGAGACCAAGTGCGCCAGCTTGTTCTAAGCACTACTACAGTTGAAAGCTTGGGAGACGAAGAGGATTTTTATACTAACGGCGTTGATTCTCTGCAAACAGTACAGCTCTCCCGCTTGCTGACCGCAACACTCAATAACAAAAATGTCAAAGACCGTGGCATCATGCCATCCCTCATCTACGAAAACTCCACCATTACTCGGCTATCATCAGCTCTTCTCGCAATCTCCAGAGCGGAGGGCCACGCTATTCCCAAAGACTTTGCCAAGCAACGTTCGGAAGGCATCCACGCTGCTATTGCCAGACACATGCCTGACTTTGGGCTCGACCACAAGAGGGTTGTTGTGCTTACAGGCTCTACCGGAAGTCTCGGCTCATATCTCCTTGAAGCATTGATAAGTGACTCCAAAGTGGAACGAATCTATTGTTTCAATAGAACGAGTGACGCGGCCGATCGACAGGCTGCCGGTAACTCGATGCGTGGCCTTTCCGGACAGTTTGATCCTGCGAGAGTAGTGTTCTTACGATATGACGTCTCCCGACAGGATTTGGGCCTTGATCCGGACACCTACACCAAACTCTCCACCAGTGTCACAGACATCATCGACAATGCTTGGGCAGTTAATTTTAATCGCACACTATCGTCGTTCGACAACAATATCTCGGGCGTTCGGCACTTGATTGCATTCGCGCGGAAATCGGCACTCCGACCCAGCCTCTTCTTCACGTCCAGCGTCGGAACGGCACGCCGCTGGTGGTTGGCAGGCAACGAGGGTCCTGCGCCTGAAGATGTAGTTCCAGACGTGGATGCAGTTGAATTTGGGGGATATCCCGAGTCCAAATACGTGGCCGAGAAATTACTCGAGTCTGCGTGGACCCATGCAGGAGTCGACGCCTGTATTCTTCGCGTCGGACAGATCGCTGGACCCATTCGCTCGCAGAAAGGAAGATGGAACGAACAGGAATGGCTACCAACGCTTATCAGCTGCTCCGGTCAGCTGGGAATGCTACCTGTGGACATTAAGGACTTGGGAGTTATTGATTGGATTCCCATTGACGCGGTCGCAGATGTGATCATCGACTTAATGCACCACCGCCGGGAGAAAAGGGCAAGAATACCAGTCTATAACTTGGTCAATCCTCGCCCGGAAGCTTGGGAGAAACTTGTGCCCACGATCCAGAAGGTTCTAACTCGCTCCACGGGGCATGAGATCAGGCTCGTCAGCTACGAGGAGTGGCTGGAGTCTCTGATTAAGGTCGAATCCACCTTGGAAACTGACGAAGAGTTAAAACGAAACCGTGGGGTAACGTTATTGGACTTCTTCCGGGGTGTGGCTGATGCAAGGAACAGTTCTGTCACCAGGTGGGCAACTGGGAAGGCACAAGAGGCCAGCAAAACGCTGAGGGATGTTGATGCGGTGAAGCCAGAGTGGATGGAGCTATGGATGTATCAATGGGGTTTCGGTGCATTCAAGGAGCCGAACGGGTTGTAGCTGTCGGACTCACGAGAAAACACAGTCTGGCTGTGACAGCACAGAGCTCCAAAGCTCAACTTTTGTTATTGCTCCGTCAAGTTAGTCAATGCCGATAAACTTGTGCCAACTTGGCGAAGCAAATGATATGCCATGGAGATTATTGCGCGATTAGTTGTGGTTAATATATGGAAGCTAATCAGGAGCGCAATCGCGTGTGGAATGTGATCTAAATGGGTGAAAAAACGCCCAGTACGAATCGGAGCGGAGAGAGGAATCTTATTCCGGTGAGCGTGGGGCTTACGGCGTATACTGTATAGAAACCGCCAATGCACCACTTCTTCTTACATCGAAGGAACAAAGTTACCACCAACCTCACGAGTTTGATCCTCTCTGCAGCACCGCCATAATGACCGATTTACTCCAAGGCGTGGCCCTCGTTACCGGCGGCGGCTCTGGTAAGCTTACTACACGACCGAATATATGTGCGGCCAGGCTCAAGAGTTCGTAGGCATCGGGCAAGCGACGTGTATTGCACTTGTTCGGCATGGAGTAGACCGTGTCGCAATATTGGACATTGACACTGCAGGTATGAGCCAGACAAGCAAGTTGATCAGGACTATCAAGGAGGTGGACATCATAGAGATCTCCACCAACATGGCGAACGAGTCGTCAGTGGTGCAGGCCGTGCAACAAGTCATCGATCGCTTCGGGAGAATCGACATTGCCGTCAACAACGCTGGCATCGGTGGGTCGATATTACCCTCGACAGAAACATCCGTTCAAGACTTTCATAAGGTTATTGATATCAATTTGATTGGGCTTTGGATCGGCCAAAGAGAGGTCATTCGTCAAATGCTCAAACAAGAACCTCAGCAGCTGTGGTCTCTAATCCCCTGAACCCTGCGTCTTGAAAACTGGCTGTTCTGACTGACCAAACAGGACTGGAACGCCCGTCAGAGGCACCATTGTCAATCTATCCTCAACATTCGGATACGTCTCTGCGGCTGGGACGACTCCGGTCCCCGCCTACGTTTCTAGGTGAGCAGTTGGCCCGGAAGCATTCCTGAGGCAGTTGTTGTCTGTTCTTGGAACTTCGACTGATCACTGTTGCAGTAAGCACGGAGTTCTGGGAATTACGAAGCAGGTAGGCTGTCTCACTTCCTTCTAGACTATAGTTCTAAGTTCGATGAAGGACTCGAATAGTTTTGCCAAAGACGGCATTCGGATCAATGCCATATGTCCAGGGTATGTTTTCATGCTCGTCCGAACCGTTAGGTTTGCGGAAGCGAGCTTACTCTGATTTTTGCAAAGCTACATCAATACACCGGCCATAAAGGCGGCTGCAGAAGCCAGCGAAGCAGTTCAACTTGAAAAGTTGAAGGTTCCGATGGGGCGATTTGGTGAGCCCAGTGAGATAGCTGAGGCGATTTGCTTTCTGGCATCGCCAATGAGCAGCTACATGACAGGGGCGGGCATGATTGTTGACGGGTAAGGTCCCCACGTGCAATTATGAATGCTTGTGCTCGACTAACGAGTAGCTTCCAAGTGGTTTCACAAATGTTTAGTTGAGGATCCTCTCTATGCCGATCTGGCCACCCGAGTCAACCGGCGGCCGGAGGACAAACCTCCGAACGAATGCATCGGGAAGGGTAGTAACAAGAGCAACATCATGGCTGTGTGATTATCCGAAGGCTCTAGAAGTACAATTAGGTTAGTTCAGTGATGAAAGGTCGCTTGTAGCTATTCATATCATCGTTCTTCGATCGCAAGTCAGGCTTTTCGCCCTAAGAATTTCTCATTACCTCCATTCTGATCACGAGATTTCAACAGAAAACACTTCGCCGCGATGGGCTCCGATGCGTACCTTGCAGCAGTAAGAAGCAGAAGAAGCTATTACGAGTTGGAAGCACGGTCGACTATTCCGGATGCCAAAATTCAGGAGATCGTTAAAGAGACTCTTCGGCACACCCCCAGCACCTTCAACTCCCAATCAACCAGGGTTGTGCTTCTACTAGGGGCAGAGCATACGCAACTCTGGAATGATATCGTCAAGCCGGCCGTGAAAGCCGTCATGCCCGCTGAAGGGTGGCCCGCTACGGAGGCAAAGTTGACTGGCTTCCAACAGTCTTATGGAACTGTAAGCATCTTTTGAGAAAGGACATGACGTGACAGGCTCCGGTAAAGTTTTTTGCCCGCAAACTCACCAAAAGGATATTGTAGGTCCTGTTATATGAAGATCCCAAGGTCGTTTCGGCCTTACAAGTGCAATACGCATTATTCGCAGACAAATTCCCGCAATGGTCTGAACACACCAACGCAATGCACGCCCACGTCCGTAAGTTCACCCAAACCCGGTCCCTTGCCTTGTTATTTTGCCAATGGAGCGGATATAACATTGTTTATAGTGTGGACAGCGTTGGAGCAAGAAGGCCTCGGGGCAAGCCTGCAGCATTACAACCCGCTCATAGATGAAGGTATCTGTAAGCAGTGGAAGATTCCTGAAGATTGGCAGCTAAAAGCTCAGCTGGTGTTCGGAAAGCCGACGGGCCAACCTCTGGAGAAAACCTTCATGCCGATAGAAGAGCGGCTCAAGGTTTTTGGCGCCAAATAGACAGTTTCACACATAAAAAAAACTTAGTTTAGGACTGCAAATGGACTTGAGCTCACAATACAGCCGTCTCTGTTCCGGTCTCTTGAACCCCACTTGCCCAAAGTCGTGAACCTGTATACAAGGATGAAGGCGGCAGCCATCGAATGGAGTGACTGAAATTCAAATGCCTTGTTTCGTGGGAGTAGCATCCGGTGGAGGGGCTGGATCATATCGATCGTGGGCTTTCGGTGGTCAGCTTGCTTCCGCCTGGCCCTCTACGGCCATGCAGCGCTACGTCCTCTTTGTTCGGGACCTGAATGGACTGTATAGGTTGGCCTCGGCTGATATGGGCCCCTCCGGGTGGCCGAAGGTCAATTCTGACAGTACTTCGAGTTCTCGAACTGTGAATTTTGGCACTTCCATTCACATCTCGAGAAGACATTGCCGTCGTTGTCATTCATACCTGGTAGCCTACCTTTAGATTTACGTGTATTCGTCACTCTCACAACAAGTCGCCTTTGTAGAGCTTACGCTCTTCAGAATGAACGGTCATATCGAGGCATCTGATGAAGCCTCGACTCCTATTCCTGACGTCGAGGTCATCCCGGACAGTACCATTTTGATTGCTGGAGGAGGACCCGTGGGCTTGACGCTTGCCACGGTCCTTGCTTTTTATGGTGTGAAAAGCGTAGTTCTGGAAAGAAACGCGACAACTACAAGGTTTGATGCACTCTTACACACTTCCGATGAACCGGCGTGGGTCTAACCGTTTTGTTTGCTTGTAGATGGCCGAAAATGGACTTGACCAACGTTAGGTCTATGGAGCTTTTCCGTAAACTTGGGCTTGCAGACGAGTTGCGGAAACAAGGTGAAATCAGATACTTGTGAATACATCGCGCCTTGAAGACTGATTGAACAGGTGTTCCTTCTCATCTACCCTACCCCGTCCTCATCTCAACCGGCTTGGGGGGCCCTGGTCCAATCGCTGAATGGCAGCATGGCACGGTGGACCAGTACAGGACCAGAGTAGCATCAAAGAATGACGGCTCCATGCCGTTGGAGCCATGGCAAAGAATTTCTCAGGCCGTATTCGAGAAGTGGCTTAAAGGCATCTGCGACAAAAACCCGCTCATTGATCTTCGATTTGGTTGCAAAGTCGACGGAGTCGAGGATCTTGGTGATGGGGTGCGAGTGACTACGACTGATGTTTCGACGGGGAAACAGGGTCAGATTGCGTCAAAATACCTCGGTGGCTGTGATGGGGGCTCAAGTAGGGTACGCCGAAGTCTGGGAATACCGCTCGATGGCGGCCCAATGTAAGTCTTCTCTCAGTGCGATGCGGACAATTCTGACCGCGTTGTTCGCCTTCAGGCCAGTCTACGTTCTTTTGGTCCACTTTAAGTCTCGAGATCTGACTCGCCTTCACAAACATGGACGATTTTGGCATATCTTCTTCGTGGGAGAAACAGGCCTGGGCTCTTCCATAATTGCCCAGAATGAGAAGGACATCTTCACTACTCATCTTCTGCTGCCAATGGACCAGGATTGCGAAGGGATTGGATCCGAAGAAGCAGTCTACAAAGCCTTGGGAGCCTTATACGGCCCATATCCGATCAAAATCGACGAGGTTCTTGTTCGATCGACATACCGGCCAAACATCGCCATATCTCGAAGCTATTCGGGCTGCAATGGGCATGTGTATCTCGGTGGCGATGCAGCCCATCAGAATATTCCAACCGGGGGTTACGGTGAGACTGGGTGAAGCACAATCATCCGACAAGGTGACTGACTCTCTACCACAGGCATGAATATGGGCATTGCGGATGCTTTCGAGCTCGGCTGGAAATTGGCCGCTGTTGTCAATGGCCACGCAAAACCTTCCATTCTGAACACTTACGAACAAGAGCGGCGGCCGATAGCAATGACCAGCATCGAGCGCTCCGGGGTCCACATGAAAGTCCACATGGAGGTTCCTGGATTAGTCGAGGGTAAAGTTCGAGAACTGGATGCAGATACCGAGGAAGGCCGACGACTCAGGCGCATTGTCCATGAGCATTACGAAACCCACGATGGCGAAAACACCGACCTTGGCATCGAGATGGGATATCGATACACCTCCAGCATCATCATCCCGGATGGCACACCGGCACCAGCGTGGGAGCCGTCGACATACTTGCCCACCACCTTCCCCGGATGTCGGGCACCCCATGTATTTCTCCGGGACGGTACCTCCATCATTGACGAGTTCGGCCGTCACTACACGTTGGTTGAATTTTGTTCGGGCGAGGACCACGGTGCCAGACATCTGGTGGAAGCTGCATGGCGCAACAGGGTTCCTTTGAAACATCTGGCCCTCGTCGATGAGAAACATGCAAGAACCATCTACGAGCGCAACCTTGTGCTGGTTCGTCCTGACGGCCACGTGGCTTGGCGAGCTGACGAGGTGGACAATGTCACGGCTGCTACGGAGATTATCGCTATCATCTCGGGGCGCAAGGAGACGGACAGTATTTCCCAAAGAGCAGGAGCGGTCGAATTGGTCATGGAACAAGCTGGCGGGGTTTTCGCATTTACCTCGACTACAGGACTGGACACCCAAACCGCCCAGTTCGAGCTTGAAAAGATGGGCGGATTCCAGACTTGAGACGTTGGACCAGGGGGGCTTGTCACCAAGGCTCGAAGTTCGGGAGTTCGGGGGAGACGCCGAAAGGAAAGGGTAAAGCGTCAAATATGCCATCATGGGGCTCATGCCCCATTCTGAAGAATACCCAGTACGGCGAATGAATTCTAAAAATCCATTCAATGGTTCACGCCGTCAAAGTTACACCTACCCCACTCTGGTGCCGCCGGCCTCCGTCGTCGTCGATGGAGGAAGCGCTGCTTGTTTAAAGTGACAGCGTTCTGGGCGAAACAGAATTAACTGCCTAGTTTTGAAGTACGTTTACTTACCATGCCGAGGCCGAGTGGGAACTTACGACCACAGCGACGAATCGTAACTAAGGTCAGCAAGCGAGATCGATACCTCGGGTCCCATGTTGCGGAGGCATTTATCTCTTAGCTCAAACGGAGCAGGCACTGGCTGGGGGTGTGATTCGTCTCTTGGATCCTCGAGGTCTGCAACCTGGATCATTCTACCCAGTAGTTACAACTTCATTCTAGATTCTAGCCAAGTTTGTAATTCAGCCGCAAGGGTCAAATCTGGGGATCCCCAGACCCCACGCCCCAGATGCTGCTCCTCTAAATGGCGTCTGCCGCCCGCTCAACGCTTCGAATCCTCCTCATCCCAGAGTTGAGTATTAGTCTCTGCGCACCGTTACTTTGATTGTTCCACCTGCATCTAGTTTATTGATTGTTGAATATCATGCAGCCCAAAACTGGGCCGATACCCGCGTCGTCTCATCATCGCGAGAGAAGACAGGGACACAAGTCATCGCTTGCTTGTAATTTTTGTAGAGCGAAGAAAATCAAATGTACGCCACCAGGCCTCCGGAGTCGATGGCACAGTTGGTGCTGATCGTTCCCTGTGAATTGTTAGGCAACGGTGGTCATCCGTGTCCGAACTGTGCTGTAAGCTCAATCAGACACAGTCTGCTCAGTTTTCTTTGCTCAACCACATCACATCCAGGACCACCGGGTCTCTTGCGACTATTCAGCCGGCGCGCGCCGACGTGATCACAGCCCCAAGGACTACAGGGCGCTACAAGACCGTATGAGCAGGGTTGAGGCTATGCTAGCCACGCCGACAGCAAAGACCACCGTCGAATATCCATCACAGGAGGCCGGAAGCACGATACCACCATCTGAATCGCAGGGCCGCTTTTGTTCTTTCACCTTCCAAATGAAGCCTATTGCCTCAACCGATGACCCTCTACATTCTCCTCCCATCATCAACGAGTTGCCAGGGATCAGAGGGTATGACGCTGTCAACCCGGCCTCAGCCGCCTCCGCTCTGCAGCCTACAAAGGAACCGATACTAAACATGGCACTTCCATCATTGGCGCCAACACCGGCTGATCGTACGGCTATTCTGGTGGATCACGGGATGTATACGCCACCTAGTCAAAGCAGCCCTATGAAATTGTTGCAAGACAGTGCACGTGAAGATGACGGCAGCAGCACTTGTCCGCCAGAGGAGGAGGTAAGCTTTGATCCTCTCAAAAGCTTTGCCTTTTCACAGACTCACACGTACATTCGTCTAGTTAACATTCGAGTATCATGGTCGGTGGCCCGCCCATTGATCATCAACACTGATGAAGTTACTGATTTCAATTATAGGACCCGGCTCCTTTCTCTCCATCTGCTCAAAGTCGGGAATAGAGTGGGTGGCGGAGAAGACTGGAGTGCCAGACTTTGGACAAATCGCACAGAACTTGGCGTCAGATGTCTCTCGAGCGCTGAAATTGTCTTCGTCTTCTACTTCATCAACTACGCGCACCCCAGAGCCAGAGGAACAGAAGGCATGGGAGTACACCAAAGTGTATTTTGAAGAAGACCCGGATGCGAGATATGGTCTCATAAATCGGTCAACGTTCGAACCTTTACTACGCGCGCATCTGAAGAAAGATGGCTCTTCAGAGGCTGAATCTGATCCGGCGTGGTATGCTCTCAGAAATACTGTCTACGCTGCTGGTTGTCGTATCGTGGACTTGAAGACCATGTCCAAAGGCTCAAAAAAGAGTGTCATCTCACCATTGAGCTGGAGCTACTTTTTGAACGCACTTTCGGTTCATACAGACTTGTTGTACTTCAAGACAAGCCTGATGGCGGTCCAAGCTCTAGCCATGATGGTAAACTATGCTCAAATTCAAGAGCGCGAAGCATTTACTGAACTGCAGGTAGGCAGTGTTCGTTGAGGCTATCGGCTGTCCTTCCATCGACTACATGTTGTGCTCCTGTGCCATGAAACTGGCGCAAGCGAAAGGCCTCCACAGGCAGCCGGCCGCGGCCTGGAATCTTAGCAAACCCGCCATTCAATCCCGAAGCTTCCTCTGGTGGACACTGTATGGATATGAGCGAATGAACGCAAGCCGTTCAGGCCGACCATTGGTAAGGGGCACACCGTCAGCCTGTTCTAACATTGGTATCTGACTATAGCCATCGTTCCAGTCCATCAGCGATGAAGACATCACGTGCCTGCTGCCGAACGAAGCGCCGGCTGACAGTAGAATGAACTTTGAATTGTTATTGGCAGCGATGACCCATTCTAGGCTGTCTGGGCTCATTTCCCGAAGGATCGGAGCTCTTAAGCAAGCGGAGGAAGTCAGTCTTCAGAGAATAAGTGAGACCATTGCGGATCTCAGTCAACAGCTGGATGACTGGTGGAACGGCCTCCCGGAATTTGTCAAGAAAGACCTTAACGCCTCAGCGCCGCTGCCCCCAAACGTCTTATTCCTCCATGTCGCCTACCTCCATTACGCTCACTACAGCAGCCTCGTTGCCATCCACTCTATCCTCGTACATCCATGGAATTCGATAATCCTCAAAATCGAATCCGACCAAAAGGAAGAGCTCGCGGCGTTGGCTAGTGCCAGCATGGACTTATATCTCAAAGCTACCCGACGATTCATCCACAACCTTCCGCAAGTAGACATGAATGCGCTAACTCCCAAATGGCAAGTGGTCTTCATCACGCATTGAATTATAACCAACAAACTAAACAATCATGCCAGGTTTGCATTCGTCACGCCGTTGTATGCGGTCACCAATCTCTTTATCTGCATTTTACAGTATCCGCAATCCCTGACAGCCGAGTCGGACATTGTTCTAATGCATCAGGTGGCCGGGCATTTTAGCTACCTTGAATTTGCCACCGCGGACCGTTCATATCCTTTCGTCGGGCAGATGGCAAATCTCGCCCGGCTAGCGGTCACCAACGCCAGAAAGCGCGACCTAGGGCCTGTTGATGATAGAATGCAACTGGACATTTCTCATGCCGACGGGTGCAAGGATCGGACCGACCTAGTCACTTTCAACGATGTAAGTCGAGGAGCAGGGTGGAAGACTGTCGAGGCACCATTGGCATAACATTGAGCGTCATCAAGCTAATCACGTGATAACAGGCTTTGTTGGATGGTATCACCCTCGATATGGGTGACAACGAACAATGGGCGACACTGATTGGTTGGCCTGATGTGAATGATTTACCTGAGATGGACAGCATAGTATGAGTAGAGAATTGCTCCCGGTGTGTTTTCATTCACACCGAGGGAAGACAATGCAGCAGAAATCTGTATCGTTGTTGCACGAACGCATTGTTATAGAAACACAAAAGACCAGGATTCACCAGATATTTGTACCCTCGCTTCGTGATCGACTAGCACAGTCAATGTACTGTAAATAGTGACGCCACGCGACCCTGGCCTCCGACGGGCGTCATGGCGGCTCGGTGAACAGCGCCGAAGGTAAAGGTAAGGCATTCCGGAGTTCATTCGGCAAGGAGTTCTTGTCTAACTACTCAGCCTCCGAAGAGGCGGCCCGACCGAAGAGATGGCCCGACCGAAGAGGTCGGCCTAGCCAATACCTGCCTACTTCTCAGTCCCGGTGTGTTGACGGAGATAGTGTAACGCGCAGGGCATCTCAAGGTTGCAATCTCCATTATACCGCCTCTCCTTGGGATCGAACATGAAAGACCTTTTGCTAAGAAAGATTTCGCAATGCTCAAGTCCCTGCACTGGCTCGAGTCTGCGCACGTGTCGGCTTCGGAATAATCCCCAGCAGATCGTACGCGCGTGTAACAGACTATACGCAACGGTTCATCAGGTGCAGAGCCATACGTGGTCCAGCTTATCCTGAGATAATAGGCGGCGCTAACTGGTCGCAGGAGAAGCCTAATCATTATGATGAGAGCTTCGATGTCATCGTTGTCGGATCCGGGGCGGCAGGACTGACCGCAGGCTTTGTCGCTGCTGCTCGGGGACACTGTCGCGTGCTCGTCACCGAAAAGACCGCTCTGTATGGGGGAACCTCAGCCTATTCCGGAGGGGGTCTGTGGCTTCCTGGCAACCCCCATATGGAGGCAATTGGCATGCCTGACACGAGACAACAGAGCGAGGAGTACATACGTCAATGTCTCGGGGGCTCCTACCAAGAAGACTTGATCTCTGCGTATTTGGACTCTTCTCCGGAAATGGTTCGCTGGATGGAAGGCAATTCGGAGGTCAAGTTTTTTGGGCTACCGTTTCCCGATTATCACATGGATCGTAAGGGAGCCGCCTACGGACGGACGGTTATGACACGACCCTACGATGGGCGGCGTTTGAAGAGACTTGTGCGCCAGATTCGATACCCGCTTCAGGGCATGAGCGCCTTTGGGTCGATGCAGACACCGCTCGGAGAAATTGGGACGTGGCAGAAGCCGTGGGCAAGCTGGAGGAACATGAAGTTTGTGTCCTCCAGTCTTCTGCGATACGGTGCCGACTTGATTTTCTATGGTAAAGGAACGGATTTGTGCAACGGTAATGCGCTGGTTGGTCGTCTTTTAGAGTCGGTAACGAAGACTAGAATTACCTTGTGGTCAAACACACCCGCTATTGAGCCTATCTTAGACCAGGGCCGAGTCGCTGGTCTGGTCGTACGTCAAGAGGGCCGAGACCTGCGCATCCAGGCAAAGAAAGGCGTTGTCCTTGCTACTGGCGGCTTTGCGCGCTCTGCGTCCCTCAGCCGCAAATACTTGCCCTTCAGCGACTATACCGCAGCGCCGAGAGGCAACACCGGGGATGGAATCGGTCTTGGTATTGCCAGCGGAGGCCACCTGCCAGCCCCCAATAAAGATAACGGTTTGTGGGCTCCCATATCTGAGCTTCACGGCCCAAAAGGACAGGTGCGACATTTCCCGCATCAAGCCCTTGACCGCTCGAAACCGAGGTGCATTCTGGTTGACGGCGATGGCCTCCGGTTTGCCAACGAGTCGGCACCATATCAACCCTTCGGCCATGACACCCACGCGGCGGGAGTCCAGAAGCATTTCATCATTGGGGACTCGGTCTTCCTCAGGCGTTATGGCATGGGCCTGGCACTTCCTTTTCCATATCCCGTCAGCAGATACTTGATGCGCCACTACCTTGTGAGCGCCCCCACGATTCGCGAACTTGCACGCAAATTGCGAATCAATGAGGAGAATCTCGCCGCAACGGTGGAAAAGTTCAATGGTTATGCCCGGGAAGGACGCGACCCTGACTTTCACCGGGGCGAGGCAATCTACGATCAGGCATATGGGGATGCATCAAACAAGCCAAACCCTTGCCTGGGGCCACTGGAAAAGCCTCCGTTCTACGCCCTCCCTCTTTATCCCGGCAACGTGTCGACCATGTATGGTCTGGAGACAAATATCAATGCTCAAGTCTTGGATGGTTCCGGCAAAGCTGTGCCAGGATTGTATGCCGTTGGAGCCGACATGAACAATCCAATGAAAGGCTTCTACCCTGGCGGCGGATGTACGTTGGGGCCCGGGATGGTTTTTGGCTATCGGGCTGGACTTCATATTGCTGGGAAATTGTGAGTTTATATGAACTCGATATTCAATGACTAAATCAGTCGGATTTGTGGTTTGGCGAGGGTGGCTGAATGTTGTTTTTGTTTACATTCATGTGGCCTCACTTTAATGCTTGCCCTTTCAACCTCCGAACGTGCTGAAACAGCACTCAGCTTTGATCCATTAATCCTCGCCCTCAAAACATCTGAATTCTTGAACATTTTATCCCATTTGACGGATACCTCTGAATTTTCACAAAGTTCGTCCTGTGTAATGGTGGCGCTGAGATTGGTACTTTAGTAAGACCTGTTTCAAAAAGCAGGAGAGAATTTGCGGGTTTCACTGACCGTGCAAATCGTACGAAACAGAGCGGCGCCATGCCGTGCTCTAAGATGTAAGTGCCCATTAGTTATTCAGTAAGCCAGCCACGCACCACAGCCAATGCAGCTATCTCCGACTGGCACCGGGCGAGCTCCCGAAGGCGGAAATCGTTGTAGAATAAGGCCGGGAGCGTTGACATTCCGAGATTCCCTCACATATAGCCCGGCACCGATCTGCGGCCAAACCATTCCGGACTTGTCATACTGTAGCAAGTTCGACAGCTTTCGTTCTGCATCGTACAAGCATGGCTTCCTTTGGGAAATTGTTGCGTTTCAAGAACGTTTCCGGCCAGATTCTTTACGGAGAAGTCAAATCTCTTGATAAAATCACCTCTGATACCATTATTGGAGCGACTGTTCCGGTGTACGATGGAGAAGACCCATGGGCGGCAGATTTCAAGCTCTCAGGCCGTGAGGAAACAGTGTCAGAAGTATGCTCTTTTATGTACTCCCAACCCTGAAACATCTAACAAGCCTTCTTTCAGGTCCTTGCGCCACTTGCGCGGGTGCCAATCTTTTTGTGCATTGGGCTCAATTACAAGAAGCACGCAGAAGAGGGAAATGTAGGTTCATTAATCGACCGCTTTTTAAGAATTCAACCCATGCGTTAACTAGGCATCCAGATGAAAGTTGGGGACTACCCACAAACTTTCTACAAGCCTGCAGGTACGCTAGAAAAACTTTGCGAACCACCGATGCTTTTATTGACATGCACAAAAGATGCGTTGGCCGGACCTTACGATGATATACCTATCAATCCAGCCTGCCAGTGGATGGACTACGAAGTAAGTTTCGTTCTCACTTTCGAAAGGCTGTCATAGAGTTCCCACTGACAATAGTGCACAGGTCGAACTGTGTGTGGTAATTGGCAAAGACTGCAAGAATATCGGTGAAGATGAGGATGTAACTCAATATATTCTTGGCTATACCGTTGGCAATGATGTTTCATCAAGATGGTGGCAGATGCCGGAACGATCGAGCAATCAACCATCTGCAGCAAAATCCTTTGACAAGTTTGCGCCGATCGGTCCAGTTATCACTTCACCTAGTCTCATTCCCGATCCAACAAAGCTGAAGATGCGCAGCATCGTAAACGGAGAACAGAGGCAGATCACACAGACGGATGATTTGATCTTCGACATTCCGGCCATTATCCGCCACTTTAGTCGTGGCATGACGATCCGCAAAGGCACTGTCATCATGACTGGAACCCCAAGCGGCGTTGCCGCATTCATGAAGCCGCCGGCATGGCTCCAAGATGGGGATGTCGTCGAGATGGAGCTTGAAAACGTGGGGACTATGCGAAACAAGATGGTCTTCGAGAGATAGGTGTACTTGGTTGTTTGCCCTGCGAGAAAGATCGCAGGTCTCCCCAGTATAGCAAACCCGGTATATGCACGGTGCCAGTCAATCATTTCTACGTTGCTACAGTCTCAGAAAGGATGGGGATACAGGAAATAGCACCATACAGGGCACGTAGATGTCACCTATATGGCAATTTTAGATCAGTGGCAGAAGCGAGCGCTGGCAACAAATGCAATTCTGAGTAGATTATCTCAGGCAGTGTATTTGGCTTCACGATGGCATTGAACAGTACATCAGACCTCAACCTTAGCCCCTCCTTCAATTCCACCTGGAGCAGGAAGTTTGCAGGCGCTTAGCCTTCTCTCCTTATATTACCCATTAGACTAGACATCCCGGTTCGACCGTTGAAGATCTTGTGGCCCGATTCTTGGGAAGAGATTGTCCAAAGGCTACTTAGGCAAACTCTGGGATGCCTCTGGGGCCAATGTCTTTCCTTGTCTTCAGCTCTGCCTCGCTCTCGCCGGCAGATAAGCGAGAGATAAACTCTTCCGGATCAAAGTCTACCCCAATCGGATTTTCAGCGAAGGCCGGGGACTTCATAAATTGCGTGGCCGAGTCGGCATCGTCAAAGTTGTCCACTTGCGTTTCGAGCATATTGCCATCCGGATCTTTGTAGTAGATCGAGGTGGTGGGGCCATGGTTCACCGGCCAGAATGGATTGATCGATCTCACCTTGCGTTGCCTGTAGGCCAGCAGCAGATCAGTCAACGACTCATAGGTAAAGGCGATATGCTCAAGGCCACAGGACTGGCGGTCTTTGTCTTTGGTGCCCGGAACTTGCACTAGTGCAATGCGATGATGCTCGTCGTCGTAGGTCAAGAAAGCCAAAATCTCGTTTTCGTACATCGCTTCGGCACCCAGGAAGGTCTTGTAGAAATTGACCATCTCCTCGAGCTTGTTTGTACGTAGAACCACATGCGCCAGCTTCGCCGGTGGCAGGACCTTTGATGTCGGTGCATCCCAATCGATGGCCATTGTGGCGTTAGATTCGAAGAAACGAGAATGAGGGGAACAAGCAGACAGGCGCCACCACTCTATTCCATAGCTTCTCCTGTGATGGATTATTAGGATTTTGGGTTGCTGCGCGTAATGGAGGGCCTCGCTCCGAAAGCTCGTGGCACATCAACAGCATTCCCGTCCGGATGAAGGCCTTCTATTGCGGTGTAACCGATCGGACCTGACATCTCTTCCCTCTTGCTCCACAAAACTTCGTATGCAAAAGCCGAATGACGAATCGGAAGAGTGGCAACCAAATGGGCAGACGTCCGCCGACACAGATTGGTTTAGTGCATTTGAGCCTCCCAATCGCACCACGGAGACTTGATTTTGCCAACTTGAGGAGATAAGCCTGGTTCTCTCGGATGAGAAACTGAACAGAGAGCAAAAATCCGGTTGCTTTCTAGCTTCTACACGGAGATGGGTTACAACACAGAGGGGACCGAGTGGCCCGCTGACAATGTGACACCCTCAGTCAAAGCTCTAATTGACAGGTTTTTCAATCTGCTCGACAACACTGGATCCGACGTGGGCAACATATTAGCTGATGAAATATTTGCTAAAGATGCAGTGGCACAATTTGGAATGCACACTTTCGAAGGGTCCGAGCGTATGACCGCATTTCCGCTCATCAGGGTTGTATGGACAAAGGGCTGACACTTTGGTTCAGAGATTCGCAAAAGTCGCGACAACGCCTGGACTTTGTTCACAGCACGCCAGCATCGAGTCCTCAGAGTGTATACTCACGACAAAGAAGGCACTGATTTGCTCTTCATCGGCCATGTTGCCATGGACCTCAAGAACGGCAAGCATGTTGCTGGGGAGTTTACAGGCCGATTTACGATTGCCGACGCGAGTTCGCCTTCACCCCAGCTGAAATCATACGCAATCTGGGCGGTGCGTTCGTTTCTCCCAAGCATTTTGCAAGAGCTGATTATTCGCAACAGGACTCTGGTCCGCTCCTAAAGGCACTTCAGGGCAACTAGGAAATAACGTGTCTCCAGAGAGAATCGTGGCGAGTCTAGGCGACGGACTGTGTACACGTTGATCACGCACAAGCTATTACGGGATGATACTCTCTTGCTAGAATGTCGATACTCTGCGTCTTTTAGCCAAAGCAATGTACGCCCAGTCATCCATTATAAGAGTCCACATAGAAAGTGAATATAGCACGATCAAGAAGGTTAAGCAAGCAATCAAGACTACTTGAGTGGCTGGTAAAAGTTGAAAGCAGCTTAGGCGTGCTTGTAAAGAACATGTCCCCCTCCAGATAGAGATCCTCAGGTTTCGAGTCGATTGAAATGTGCGAGCGTGACCAAGGTCCACTTTGGTAGGGGTGAAGGGGGGGTGGGGTGAAGGGGCGAACGTCACTTTTTACGTTCGGAAGAGAGTCATTTCCGAAATTTGCGATGAGAAATGGGGATGAGCAGTCCTTTGAATGCTGATTTGGCTGGAAAGACAGATCCAACATGCAGTCATTTGTGTCATTATAACACCAAGATAAGCTGTTCTCAGCTTGCCATATATCGACTGCTTTCTCGACAAAGCGTGTTTGGTATTCGAGGCAGCAGGCCCCATACCCGACGATGACGAACAAACGCCGATCGTTGAAGCCAGGGGTGAGCGTCGCCACGGTGACACTCTTCGACGCCGAAACCGAAGACATTGATGTTGCGGGCATGCAATTTCATGTCTTACGTCTCGCAAAAGCCGGCATCAACAGCGTTACCATCGCTGGGTCGAACGGCGAAGGGGCGCATCTCACCCATAAGGAAAGGACGCTCTTGATCAGCGCCATTCGCGAGGTTCTGGACGGATCTGGCTATCGAGAGTTGCCAACAATCGTCAATTGTTCAGCGCAATCTGTGCGAGAGGTGGTGGAATTGTGTCGTCAGGCTGACCAGGCTGGGGCGGACTATTCCTTGATCTTGCCACCCAGTTACTTTGGCGGTGCATACACTCGTCAATGCCTCTCAGACTTCTTCACCGAGGTAGCGTCCAAGTCGCCGATTCCTGTGATACTGTACAACTATCCTCTGGTTGTGGCGGGCACCGATCTCGACTCCGACCTCATTATCGACCTTTCTAGCCAACCCAATATCGTTGGGTGCAAATTTACGTGTGTCGACTTGGGCAAGATCAATCGTGTCGCTACCAAGGTAGATGCAGCAACGTCGAAGCATAACGGATCGGGTTTTTATGCCATGGCTGGTCTCGCCGACTGTATCGTCCCAACGCTGGCGGCGGGTGGCACGGGGGTGATAGTTGGGCTAGGTAACGTTCTACCAAAATCATGTGTCAAAGTGTTCGACCTATACGAGGCTGGCAAGTTTGATGAGGCTCAGAAGCTGCAGCGACTGCTCGCCGCAGCCGATTGGACTCTGGTGGCTGGAGGAGTCACTAGTGTAAAGAGTGTGCTGGAGTCATACTTCAACTATGGAGGACACCCCCGACGCCCGTTGCCGAGGGCCGAGAAGGACGCGAAAGAGAGATGGGCCATTGCTCTTAAAGCTGCCGTTGAGTACGAAAAAGGCATTCAAGTATGGGAACAAGAAACCGTAACGGGAGGTCCGAAATGAGATGGCGTATCTGGACTACGTAAAACTTACTTCATAAGCGAACCATCCACTCCGCTTACTTTACGGGCCGCTCGCTTCTGAAGTACGGTATGGTATACACAGACAATCTACCGGTGGCAACTTGGTATATGTAAGACACAATCTCTTCAGAGATTTCAAGGATATTGAAGATACCATCAGGCTACATACCGCACGCCCTGTCTGCTGGTAGGAGCGCACCATGGAGGAAAGTCGAACGCCGAACGAACCTTATGATTTACGGTCAGGTGTGTTTGCTCAGATAGGAACGGCGACTATGCACAGATCGGTTGATCGATGTGGTGATGCCACATGGTCGCTATTTGAGGGGTTTATAGCTCGGAACTGCTCGACTCCCAGATATGGAAAGCGAGAAACTTTGATAATCCATATCCTTGACCCGCCGTCTTCAACAACCTTTTGTTTTGGTACTGGGCACACCTACTCCTTGGGCACAGAGTAAATGGGAAAGACAGTTCTTTCCGCGTTCGCATATTCCTGCAGGATCGTCTTCTCTCTCCTTTCGGATCGGACTTTAATCTCGCAAGGAAATGGGAGTGGTCCGATCGCCACGCCGTCGGCATAGCCTGTCTCGCTACTGGTGTCTATAGGATAAGGTCGGCCGTCGCTATCCAGCTGGGGAGTGATATCAAAAGCCCAGAGGCTCTTGGCAATCGTGGTGAAGAGAGCACGCTCAGCCAGGTGTATGCCTGGACACAGGCGGCGGCCGACACCGTAACTGTAGTGATCTCGAGCCTCGTAATTCGCCAAGTGTGCATACTCGTCCGCAAGAGCAGGCTTGTCCAGGTAACGACCCGGGTCGAATGCTTCTGGATTAGGGAACCTCTCCTCGTCTCTGTGGATCGCATAGATATTGACGATCAGGTCGCTCCCCTTTGGCAAAAAATGTCCATTGACCCAGGTGTCTAATGCTTGATTAGCGAAAGGACAGGCTGACACGGTGGAGCCTTACCTTCTGTCAAAGCATGAGGAAATCCAACAGGGGCAATGGGTTTTAAACGCAGGGTCTCCTTGATAATAGCATTGACGATGGGTAGCTTCTCTAGGTCGGCGAGCGTGGGAGCTCGGTCTTCGCCAATGACTCCGTCAATCTGTTTCTGTGCCTTCTTGGCCCATTCGGGATTGGCCAATATCAGGTTGAAAAAAGCATTCATGGCGCTGGCAACCGTGTCGGAGCCTGCTTCCATCAGGAGACCGGCCATGAAAGCCTGCTGGTGGCGGTTCCACTGGAGACTGTTCTGTTGCTCGATCACACGGTCTGCAAAACACTCCACGCGCCCTTGAGCCTCTCTACGCGCAATGACCAGGTCAAAATATCCCAGATAGAGGTCGTTGATCTCCTTCCGCGTTTGACTTACCTTGTCCCTCCAAAATCCAAGGAATTGTTGAGGAACCCAGCGTAGAAAAGGGAATAGGTCGACAGGCGGCAAACCACCGGGTTGTAGCAGTTCAGTCGTCCTTGCCAATACCTTTCCAATCTGCACCATGTGCCGCGTCTGCACCGTTGGTGTTCGGATTCCATATCCTGGTAGCAATTTCTGTGAGCTTTGAAGACTGGCCAGCACTAGGGCTCGCACGCGGACAACGTACCAACGCTCATCATGAAGCTGTTGCCAAAACGCTTCGAGTGCTGGAGGAAGTTTTGAGGGTCCTCAAGAATATCCCTAAGCAGCTGCGTAGCTTCCGCGTCGATCAGTGGCATATGCGTATTCTCAACCATTGAGCTCATGAAATTTTGGTGAAGGAATTTGCGCGCGGTACGCCACCGTGGATTGCTGGGCTGCCATAGTAGCATCTCGTCGCCATCGTAAAGCAAGTTCTCTAGGATCTCCGCGGGTGGACGATTGCTCGTGATACTGTTCCTTTTATCCATTAAATCCTTCACGATTTGCCGATCGCTCAGAACGAAAGCTTTCCGGGAAGCAAATCGAAGCATATATATGCCACCATATTGACGAGACCATTCTGTAAGCCTTCATCGTAGCACTCGATATCAGCTCTCAAGAATGAAGACCGTGAAAGGGCGTGTAGTATCTGCTCACTTCAGGTAGCTTCTGACAGGTGGAATTTGATGAATATTACCAATTATAGGTAGACCAGGCGGGGCTGTCAAGCGTCAGCAGCAAGATTATTGCCTTCGAAACAGGGTAACACTACAGATTGGGTAGTATTTGCTGTTTCCATCTCTCAAAAGCCCACGGGCTAAAAGTAATATCAGTACAGCGACCGCGAGACAGCCTACAACTTTGATGGCCAATTCCCTTGGATCGCGTTGTAGAGAAAGTAAATCGATCCAGTGCTCAATCGCCGACGCCATTTTGAAACATATACTCCCATTCACATGTGCGAGGGCCGATTCGAAGATAGAAAGACGGCTTGATCGAGACTCATTGTTGCTTGTCAACGGTTTTGCTGCAAGAACAAAAGAGAGCGACCGGGTGATAGAAGGCAAAGGAACTTCTATTGATTGGTCCGGGATCTCGGGTCAAGCCGATCCAAAACGTCCGGGCAAGTAGGATGGCAGCGCCAGACGAGTTAGGTGGCCGATTTATATGAGATATTACATAAGCAAGGCTACGACATTGAAGCTAACGCACACTCCTGGCTGAGTGCTGACCGGCAGTCTGGAGAGGCTGAGAGGTATCAAGCGTGCTCTAATAGACAGTAATAGGACACCGACAGTTAGACATGAGCGTCTGGAAATGTCCGTAAGAGGTGTCGCGAAAAGAACAGAACTCTGAACATCTTTGTGGGTGAGCATCGTTACCCAGAAGCTATGGTATTGGGCATCGATATCTACATTTATTCTCGCAGGAATATCTCTCGTTGATCAAACGCAAGGATCCGGTCGACTACTGTTCCTATAGCATGCAGCCTTGATGCATCTTTCTCTACCGTCAGCTGTGAGCCATCGACGCCTGCATCACTGCTATGCCCTTGTGAATGCCTTCTTTCACGTCCGAGAAGGTTCTCTAATGTCGTCCATATCGCAGTGACAGTGGCTGCCGCGCCGGAGTGTCGCTCTGCTAAAGCCCGAAAACCGGTCACTATGCTGGACCGTTGATGCGCACCTAGCTGGGGCATCTGATCCTTGGCGACGGAGCTGTGGAACAAGCAGACTGCAACAGGAAAGTGTATCCATGCAACACTATAAGTATCAGACAGTCTCAAATTATTCGCGCCAAGGGGGTGCACACTTACATGGCGAGAGGGATGGCTTCAATCGATATCTGTGTGAGCAGAGTATGAAATATTCCGCCCACTTTTGCCGCTGCTAGCTCTATTTTCTGGACCGACCTTGAGCGGAACGTAATTTCTTCTGGACAGTCGTGTGGGTGAATGGAAACAAACGGTCGGTATAGCATTATAATCAACGATCTAAGCCATCTCTGAATTAGCGACCTCAAACGACAATCAAAGGCGGATTCACGGACTGGATCATCACCTGCAGCGTTTTGACCGCCACCACATCGACCTGAGGGTCTCCACCGCGCAGCGTTAAGTTGCCATCGAGTTCGAATTGCAATTCTAGAACATCCAGTCGATGCTTGATGTCAAGTACAATTTCGATCCTTTTTGTTACAGAGCTGACATTCTCACGTCCCGTCCGCCATGTTCTTGAAAACATCGCCTCTCGCTGAAATTCGATGATAGACACGATCTGAATGCTCAAGTGACAGAGCCAGATGAAGGAGCTCATCCTCAATTGTTTCGATCTTCGGTCCATGTATTGGGAACAAATGACTTCGCTGCCAAAATCAGCCATGGTCACCATTGGCCACGTGCGTTCGTGTGCAGTCGTATGAAGCCGATGAGGCCTGCGAAGGCCCATACCAATGATCCGATCTCTAACCAAGCAGCACCACCATATCACCTTGCGCTGAGAAGACGGAGTTGCACTGTCGGTCAGGGGGTCCCAGAGCCTGGCTTCTCGGGCATGGAAAAAAGCCCGATCGAGCCAGAAGCTATTGACACATGGGTCGGAATTGTAGGGACTCCAAAACGTCAATAACAGACATACTGTGGCTCGAGTGACGTGGCCGACAGAATGATCGTGATTGTAGAGATGCTGTTCCCTTGCATGTTAGCGCAGGATCGCTCATTAAGACTTTACGCTCGAACCTTGACATTCTCAAGGAGAGCGGTCTGGCCCTCCAACACCGTTGAGAACGGCATCTGCCTTAACTGGAACTCCGTCGCATACTAATGACACAGTCAAATACAATACCCGAGGGGTCAGTACTGGCTTACTGCGATGGCTGTGAACATCATAGCCTGGAGCTGTATCATCTCAATTCTGGCAGACAAATCACCATGTTGGTGCAATTTGTATCGTGTGGTAAAGTCACTCTCGTCAATGACTGGACACAGATGAGAGCACATGGCGTTTGGGGAAAGCATGGGCAGTGCTGGGGCATTTGACCTTTGAATATTCTCAAGGGAGATCAGCCCGACACTCTCCACACATAAAAGGAGTGCAAAGACATACCATCTTCATTCAATTCTGATCTTTCCTCCCTTACAATTCCACTTTGAGTGGGGAGCGTGCAAACCACACTTCTTTGAGGCGAGTTTGAGAACTTTTCGAGTACGCTTGAAAAGCTAATGGTGAGGTACGTGATCCACAGCACAATTTTTTCTATTGCGGCGGTAGGTAGCCAGAGAAACGAAGGCGGAGTGGCCGGTTTCGTGGGGCAGCCTGGCGATTTCAGTTGTTCAAGCCCGGAACACTCACCGTTCGGCCCGGCTCCTACAGTGTCAAGGGGGAAGACTTAAAAATCTAGGTCCCGGCCACCAACACCTGCAGGTGAGACTTAGAGCGCTATCTCAACAACGGAATTCCCTTGCCGGTTATGGCCGTCCCAACTTCACATCTGCCACGAACTCTCTGGATCCCTCCAGACAAAGAAGCAACCAATCTTGACAAATTTCGACACTGGGTGAATGCGAAACACAAATTGGCCTTGATGGATTACAATGAGCTTCATCAATGGTCCACAAGCAGAGAGTCGGCCGAGAACTTCTGGATTGACCTCTTCGAATTCGAGAAGCTCAATCCAAGGGTCGTCCCGGAACGGGCTTTCGCCAGCAAGGTAAGGCCACAGATAATTGTTTCAGCCGCCCATCGTCGAGGTTGCTGATCAAGGTTTATTTAGGGCTTATCTATGTTTCCACCTCCTCAGTTCTTTCCAGACATTACCTTGAACTTCACCGAACACATTTTCCAGAACAGAGCACCAGGACAAGTTGCCCTCTATGCTTGTAGCGAAGGTCTGGCTGAAATCACTGAGATTGATTGGGATGATCTATATACCCGCACAAAGACCTTCGCAGATGCTTTGCGCAACAGCGGTTTGAAGAAGGGCGACCGAGTGGCTGCTGTAATCTCGAATTGCGTGGAGACAATCGTGGCTTGTCTCGCCGTTCTTTCGATCGGTGCCATTTTCTCAACATCATCTCCCGACATGGGCGTCTCCGGCATCATGGAATGTCTAGCACAGATCGAGCCCAGATTCACCATCATTGAGAGCTCGGTACGATACAATGGGAAGACTCGTACATTGATGGACAAGGCTGAAGCATGCCTCGATGGTCTACGTCAAATTGCTGGCTTCCAGGAGATGATTTTGATCCAGAGACAAGGATTCTCGTCACCACCATCCTCTACGGTGACTTGGGAACAGTTCAACACTCGCGCGACGGGGCGAGACTTGACTTATGAGCAAGTCCCTTTCAATCACCCCGGCTTTATCGTCTACTCGTCAGGAACTGTGAGCGGGATGTCATTCATTCCTGGCGGTGACGAGCTAATATGTAATAGACGGGCACACCGAAATGCATTGTTCATAGTGCAGCGGTCAGTACGCCCAAACCCGATTGCTTTACTGTCAGTTGAGACCAGACCTAGGGCGTTTTGATGAAGATCAAAAAAGACTATATGCTGAATCTTGATGTTCGTCAAGGAGACACAATCTATCAGTATACCACGGTATGGGTATGACCCCGTAAAGATATGACACATCAGCACTAATCACCGCCTCAGACAGGTTGGGTGATGTGGTTGATGGTGCTATGCAGCTTATCATACGGGGGCAAGACTGTCCTCTACGACGGATCTCCATTAATTCCCGACATTATGGTGACACTGCGAATGGTCGAGAAGCTAAAGTCTGTATTTTTGGTCCTCTCGAGGTTGTTTGGCTGACATTCCAAGAATAACATTGTTTGGCACTTCAGCGAGATTCTTATCAGACCTCATGCTATCCGAGATAAAGCCTCGTAGGTGTGGCAAGCTACTCAAGGTTTTCGTTGACACTGATCCGTTTACTCTCAGGAAAAGTAGTCGACCTTTCATCACTACGCACCGTTTCATCTACAGGTTCTGTTCTACAGCCGGATGTATGTGAATGGTTTCACGATCGTGGGTTCCCCTCTAAAGTTCATCTCGTATCTGGGAGTGGTGGAACAGATCTAGCTGGCTCCTGTGAGTATTTACATTATTGTCCATATCAAATACTCGATGGATAGCTAATCTGGAGGCTTCTCCCAGTGGTAAATGGAGATCCAACGTCCCCTGAATACGCTGGCGAGATACAGAGGCCGGCTCTTGGGATGGCGATCGATATTCTCGACTCGGAGAGCGACAAACCAATTTCGGTAGCTCAGAAGGGACAACCCGGTGAGCTTGTATGTCGTATGCCATTCCCGAGTCAGCCTGTCAAATTCTGGGGCAGTGATGGCAATAAACGTTATGAGGACTCATATTTCTCACGTTACGGCCGAGGTATTTGGCACCAAGGAGACTTTGTCTCTATGTCCCCAATCACAGGTGGATTCACTATGTTGGGCAGGTCGTGGGTGCCACCTTTCTCTTCCTCGTTCCTCTTATCTCCTTCCTTGCGGACACTAAACTAACAAAATATCTACCTAGAGATGGTGTTCTAAATCCTTCGGGGGTTCGATTTGGTTCTGCAGAGATCTGTAACGCTATATCTGGCATGCCCGAGTTCGAAGAGACGATCTGTGTTGGTCAACGTCGGCCTACTGATCACGACGAGACCGTGTTGCTATTTGTCAAGATGAAAAATGGGCAAGCACTAACCGGGGCCCTCATTGCCAAAACAAAGAGTCGGATTCAAGCTGCATTGACACCGCGTCATGTGCCCAAGCATATCTTTGAAGTGCCGGAAATACCATATACCATCAATGGAAAGAAGATCGAGTTAGTGGTGAAGCAGATCGTCTCGGGACGCAAGGTCATTCCTTCTGGGGCGGTCGCAAATCCAGGCAGTCTCAAATTCTACGAGAGATTCGTGGACCTCAAGGCGCTCACAAAATCCGAGAGGCTTTCAAGCGCAAAGATATAGGAGAAGACAAGTGCACATACTACTATAGACCTACGCCCACCATTTCAATGGTCAGTTCTATAGAGGAGCCTTATGCCTTGATCAGGGTTGACATATGCTTCACACATCCTACGCCATCATACAATCCTACCAGTGAGCCTGGATGTATGCTCACCACAGACAATCCGTCGCTTACTGGGGGAGTGTGCTTTGCAGCGAACTTCAATCGGCTGATACTCCGAAATAAGGTCCCGGTTAAATGTCTCCGGAATCTGTTTTTCGAAGAAGCTCGGCACCGGAGCAGGGCCCGGGGCTTTCCAACCGTTATATCTGTACTTCTATCTGGCGTCGTTCAAGATGAAGATATTATGCATGGTATCTAGAATTTGGTCCTACAAGACCAAATCAATCAAACCAAAAGCTGTCAGCGGAAGACGTCACGTTTCCTCATCTTCAATCGAAACAACGTTACAGTAGTCTCGAAATAGACTATTATGGGTCTAAATTGTGACAGCCAACCTGTTCCTCGAGGGCGACTTTTGGTTATTGGAGCGGGATATGCTGGTCTGGCTACTGCAATTGAACTTGTTCTGGCAGGTTTTGAAGCCGAGGTAGTCGAAGCCGTATCTCAACTTTCCACCCAGGGTGCGAATTTTCTCCCTCCTCAAGCCATCTATAAATGCCTCCTACTATTACTGACGCAAGTGATTGCCAGGCGATATGATACAAATTGGATCAAATGCTACCCGGCTGATGGCGCGGTGGGGCAATGTTGTGAAAGAGATTCAAGCAATCTCAGCACAACCTCCGACAATGACCCTGTTCGACAAAGATGGCGTAGAATTGCTGACCGCTCCTCTACCAAGTGAGTTTGATGGCTATCCCGTTCTGTTCTCCAACAGAGGATATATCCAAAAGACTGTATTTGAGTATGCTCGATCCATCGGCGTCAAGTTTCGTTTCGGCTCTCGAGTCAAATCATACTTCGAAGACGACACGGGTGCTGGGATAATAATAGGAGATGAACGCATCCGAGCGGACGCAATCATTGCTTGCGACGGCATTCACAGTGCAGCTAGGAAGCACCTAACCGGCGCGCAAGAGCTGGCGCGCCCCAGCGGTTTCGCTGTGTATCGATCATGGTTTTCACTCGATCGTCTCGCAAATCACCCTCTGACGAAGCGGTTCACGGAATCGAAGGTTGATCAATTCTACGTCTGGATTGGCACCGACATTCACGTTATTCTTTTCACCACCATTGCTGTAAGGGGCGCCGTAGTCTTCGTTACACATCATGTAAGTTCTGCCCTCCTCGATGGTTTTCTTCGTTCACCAGCGTTACCGTTGCGGGGACACTAATGATGTACTACTTTGACTAACAACCTAAGGACACTTATGAGATGGAAGAGTCTTGGACCTTCCCCGGAGATCGGCAGGATATGCTGAAAGTAACCGAGGGTTGGGATCCGATCATTGCTGCCGTTATTAGTGCCATCCCACAGGAGAATATCATTGACTGGAAATTACTGTGGCGTGATCCTATCAAGAAATGGGTTTCGTCCAAAGGTCGCATTGCAATAGCAGGAGATGCGGCTCATCCCCATCTTCCTACCTCAGGATCCGGCGCTGCGCAAGCAATCGAGGATGCCGGAACGTTTGGTGCTCTACTGGATAAGCTCGGTCAAGATCGGATACCCCTGGCTTTCCAGATTTTTGAACGAATAAGGTCGGTCCTATAAAACCTAATTCTATCTAGATATATATCTAACCACTCTACAGATATGAACGGACTAGTCTCACACAGCGAATGGGCTGGGAGACGCGGCATCGATGGCACCAGACCGATTGGGCTGCTGTCAAGGTAAATCCAGATTACCTGAAGATGCCGCAGCCTATGTGGTTGTATGCGCATGACGCCAGACAATATGCCTATGACCAATGCGACGCAGCGGTCGAAAGCCTGGAGAAGGGCAAAGGCTTCAACTCCACGAACTTGCCAGAGGGTTATACGCACGAGGACTGGACAGTGGAAATGATGCTTGCCTTGGAGAAAAATCAGGTCCAAGAACACTTTTACAAAGTTGTAAACCGATAGCTACCTGAGGTTGTTGACTCTCCCCTACCGTTTTTTGTGCGAGCATTCAGGTACTTCTCGGGAGGGGCGGGGGAATCAAGATAGCATGAAACTCTAGGGGGTTTCCCGGCTAGACAGAAACAAAGGTAGAGTCGAGCGTCGCCCCATATTCCCCCACACTCCGGGGAAAAGCCTGTATCCGCCTGTAGAGTTTCTTCACTTGGTCGTTGAGCTCGGGTACCACGCTAATAGCATGCGGGCGGCCGATCCCATTAAATCGGAAGGAGTCAATGGAAATGCAAGCCTCGTAGGTTGCGGCTATTCAAATGAAGGTCCCCATGGCTCCCACGAACTATCTCGCCTCACCAGCGAACGACCAACGGGCCAAGCAAACATTCTAACAACCAAACGATTTTTCACTCTCACCTGATTTCCCGCAGAGCGACATTTTAGCAATTTGAGGCGACATTATGACCACACAGAGGACCAAGATACATGAGGAACGGGTCGTCTGGGATTTTCCTATTGAAGCAGTCTGGAGCTTGGTCTCCAGCTTCGGGGCGATACAGGCTTGGATGCCCTCAATAACGTATTGCGCCGTTGACGGGCACGGAGTTGGCGCTACTCGAACGGTCATAGGACTAGCAGGGGAAGTAAAAGAGACTCTGGAAGTTCTGGACGATAAGGAGCATTTTATCTCATATCGCATCAAGGACCCTGTTCCTTTACCTGCCAAGGGCGGATTCGGGAGCTGGAAACTGGAAAGCAAGGGCGAAAACAAGACTACGATAGTTTGGACAGCAGATGCTGAGGAGGTGGCGGTGGAGGCCATCCCTGAACTCCAAAAGGTTTACGAGCCCTTTATGAAAGACTGTTTAGCCGGGCTGAAAAAAGCACTGTCATAACCGCGCGGATGTTTCTAATGGATGCGAGAAGCTATATTTTCTACAATTCTTGTTCGCTTAAATAGTATTGTCCTTATATTGAGGACATTTTATCAGCCAGGCTCAACTTCCATGTTGGAAATGGTTGGGGACGTGCTTGTGGAATCGTAGGCTCTCAGCTAAAATTGGCTACCAAATCAAGTCGACGAAGGTTCTACCCAGGTCACGCCAAAAGAAGCATGTGAAGACGAAATCCCGGAGATGCTGAATGCCTCCTTTCATTTATAAGAGACTCTGGACTAAAAGATTACCCCGTCTGTCCCCTCGGGTTATCTGTCATTGCATCCATTCACTGATCTCCCCAAGCCGCATCACTCCGGGTCTGGAGGAACTATCGAGAATGAAGCGATCAGTCCTCCGTCAACCTGCAGATTCGTGCCAGAGATCTGTCTGGCATCGTCTGATAGCATGAAGCAGATAGCATCAGCCAGGTCTTGAGGCTGGCCACATCTCCTGCTCGGGGTGATAGATGCGATCCATTTCCGATCCAATCGTTGGTCGAGTAGAGGGGTGTCCACATAGCCTGGACTGATGGCGTTGACACGGATGTTGTCAGGCCCATATTCTGCAGCAGCGACATTGGTGAGCGAGATCACAGCCGTCTTGCTGGCGGAGTAAACCCCGAGACCAGGTGTTGGACGCATCCCAGAAATGCTGGCAATATTGACAATGGCGCCGCCCCCACGCCGCTTCAACGCTGCAAGCTCGTAGAGCAGGCAGTACGCTATACCACAGGTGTTGACCCTATACACGTTTTCGATGCTTTTTGGGTCCATCTCCAAGATCTTGCCGAGCGGCCCCTGAATTGCAGCGGCATTTACAGCTAGATCGAGTCCGCCAAACGTTTCTTCCGCGAACGCAACGGCAGACTCGACGCTCTTCGCGTCTCCTTGATCAAACTCGATGGCCACGGCTCGTGATCCGATGGCTGCTGCCGATTTCTTGGCCAGATCGATGTTGATATCGCCGATCACCACTTTTGCTCCATCTCTCACCAGAGTCTGAGACACTGCCAGGCCGATGCCAGAGGCACCACCAGTGACTAAGGCTACCTTGTCCTGAAACCTCGACATTGTTGGAGAGCCTTGCTGTATGTCGAACTTTGAAGATGCAGAACGTCTAAAGAATCATACCTAATGTGAAGGGATCATCAAATCCGGCTTGTTACCGTTCCGCTTTAGCCCGCTATGTTCGGGAGCCAAACTGAACCATCAAACCCTGGGGAATTGTTCCTTTTCGGAACATCTGATTCCATTCGTGATCTTCCTACGCAGCACCTACGCAGCACTCTTCGTTCTCATCCGACCGTGAACCTCCAAGCGCATCTCTTGACGACCAATAGTTCTCCTGCGATATTAGAAACTGCAATCAAATTATCTTTGGCACTTGCCCGCCCAGGATCGAGATGAGTCAGCAACACTGGCTGCCAGACGGCTCTTTGCAAGGACGAACAGCTATCGTCACGGGGGGTGCGGGCTCTTTCGGCCGAATCATCTGTCACGCCTTAGCGCGCGCAGGCGCTTCCGTGGTCGTTAACGACGTGGGCACTGCGTACTCGGGCCATGGAGCTTCAGAAGGGCCTGACACGGATTTGGCGAGGGAAATATGTGCCCCTAGGGTACACGGCGGTGCCAGACACTCATAGCGTTGTTGACGCATAAAAGGTAGTCGACATCGCTCAGCTCCTTCGGCAGAGTCGACATTCTGATCAACGGTGCCGGTATCAATAGATATGGGAAGTTCGAAAACTACTCAACCGCGGATCTGAAAAAGATCCTCAAGACAAATACGCTGGGACCACTGCTGTTCTGCCACACCGTGTGGCCAAGGCTCCTATCTCAGGGCTATGTACGAGTTGTCAACATCGCATCAAGATCAATGCTGTTGCGCCTATTTCAGCTTCACGCATGACCCTCCGGCTCTCACTGATGAGAGAGCCATCAAGGACTTCGAGCTTGCTTGGCTTCCGGCTGGAAATGTGGCTATCATCCTGGCTCCGGCTACTGATGCGTGCAACTTCAACGGTGAATTTTTCAGCACCGGCGGATACAAGGTCCATCGAATTGTTTTCGGTATGCTCCCCGGGCTACAAGGGGTAGAGTCTTCTCAGGCCATTCTAGACAAGCAGGAGCAGAGGATGAATGGGGCGGACTGAGTCGTTAAGCAGCGATCCACATTGGCGGCGCTGACATGGCTTAATGACAAGACTTCTTTGGCTTAGCGAGCGAAGCAATTAAAAATCAGAGCATTGCTGTCCTAGCGCAGACCTTGAGCGACCTCCGCCTCATCTACCCAACGCATGGCCTCTTTTGCGAAGAGTGTATCAAGATAAAACCTTGCTGCTGATATTTTGCCGTCTTCAATCTCAAACAACCAATGATACTTGTTGCAGTACGAATTGCCATTAATTTCCATCTGCGAGCTGGCTTCCAAGGCTAGCCGGTCTTCGTCCGCCGTGATTCCCTCCACTGTGACCTTCACGTCCCCCACTCGAGATTCCTTGAAGACCCAGTCCCTGAAAGCGGCTTTGTCGAGGGTGCCTGCCAGACGGGGGAACATGTCCTTCTGCGCAATGGTGGTGAAAGTTGCGTTATCGTGAAACAAGGCAAAAAAGGGATCGACGTCTCCGCCCTTGGGTACCGACCATTTCTCGCATATCTCATAGGCAAGCTTCTTGTTGGCATCGATCCGGGCAAGCCGAGCGTTGTCGCTCTGTCCCAGACTTCCCATGGTTATCGAGTGTCAATGAGAAAAAAGGCCTATTGTTCCGTGAAGAAAATAGGTATGGTATGGGACGCGGGCACTTTTTGAAATTGCGTACTTAAGGATTCGACAACGGTGCTGAATAATATAGGCTCTCTCTGTGGTGTTGAAGGTGCTTCTCAGGCAGCATAGCCAATTCTAGATTCTAGATGGAATCTGTGGGATCTGGCTAACCTAGGTTGGCCGGAAGCTAACCTTCTACGTTCGGAATGTGGGCGCAAACATGCCCCGATGGTGTGAAGTCCGTTGGTGAAATGACAGCCTATCTCGATGCCCGGGGTTAGTGGTATTGAACCGTACCGTGTACTCGCAGTTCGAACTTGACAACTTCCACACAGCTCTAGGTAACTGCAATCTGCCTCGTTCTGGTCATGACGGTCAAAATCATCCTGGCGCTGCGGCAAAAGGGAAATGTTTCAATTGATGTATTCTAAAGAAGTGCAAAGAGGAGCGAGGACTGTTGATAGCGAGCCTGCAGACGTCTCTTCGACTGGTCAAGTATGTTCAAAATCATAGGCAATGCGACAAATCTGACGATGAGCTGCGCTCTGTCCGTCCAAACCTGATATCCTCCGAGGCACCTTTTGACGTGATTGAGGAATTTTGCATCGACGACACGGATGATGGCTTTGTGGCAAGCTTTCAGTCCTAGAGGGAGGTATGGAAAGTCTTACGAGATGCCGGTGAGGATTTTCTTGACTATTCGGCTTCTTTCTTCGTGCTGGTGGAAGAGCGGACACTCATCTTGCCTGGATCTCCAGACATGATAATGGCCTCGGAGTACAACTCAATCAACAATGCTGTTGCGTTTGCGGTGTCGTCAGTCAACTCAAATGGAGCGTAGTACGGGATGTGGTTCCATTCAACAGCCACCCAGAGATGGGGACCTGCCTTGGGACTGAAGAAATACGCCCAGAACGTTCCCTGCGACCATGACGTTCTCAACGAGCTGAGTGAGGAGTTTGGGACAGTCAGGCCGCGCTATGATATCTGCGCAACCATGTGGTTCGATGGAAACGCTCAATTCGGGAATGCTTATGCGAAAGCACTCGCAGCCATCAGGGAGGATGAGGATTCAGGATTCCTAGCCCCCCACAATCCATGACAAGCTCTTTGGTAAAGGAGCATATATTCATAGATAAATACCGAACGTGGTAGAGTCTGCAATAGAGATCCGCATCCAGTTGGTAAAAGTCCTCTATGCCACTCCTGGTCCTGGGTTGTTTGGATTTCACAAGCGCTGCTACAGACAACAATGACTAGAAAGTCTCATCACAGCCTTGCGATACGTTTGGCGTCGGTCTGATGCGAATTCGAGTTTCCCCCCAGGAGTCTCTTCCCACCATCAAGGGTGATGTCTTCCCCGTTGACATACGCCCCGGCTTTCGAACAGAGGTAGACCGCAGTTCCTGCTATGTCTTCCCGCAGTCCCAGCCGGCCCATAGGATTGTCGGCGCTCGCAGCGTCCAGACCGCCATATTTCTCGATTGCTGGGTTGGCCAGGCGTGTTGGGAACCAGCCCGGGGCAATCACGTTGGTGGTGATATTCTTGGGCGCAAGCTCGAGGGCCAAATTTCGACCAAAATGATGCATGGCGGCCTTGGAGATGCTGTAGGCAATGGCGCCGTCCCTTCCGACGTGTGTTACAGCTATGCCACCCACTGAACTCATGATGATCACTCGCGCTGGATCGCTGGGAGTACCGGCTGCAGCAAGGAGTGGTACTAGTCTAAACATCAAATACCACAGCATCAGCTCGTTTGTGTTTATATTTTGTACCTCACGGTTTTGGGACTTACTTGCGTGTCAAATTGAAAGGACCTCGGACATTGACATCAAAAGTTTTGGCAGTCTTCCAATCCTCATAATCTTCGAATGAACCCCCCCAACTTGCTCCAGCATTATTCACTAGAATGTGAAGACTTTCGCCCGGTACTTCCTCCTTCACTGCCGCGACCAGCTTCTCGACGCTTTCCATTGTGTTGACGTTTCCAGCAATAAATGAGGCTCGGCCGCGTATGTTGGGGATAGAGTTGAGATCCTGGGCCGCCTTTTGAAGGCCATCTTCCTTACGAGCGTTGATGATCACTTTCGAGGCGCCAGCTTGCAAGAATGCGGCAGCAATATCGAACCCCAAGCCTCGCGAACCTGTCTCTGTTCAGTGTGTCACGTAGCCAGGAGAAATAACCCACCTCCAGTGATGAAAGCAACCTTGCCGTCGAGACGGAAAAGAGAATCGAAGTTAGGTATTCCTGTCATGGTGATATGTGGCGGACTGTACGTAAGTTTGGCAAGGGAGTTGGAAGCTAGTGACTTATGCCAATTATTAAATCGGTCTTCGTAGCGGCCGTTCATTAGCATCCAGTCGCCGGGGTGACAAGGAAAAATCCTCCACTGCATTTTGGGGATCTTCCCACTTCCTCCCCATGTCTCATCGATTTTCTACTATACATAACTCTACTATCGAAGAAAATTCATCTCGGCGCGGAGAAGCTGGAAACAGCTCAGCCTCAAAAGATAATCGTCTTGATTGCCAGCACGATGGCGTCTGTACTAATGCCCTCTATCATCGAGGATAAGCTCCGGCCGCACGCCAAAGAAACGCTGGAAGCAGTCAAGAGATTCGTGGAAGAGGAGTGTGTGGCTTCTCCGCTCTAACTGATCTGTCTTCCGGCTGATATCCTGTCACAGGTATCCCCGCAGACACAGTGTTCGAGGCACAACTGTCTACCCATCCGGACCAACGGTCGAAGTCAATGCCTCCAATCTTGGAAGATCTCAAGCAACGGGCGCGCCAGCTGGGGCTGTGGAACCTGTGGATGCACTCACATCTTGAAGAAGGGCCAGGTCTCACGAATGTCGAATACACGCTCATGTGTGAGATCATGGGTCGCAGTTTGGTCGGCCCCGGAGGCCATGAATTGCAGTGCTCCTGACACCGGAAATATGGAAGTATGACCCTGCATATCAATTGCTTCTCCCTTCAGATGCTCTAAGAAGTCATCGTTCTAATCTACTATTTTAGACACTCGCAAAATATGGAAATGAACAACAGAAAATGGAATGGTTGAGGCCTTTCATGGATGGAAAAGTCAGGTCGGCCTATGTCATGACGGAGCCCACTGTGGCCGCATCAGACGCAGAGAGTCTTGCCTTAGAAATGCGCCGAGAAGGTAATGAGTATATCTTGAACGGTGTCGTAAGTCACACAGTCATCGGCCCAAAGCTGTGAAACTTCAACTTACACCTGTAAGAAATGGTGGATCAGTAGCGCTGGGGACAAGTGATGTCGACTGTGAGTTGGAAAATGCAACTGGCTGGTGGAAGGCTTTCTTCTGACACGCTTCGATCACCAGATTAATCGTTTTTGTGAGATCCAACTCGGACGATTCGCTTTGCAGATGGGCCAGAAGAGGCGCACCCCGCCCAACTCGCAAGGACCGAGAACAAACGTCACCGCAGCGTGTAAGTGCTCATCCTTTACCCTATTATCCTACACCTTCCCAGTTACCACTGCGACTGATTCCGGGTAGAATCGACCTTATTGCAAACCGAGACGCCGCAGGTCGGTCATTACGGGGAAAATATCGCACTGCTCCTAGATCACGCTTGTAAACAACGGCAGACAACTAGGATCAACTACGTGAGACAGGGGGTTGCCGTTCTAAACATTCATTAGCGAGGCCAGCACTTACCTGCCTCCCTGTATATTCTCCTACCATGGATTAAATCAGCCTGGAATATCCCTTGATTGCGTTTCATGATCACCTATTTCTCACTCACCACCTTCCCTGATGAACGCTGGGTCAAACCGGGTTCTAACAAATAAATATAGTGGGGTGTCAGATGTCTTCGTCTTCGCGATCGGCACTGGATGAGCAAAACATGAGCTCGGAGATGGACACTAGGCAACACCATCTGATTAGCAAGAGCACGGAAGACTGCTTGGAAGATACCACCAGCGAGCATAGGCAGAGTAGGCGGACGAAGAGAGAGCACGGACTGGTTATTGCACACGGGCAAACCGGTGAAGTGCCTGGTTGAGAAAATCCCCACGGCAAGGCTGAATGATCATATCTCCGTCCATTTTGCTAATTCACGCCTCTGGACGATATGACTTGTGACTTTCACTAATAACACGCCGCCCACAGTTGCAGGCAGTTGTGTGTTGTCTTCACATGTAGAGATTGATGATTTTGTGTTGATACTTGTTTCACTCTTCCTAGCAACCAATCCAATTTTTCTGTCCTCCTCAAACCTAGGAACGCAGGAATGCTGTGGGAAGGAGTACCAAATATGTGTGGTAATACGGGATATATACACGCCCTGGTTTTGACCTTGTACTCCAGCCTCTATTCCCTCTCAGAAATCAAACCGGAAACCAGTTTTTTAGTCGGCAGTCATGGTGAATAATGTCTTCCGCCAAGGCCTGGACTAAATGGACTTCCCACGTGATTGGCGGACACAGCGTTGCACCCGCACTGCACAAATCGCCTCGTCGCCGGTAATGTTGAGGGATCTTCAGGCACTCGGAGCGATTCTCCTTCTGACTGCAGTGGGGCTCGAGGCAAGCCATGTCTACGTCGTACAAAGAGCTCGCTCTTTTTGTTGTCCGCCTCCACGATGAGATGCAAGATGAATTCCTTGTAAGTCTGTAGACCTGGCGATGCTGAAAACATGGAACCTCGTCTCCATCCTTGTGGCTGTTTTCCCCAGAGTCCCGTGCGTTGTATACAACATCGCAAGACCGCAGTTTTTGAGTCATCGAGCATCTTGGCTCCGACCCCACGTCGTTCTAGGTTCTCACAAGCGAAGGTTAGAGTATACTTGATATGTAAATTCGTTGCCGGGAAATCCGCCTCCGGTTTAGGCGGCCTGGCCGCTTCGGGAATAGTCGCGGGCTGGGCGCGCCGCCGCTTTTGATATCTATAAGAATCCTCTCCCCCTCCCCTCCCAGTGCTCTCTTCCTTCCAACCTATTTTCCTTCTTCACCTTTATCTTTCTAATGCACCCGTCGTGCGTTACGCGCTATAGCCTATATTCTTCTCGGCCGCATTAGGCCCCCCCTCGATTCTTCACTAGCTGCTTCAAAATTCGCCTCGCCTCTACCTGTGCACTCCGATTCCCCTCTTAATTCTCGATCGTCGCGGCCTTTGCGCTCCTCGACGTAGTCTATTTCGATTCTCTCGAAGTCTATAACTCCTATATAATATATTTAGCTTCATCGGCTATATAGTCTATAGGCTTAGTTAATTTCGTCCATTATTTACACCTTCATCGAAAATTCTATGGGGATCCGCGACGATACGTCTCCTTATACTACCTCGTCTATATAACTCTCTTAATGGGCTTTTCTATCGTTTATTTTAGACTTACGAAAGAGTTAAGGAATCGTTATTAAAATAATCTTAGTCGTAGTGCACGATACGGCTCTCTTACTATACTATTCGTGCCGGAATTCTACGATATATCTTAAATCTAGTGAAGAATAATATAAAAGACGGCGAAGACGTAGCTAATGTTTTACTATAGGCCGGTATAGTAAGTTAAGTATCGTACTTAATATATCTAATTATAAAAATATCTTACGAGTCGATTAATAGTGTATATATATTGCTACCTACGCTTCGCCTTAATTTTACGACGCTAAGCTAGACTAAGATCTCTATTTTAGTCGTTAGCGCTCGAGGAAAGAAGAATTATCATTCGGTAATAAGAGTACGTCAGCGTATTATAAGTAAATTTCTAGCTACTATCTTATTTAGACTAAATATAGTACGATAATTCTTAAAATCGAGGCTCAGTAACGATAGAATATAGAGATGAAAAAGTCGACTTCGTAAGATATAATTTCGCTCGGACGAACGCGGACGTCGATTCTCCTTACGTAGATAATGATTCTAATAGTGAACGGGTATATATTTATAAGATTAGCCATTAGTTTCGAGAAAGACTATAAGATCGTCCCTTAAAAATCGCTGAAAGTAGTTATCTCGGTGCTTCGGAGATATTCTCACCGTACTCGAATCTTTAGAACCGGGGAGACGAGCTAGTACTCTATACTTATCTCTTATTCTAGGATTATCGTCGTTATAGTTAATATCGCGCTTAGAATACCTAGAGCTCTTATCTCTTATCGCGTTTCGATGGTATAATTTACTTTACTTTATCGCCTTAATAATCTTTCTTATTTACGCCGTAAGAGGCCCTAAAAATACTAGTAGAGAAGTCGTTTACGGATGAGACCGTTAACTTAGTAGTTATGAAAACTTAGAACTACGTCTTCTAGGAAAGTTAAAACTAAATAGTCGTAAAGTAGTGTCGATCGTCTATATATACGGCATTAATTCTTTTCTTATCTTCGGTCGCTAAATTTATTCTTCTTTCTATCTTTCTAAACGATTATCGATCGCTTAGCTTATATTTCATTACTTTCTAGTTATGACGATCTTCATCGTATACTAATCTAGAGTAAACGCACCGCTCTTCGAAAACTATATTTTCGGTAAATTATCTATAGTTACGTCTTCTTCTTATATATTAAGTAGATAAAGCTTAAAATCTTCTAATTAAATAAAGTCTATAGGTAAAGCGGATTTCGTCGATTTTATAAATTTAACTACTTCTCACTAGAACGTTCCTTAGAAGAGTTTAATACTATAAGAACTTCTAGAGCCGATATATTATAATTTCGATAAACACGGTATCCGAGTTACTAAAGCTCGCCGTAGCGGCGTAATCGATAGTAATAACGTTGAAGACGACGAGGAAAGCGACAACGATAACGATATTAATTACGAAAGTAAAATTAGCGATCTTTTATCTCTTACGGATATCTTTCTACGAAGCGACTTAGAATTTAGAGAAAGTATAGACTTTAGCTATAAGGCTTCCGTATTACTCTCTCTCGTTAATAGAACCTATAAGAACTATTATTACGAGGGCGACTATGAGAATAGTAGTAATTTTACCGCGATAATTATCGTAGATACTTAGCTCGGAGTTAGCTAAGATAAGTAATAGAGATTCTATATCGTACGTATACTATAAATAATATATACTAATGTATTTCTTTAGACGACTCGATTATATTAGACGATAATTATCTAGTTAATATCTTTAACTTTACTGTCTCTAGAGACGATTATCTTACTCTTAAAGTCGTAAATTAAGAATCTTTTAGTAGTTTCTTTTTAACTTTATTTAGAGAAACTACCGAGCTAAGTAATAAGAACGAAAAGAATAATTTAAATAGTCTAGCGTAGTATAAGTTAGATAACTCTATAGGCGATAAGAAAGAAGAAGGATATAATAAATTATATAAGAACGACGCTCTCTACGCTCGTATTTTCACTAATAGTAGTAACTATAACGAGTATAATAATAGCGGTATAGATTTAGATATATCGGCGTTTATCGGCTAGATTTACGATGTCTTTGCTAACTTTAAGGAGATCTTCGGTATAACTAGGCGAAAGTAGAAGACGATGGTTATAACTCTATATAACTACGTAAATCGTAATATTATAGTAGGGTCTATTTTAAATCTTATAAGTTAGAGAGAGCCTCGGTTAGCTACGGACGATAGCGCCGCAGGTATAGATGCTAGATTTTAGTACGTTTCCCTCTTAGCTAGTAACTATTACTCGAGTAAGTTCTATATCGGCGCTATTAAGTCTAATTCTACTTTTAATATTCTAAATTACAGAAAATATTAGTGCCTTTATAGAATCTCCGCTATTATCGCCTTCTATAGTTACGTATAAGGCTACTCGATCTAATCTTAACGCTAACTCCTAAGAAGCACCGAATCGAAAACGAACTCGGCCATCTATTTAACTCACTATTCTCTCCGACGATGGCGCTCTTTATAAACGGTCTCGCCGCGTAATAAAGGAGACGTAGAAGGTAAGAGAGGCCAGAGAGATACGGGAGAAGTCCGAGGCTAAACCGTCTTAAATATTATTAAGTCTATACCGGAAGAAATAGACTTACTTTACTAGTCTTAGTCTTAGTAGAGATAAAGTAATTAATAAGATAGTAGATATTAAGAATATTTATCTAGAAGAGAATAGTTTTATTTAGTGTCTTATTATATAGAAGCCATCGTTAATCGCGATGAAGAATCTTATTAGTAAAGAACTACGGCGGCGATGCGAGAAGCTATTCAGGAAAAGGTATGGCCGCTAGGAGTTCTAAGAGAGGCCGCTATAACTAAGTAGTAGACTAAGACGAAATAGAGAACATTCTAATTTCCTCTTTATTTACTTAGAAAGACGAGTTAGAAGAGAGAATAACTAACTATTCTTTAGGTATACTAGGATTTTAGTATATATTGTATATAGCCGTCGTAGATAATGAGATAGCTCCGCCGTATTCTCGAATATATCTCTATATAGAGATCCGTGTCCTTAGATTTTATAAGCCTCTCTATATTTAACTCGGTACCGATAGCTACGTAGTATTTCGCTATTAATATTCATTAAAGAATCTATAGTCGTTATTTAACCGTAATATTAGATAATCTCGCTTTCTCTACTTCCCTACCGCTAGTCTTCGGTTTTATGAACTATTTCTCATTAGAATACTAGTAGTCTTCCGACCGATGGTTAGGATAGTTTCTTTACCTCACCGTAGATAAGGCGGAATGAACTTACTCGACGACGTACGTTATATTTTATCGTCCGCAAGGGTAGAGGCGCTAAGTAGAAGATTCGTAATGATAGCACGGAAGATAGCTATTCGGTTTTTTAGTGCATCGTTTAAATTCTCTTAGAGTTAAGTGAATATTCTTATAGCCATAGTAGTTCTAGTTTAATATTATCGGTAACGAGAAGTAAGTTTCTAATATACGTAATGTAAAATAAATTTTATAGAGAAGAACTAAATAAAGGATTCCGATTTCATCTTATTATAACAGAGCACTTCAGGGTTTGGCGTGCACGTGCAACAACGCACAGAGGCCTGTCCAGCAGATCGGGAATCGGGAACGCGTTTCTGGTTGATACTGACAACAACACCACCAACACCACCTAGAGAGGCAGCGGCTAGGGCTACGAACACCTAGCATAGCGGTAGCATCGAGGAATAGGACAGGACTGATAAAACACTCTTAGGATTTAGGTAGACGGCACCAAAAGCTATAGAATTCATAATACTCTACTCAATCTATAAAAAAATGAATAGTACACTGCTAGCACTGTAAACTGTTCCGCACCTCCTCTCTGCCAGCTCATTTAGGTTTAACATATGACTAGATAACTTTTTCACCTTACCACCGCTCTACTAGCCTAGCACAGCTCATTATAGCATAGTCACCTTGCCTTATTACATTCCTCTCTCTCCCATCCACAGAACGACCTCGTCCGACAGCATATAGTACACTCAAGAATTATCTAACTCTATTATTACCTAGGGGGCGAGTCCGCAGCACTATGAGAAGAAGCTCGTAACGGAGGTAGATTCTTCTCTCTTATTGAATCTAGAATACGAACTAAAACACCACTAGTAAGTATAATAGATCTACTCGGTCTATATAAGGACACCGAAGACGCTCTTAATATTCCGCTTTAATAATCACTCTATCTTAGGGTCGAGCCTATTTCTATACTAATGTTACTCGGTGGCTCTAGAGTTCGCTCTTAGAATCCTCCCTTAACTAACTGAGCAACGCGAGGGAAGAGAGAGTTCACTCTTAGCGTTAAGATTCTATCCTAAGGGTCATTACTATTATATTCTAAATCTATTCTCTCTTCGCTATATAGGTCGATATGAGCCTATAATATCTAGTTCGTATTCTCTTAGTTAATGAGATTAACAATACTTTCATCTAGAGTGGTCATCATAATAGACTTTAATGGCTGCTACTCACTAGTTTCTGCGCGAGACGGCCATAATAATGACATCTTTTCATCCCTAATAATAGCTTAATGAATATCCTAAATGAGTTAAACTCGATGGGAAGTATCGATTTTGACTTCTTTAATAGCTTTAATACCGTTTTCCATAAGAGCTCTGGTCTAAAAGATGATAAACATTCCGCAATTATAGCCATTTAGTTATTTGTTGACATTGACATTCTAAAATATAAACTGTCTACCGTCTTCGAGCTTTACTCGAACTTAAGAGTTAAGATACTCCAAAATGATCGAAATTATTGAGTCTTTTACCGTGCGCTTCCTAATCGAATCCATAGCGTAAACGATTCGAGAATCGGGATCGACGTATATTAATCACTAATGATTAATCTCTCGATAGAGAATTAGCTTCTTCTATATAAACTTATCTTATCGCTACGATCGCGGCTAGATTATAAACGTAAATATTTCTCGAACGTTATATAGGTAGATTATATTCCATTCGTCTTCTACTTAGTGCTTTCGGTAGGCCGCGATGCCTCTAATAACGTAATCTATAGATAACTAATCGTTATGATTCGCACTAAGTAAAAGGTGTTTTAATTCTTTCTTATTAATTATACATCCTTCCGAGTAGTAATTCTCGCCGCGAAGAGATTTCTTTACTCCGCGACTATGCTCTTTAAATTTCTTTAAAGCGTCTCGAATTCGCTAAATTTTTAACGTGTCTTTTTCAGTCTTCACTCTTTCTATGATTCGAATTACTTCGAGGGCAGCGTAACACTAAAGAGATTACCTCGAACTAATATTAGTCGATAATACTCCGATTAATCTTTAGAATACTCGTATAATAGCTTTAAATCCGTACTAAATCACTTTATTCGCTTACCGCTTCGTCAAAGTACCTTTACCGATATTATACTTAACTCTCTTAGATCAGTCTATAATAATCTTCTATACTAGTCTTTCTACATTAAAAGAATTTCTCAATAAGTTTTATTTATATAATCTCGTATTAAAGGGCGAAAATAACTCTTAAAACTCTCCACGGAGATATTTACTATTAGTAATGATTTCTTTAGCTTTCGTGAACGCTTATTCGATGAACGAGAAGTATATTCGCTTAGGAGCTCTCACTTCTATCTCTAAAGATGTTCTCAGAACTAACGATATTAATCGCGATCTCTTTTTAGACTGAATCACTATTTTAATATATTCGTTTCGAATTTCCAATTACTTTTTAGCCGCTTCCTTAATTACGACTTCTCTTTCTTTAATTTTAGTGAGCTTTTTCATTATAGACTTATTCTTAAAGTAATTTAGAATATTTCGCTTCCAATATCTCTACTCTCCTTTCGATTATTTCTTAGATACGGTCGGCAAAGGCGGAGATTTTATCGCTTATCCTTAAGAGTCCTTTAACTAATCCTCGATCTCGTCTTTCGCTAGTGTCTTACTAGATCTCTTCTCTATAAATTTCTTAGTAGGCGGTTTTATAGTTAGTTTCTTTCCTATAATAAGGTTCTATTCGACCTAACTAATTTAGCTAATCGGTACCCCTAGGAGACCCTCGATGAAGATTAAATTATATATATTTAGTGGCTTTACATCATTTAACCAGTGTAATCTATTCTTTAACTAAAGATAATATTCTAAACGCGCAGCTATAACTTATGGATGCCCATAATCATTCATGGCGTTTCTAAAATCGTCTAGGTTCGATCATGCCGTAAAGATATCGATTCGTTACGGTGCTGGCTAAGAAAACTTTATACCCGTGAGACCGGCTAACCGTTTTATCATTTGATGATTAATTCGACGCAATATATTCATAGATATCTCGTCCCGCAGCTTAGACGTCATTCTTATACACTAGAGCTCCTCCAGTGTATACGCTGTATTGCCTAACCACTATATTACGATACCTTTTTAAAATTCTTCGGTTATTCATTACTTAAACTTCCGGCTAATCGTATCCTTACCGCTCGTATTCTTTAGAAATAGAACCATATTCTAGCTTCTAGTATAATTAATATCTTTAATGAATCTTCTCTTAATTTCGTTATACTTATTTCGATTATTAATCGCTTCTTTAATTAATACTTAAAATCTTTTAACCTTCTTATCCTTAACCACTTTATTTTTAAATACTATCTTTAATTCTAAATCGCCTTCAATGTAATTAGCGATTTTTAGCACGAACTTTTCACTTAACTATTATATTCTTTCGACTATTTAGATGACTTATCTAACTCATTCGGTCACGTCGATTCCTTCTTTACGGTATAATACTAGTATTTCCCGTGGTGGTTTTTGAATCGAGAAATGACGAGGATGCGACATTTAAATATTTAATACTGTAGCCGTATTAAGAGTAATGCCTCTAAAACCATAAATGAGTTACGTTCCGACTATTACATTAGATCTTTATAAGAGAGCTTAGGTTACCTACGGGCTAATCTTAATAGTGCCTTATCTTCGAATCGCCACTTGCTGCTACTAATTTAAGGGCGTTGATGTGAACGGATCTAATAACGAAGTAATATACTAAGGCGTTTACGGAACTTATTATTGCGGTGTTATTAGTGTGGAATTAGACGTAAGCCCTTACACGCGACGAGATCTTCGCGGAGTATCTTAATTGCTTATATTACTTAAAACTATTTGTAAATAATTAAAGCTCGGTTTTCTTAATGAAAAATACACTAAATAAAGCTATAAAAATAATGTAGCGTTGTTTTTCGAGGTTAATAAAGATATTCTTTAAATATTCGTTAGGAACGAAGAGAATTAAGTGATTACTTAACGAAATAAAGTAAAGACGAGAGAGAAGAGATAGTAGAAATAGTCGAGAGTTAACTTAGCCGTCTATTAACCTCACTACTCGTTAGGTGGCGAACTCCGTTATATACTAACGTTACTACTATATATTTACGTCGATTTTAGTTCCTTCTTATCTATTCTTTCACTTATAAAGTACTGTCTACGAACTAAGTAAGGAATACTTCGGTGGTCGCGGTGACGGCGTCTTAGCATTTATTCACTCGACTCCTCACTCGTCTTTAGTATTATTTATAGTCTAGGTGGTACTTTCTTCTCTTTAATTAATTAATTAGCTCGCTTATTCATAGTTCCCGTAAATAAATCACTCTATATCGCTACTATTACTATATTCTATCATCGTATTTATTTATACTGTGGATTTCGATTTACGCGCCGCAATATCTATACTTCGCCGTAACGTACGAACCGTAAGACTATCACTAAGTATCTTTTTAAGTTTACGCTAGCTCATTAGCCTCTTAGCGGAACTATTTTTAAATTTAATATATAACTAGATAAACTAATTTATACCAAAGGCTACTAAAACATTATAAGCTATTCCCTCTATAATTCTTACCTTTATTCTATTCACCACCCACCCATATATCTTAAGAGCCATTCTAGAAGTAAATAGACGAGCGCAGATAGTCAATAATGCTCACCCTATAGAAATTAAACTAAATAAATTAAAATATAAGAGAAACTATAATAGAGTTACCGATATTACTATACCGTTCCCTCTATTATAGTAGCACTAACCGTAAATATTGAATTTACTCTAAATAATAACTTAATTAATTAAAACTTTAGTAATAGACTTAATGAAAGGTAAGCGAATATAAGGACAGCCATAGAGAGCTCGCCTCCCTTCTCATCTTATATAAGTAAAGCCGTCTCTATTTACTTAGCGAGTTCTTTTTGAATTATTCTCTTCGTTTACGTCTTAGTCCGCGGAATCCTCGGAAACCTCTTTCTCTATTAATTCTTTTAGGAGGAAGAGGAAGCTCGATGATAAAGTTAGTCCGGAGCTATTCTTAATTATTCCCTCTAGCTTCGCCTAATGCCTAGACCAGCGGAGTTATACGAGCAGCCGGAGCTCTTCGAGGTAGGCGTCTAGCCCGAGTTTCAACGACTTCACTACTTAATTCCCCGGAACTGTTTCGATCATCGATATATTCACTCCGCTCTTCTTTAATCTCGTTTATAAAATCACTACTATTATTCTCTTCGGTGATTACTACTCTTATTATCGCATCACTTAACTTTGCTAACTCGAATCGATCCGAGTTACGCGGATAGAAACGCTTTAGCCGATTAGTAGCAAAGATTCTATGAAGCTTCGCACCATTCAATTTATATAAGATATAGTTATTATAAGTCGGATTTATCTATAAAACTCGATACGGGCCCATTCACCGGAAGGAGAGCTTCTTAAAGCTTAATATATTCATTAAACTAAACGTATTATAAACTAAAACTAGTATTTCTTCTTTTAACTTCTCTATTCGGATTCGATGGCGTTTATCGAAATATTTCTTATCTCGCTTACGTTGCCGTCTTAAACGTTCTCGCGTCTTTTCTAGATTCTCTTTACGTCTCTTAAGTGCGCGCGCTCGTATTTCCATAAGTTCTCTAGTGATATGGGCCTCTTTCTATAGTATTAGTCCTTAAGTAATAATATCTAGTTTAATGAGTAGTTTCGGCCGATCGAGATACTTCAATTCGTATAGAGTAAAGCCCGTGCTAACTTTAATAATTATCCGATCCGCTCACAATATAGTATATAAATGATTCATTTAGTCTTTACGGTTCGACCTCTTATACGTCTTCACAAGAGCGTCCGTAGTAACTCGATGACTCACTTCCACTTAGCTATTTATCTAAGAATGATACGTAGAAGTGATCACTCTTTTAATGTTATATTTATTCATTAAAGTAATTATTAAGTCCTTGTTTTTAGGCCCTCTATTAACGACTAGCTTTCTAAATATTCTATGGCGATAGATTAGATCTTCCTAGAGAAATTTTACTACTAATATATTATTATTCTTAGCTAGCCCGCGCGCTTTCACTTATTCGGAGAAGACACTTTTAGTCTTCACTAGATAAGCTTTTCCTCGTAATTTTAGTATCGACGTTATATCTACATAAATAGTCTCTTATCTTTTATTAACGTAAGTAGACTTTATCTTCTCTTTAATTCTCCGCGAGTCTCGGAACTAATATTCTATATACGTCTTTTTATATTCTTTCACCATCGCATATATACTATCCTAATGGTATCGATCCGTAATGCGTCGATAAGTGACCTTAACTTCTTTATACTCACTTTCATTATATAGTTCTTTTAAAATCCGTTACTTTATTTCTTCCTTGTTCACCACTCGCCGCGTAGATCTTATAATATTAGGTCTTCGGAATAAGTGACCGTTTCGTATAAAGTATTTTAGTGCTTCTCGCTTTATCCTTTTAAAGTCATCGTTATTCATCCCGGTGAGTCATCGAAAGATTTAAAGATAGTGCGCAATTTACTATAATTTCTTAGAATATTCTTTCTTTCGTAACGATATCTACTATTCCTTCTCTTCGGTAGTACTTTACTAAGATATTTCGGATTTTAATCGAATAGAGTAGATCCGTACGTATTATATCTTAATGATAGAGTCTATTATTAGTTCTAAAACTTAGTGTTTTCCGTGTAGAAGTAAGTCTTAGATTTCATTTAGAACTATCGGGCTAACTCGCACCGTGAAGAGTTACGCGGTCACTCATTTATCGATGTCTTCTTCTCTTTTTACTTTAGTAGTCTCACTTATAGTTTCTGGCCGTCTAGATAAAGCGTCTACTATTACATTCTTAATCCTAGAGATATATTTAACTTCGAAATTAAATAGCCGAATCTAAGTAAGCCATTACGTTACTAAGGCACTAGGTAGATCGGTTACCGAGCGGTTTAATTAAGTAGCGAGAGTTACTACATTAGTTTTAACTAAAAAGGTCACATCGTATAGCTAGAACTTAAACTTCTTTAATATCTTTAGTAAAATACGATATTCTCTTTTTCCCGCGTTATATTTAGCCTCTACTTTTATTCATAAACTACTCTCATAATATATAGAATATCTACGTTTTCGAGAACTACGTTTACACTATATTAGCACTACTTCCTAACCTAGTAAACTAGTATCGAAAGTAAGAATAATTAATCTTACGTCATTCTTATAGTTAATACTCACTAGTGTAGGCGCGATAGTTAGCGCAATCTTTAATACGTTCATAATATTATCTTCTACTTATATTTATTACTATTTAGTATCTTTCTTTAATAAACGATAAAAAATAGTAATCTTATATATAAAACCTTTAATCTAGATTCGATAGTAGATATAAATATTTAAAAATCTCTTTAACTCCGTAGTATTCCGTAGTACTAGTTATTTTATAATCTTTTCGATCTTCGTAGTATTAGAATGTCTTCCTTCGCGATCGTAGATATATTTAATTACTTTAATATCTACTATGTAGAATTATAACTTTTCTTCTAAAACCGTTACTTCTATTCTCTTAACGTCGTACAAAACTTAATCGAGGTTCTAAATATATTCTAATATAAACTTTCTTAATCTAGGCACTACTTATTTAGCTCTATAGTTCGTCTTTAATTCTTTCACCGCGATATCGTTAATAAAAGGTCTCGCCGCCTCCGGGATTTACGCCGCTAAAACCTTATTCGATATTCTTATAAACTGGGCCACTGAATTCGTGGCTCCTTACGGTAAGGTAGTCTATCGCATTAATTCTAATGAAGTCTAAAAAGTAGTTATATCTCTATATTCGATAGCTAATTCTACTTAATTATAATTAGAGAACTAATCTATTAGTGATAGAATATACATTCTAGTAAATTCTTTAAAGAAATCGTTCGACGAAGGCGGTAGATTCGCATCTCGAATAGTTACTCTATTAATATTTATAGCTGCATTTATAATTCTATACTCTCTAATCTTTTTTTTAGTCACGAGAAAGAAAGGATTTCGATAGGGGCTATGACACGGCTTAAAGATCTCTTTTTAAATTCGATCTTTTACCAACGTAATTACCTTCTTCTCTAGGGCCTTAGAAATATAAAAACTCTTAGTCTACCATACTTTATATAAAATAGTTCGAATAACCTAAGGTAATGCTACTTCCTAAATAATTTTTCTAATCTCTAAGAACTCCTAGGAAAATGCTTCTTCTCTATTAAATAATACTTTCACTAATATATCCTTTTCTAATTTCTAAAGAACGTCTCTAATTAAAAGCTACTTTAGTCGCGTTAGCGTTAAGCGTAATCCTCTTTAAAAGATTATAAACCGCGGTATAATTCACTAACTATAGCGGTACGGCATCGAATAGAGCCCTGCAGCTCTTTCCCTAGCTATTGCTCTCTTTCTTTAGTCGATTAACTCATCTAGCGTACTTCCGTCCGTTTAAGATATATTCACCGGAAGAATCTTATTAGTCTTACGCTTATAAAGCGTATTTACGCGAGCTCTTAAGCCTTAGGCTACTTTAATTTTTTTATATCTTATCTTATTTCTTATATCATTAATTAAGCTAATGGAATCTCTTCGCCTCGAGAGCCTAATTAGCTATCGGCTATCCTCCTTATCTCGAAGTTTCGGCGAGATAATAACTCAACGAACTCTAGCCGTAGTCTCGTTCACTAAACCCTCTCCGTCGTACTAATAAATTAGGTTTGATATATAATCTAATAGATCTCTATTCATTATATTTCTTCCCACTAATACCGAACTTTTATCTTCGTCTTCGTTCTTCTAATCTTCGTCTTCGTTCTTCTAGTCTTCGCCTTCGTTCTCCTAGTAGAGCTCTCTTTTTTTTATCGTTGTAGAGGTTGGGCCTTTTAAGGAGACGAATAGAGACCTTTTATATTTCTATTCGCTAACTAGTTTAATTCGCTATATAATAATTCTACTATTTCCGCGGTTTTCTTATCCCCATCGACTTTCTCTTCTCTTATCTTAATCTGAACGATATCTCTATTCGTCTATGAACGGAGAATAATTACGTAATTCCCATCGTTGTCTCGCATTATCTATATTCGCGCTATAATCTAAAATGAAGTCCCCAATATTAATTGATAACTAGAATTCATAACCCGTATAATATAAATAAAAGTCTTAATATTCATACCGGTAATAGTTAACGTTAACGAATTAATTAACCTAATGAACCGCTACCTACGTCTCTCATCGTAGCTAATGGAGCTAGTAACGCTTTAAGTAGATCGAATCGTATTTTCCATTTCGATTTCCATCATAAAATCCTTCGAGATTAAATTTATCTTCGCTTCGCTATTAACTAATGCTCGTTTATATCTATGGCGAAGCTTAATATCTAGAAACGAATATTTAGTAAGAGCTAATTTGGTGGTCTAAGAATAACTACTCTCACTATCTAGTCGTACCTTAGAGATCCGCGCCTTACGATGTAGAAGCTTCTAACGATCTTCGTTATACTTCTAGGTTTTTCTTAAGAATAGCTTCTATCGTACTTCTTTCGACCCAGCTAATATATTCTAAATAGTAGTTCCGACTATTTTCTATTTTAAAATCTTATTAACTAAGCTTACCGTTCCTTCCGTGAATATTCGCCTAAGTGTCTTCTAAAGCTTTTCACGGGGTACGAGCTACTCTTATTTCTATATATACGTCCTTCTTTTCTAACGTTGTGCAACCGAACTCGGTTCCGCATCTCTCATTATCGTGTCTTAACTTTCCGAAACTTCTTAGATAACGCCATCGTAGATGATTTCTAATTCTATAAAACGTATCCGTCTCATTGGATTTTTCCTCGATTATTCCGTGGCTTAATTAGTAGCTTTAAGAATCTCTTTCACATATTATTCTAATCGAGCTTACTTCGTGATCGAATAGTTCTTTTCTTTCTTTAATCGTTTTAGAATGGTCTTGTGGCCTGCTATACTATATTTAGCTTTAGACTCTCGCGCTTTACTCTTATTAGACGTTCGGGTAGCCGCAACTATAGTCTCTTTAATTTTCTCTTCCGAAGAATCATTAATTACGATCGAGTCTCCATGTAGATCTACTCTAAGATAAGAGACGCGTAAACTCTTTATTAGCCCTTCTAGATCATGAAAGATATCTCTAAGATAGTCTAATCTAGTCTTTAATTATAGGAAACGGATTTCTTTAATATCTTTTCCCGGTACTTTAGGTCTCATTACAATGTGATTTCTTAAGTTAAAATAAATCTATTCAGCTCGTAGATATTTCTCTAGATACGAACAGCGAGGCTATATATATCTAACCTCGCCATAAAAGTAATAAACCACATTACGTCGATCTCCCCTATAGCTAGGTCTCCCGATCGCGAATACTCTCGATCTTAGCTCTGAATTTAGATTTAATATATAACTAAACAAATTTAAATTCACTATCGTTACGTTCACTAAGGCACTAATTACCTCTATTACTACTTATATTTATTCCTTTAAGCCTCTTATTTCTAGTATCATCGCACTTTAGAAACGATTAGATAGTTCATCAATATATTCCGCTAATAATGGCTTAGTAGAGGGAAGCACTATTCCTTATCCAACCTAAGAAGTCCGAGAAGATGCTTCATTAGCCGTTTTCTCAGTTTTCTTATTCTTTTTCTTACCTTTTATACTTCTCTTTTCCTATCTTAATGTCGAGAACTTTTCTTTACGTTCTTCCACCAGATTATTTAAAGCCTAACCTCCTAAAGAGTTTACAAAACGGTTAGTATTATAGTGGGCTTACGAGCGATCCATAGTCTTTTTATAAATCTTGTCGTACTTAATTATTTTAGTATCTCTATAATCGATACCTAGATCTAAGATAATTTTATTACGATCTCGCTTCGATAACCCTTTTAGCAACCATCTACTTAATTAAATAGAGATCACTTTCTCTTCTTTAAGTAAGGCATCGCTAGTTCTTTTAAATTCGCGTAGATAAATACGTATATCTTCCTTACTCTCTCGCTTTTTATCCTTAAGCGATTATAAATAGAAAAGAGTTAACACTAGCTAATCTTTATCTTCGTCCTCCCACTCCTTTAGTATCTTCCGCTTAATACCTTTCTAATCTCGTAGTTTATATTTAGATAGATTACGAATAATTACTATATAGAAACGGTTGTAAAAACGAATAATCGCTTTAGCACGATCTTCTTCTAACTATCGATTATGCAGGGACAAATACTCGAAATCCTTTAAGAATACCGTAGTATTTACGCCTTTAAAGAATGAGTATTCGGAATTCTTCTTACTTTCTCACGGTATCTTTAATATGATTAGCTTATTTTCATTCTACGCTATTATCGTCGGATTCGGTGTCGTCATTATCTATATTAGTTTTAACGAAGACGACTATAAAGAATCTCTAGAAGAAGATAAGAATATAGCGGAAGACGCTAAAGAAGTGCTCATAGCTAGTCCCCGAAACCTCGATATTCTAGATTACTTCGATACCATCGCTTCTATACTTCGAAAGAACTAGTCTAGAAGCTCGCGTACACCCTCGATTCCTTTAAGTAATAGCTAAATTAATAAGTAAACTAGCTACGCTCCTAGTAAGGCGCCTTCTTCTCGGAACTTAATTTAATAGTCGGATAGATCTCGCTCTTTAATACTTAGTTCGTAACCTTCCCGATCTATAAGTGATCTCCGTATACGAGAGAACCGACCTTCCTAATTAGCTCTAATGTTACGCGAGTAATCTCTATAGCGCCGACTAAGTTCGTATCTCGAACACTAATTAGCTAGAAGAACTATATTCGACGTAGTAATAGCTAGCCGTCGATAATATCTTCTTTACTTATCTAACCGTGATAGTCTAGAATCACTATTATAGCTTTATACCGAATTCTCTATCAAAATATTTCTCTATCTTAAAACTTATTCGTATTCCGTGTCTCTCTGCTTCTTTTCTTCGTTATTCCGCGTATCTATCTTCTTACTTCTTATGTCTTAGTTCTTCGATGGATATACTTTTTCGACGGCTCGTTTAGAAGAACTCCTAGATCTTAGAGAGATAGTCTTCTTTCTTGTTAGAGATCCTACTGGGGCCTAACTGGGTTAGGGTTCCTAGTAACAATCTGAATAGTATGAACTGGTTGGGAAGAACACAAGGTATGAGAAGTCACTTGTCACTAAGAACTATCAGTCCAATAGTTAACATGAGTTGGCTACGAAGAGAGTGTAAGCTATCTGGG